>NC_135536.1:41982911-42301411 GCF_045843805.1 Urocitellus parryii
GTACTCTCAAAGCTACCTTCAGAACATTTAAATAAAACTCAAAGAAGTGATTTCTTTTGAAGAAGGTGATTAGCATATAAATACAAAAGAATCATTTCAGAATAGGAAACACTTCCAGAGTATGACACAGTCAGAGTTTACTAATAATTATAAAAATTCAGGGAGTCTATTATGAATAGAAGCATTCTTTATTAGATCTGTGTCACAATTATGTGTGAAACATGCTTTCAGGATAATGACAATAACATATTTGCCATTGCTTTGGGCTGATGCATGTACTCCCCCCACCCCATACACACACACACAACAGTGATCTTCAAGCCAGAAAAGTGAAGAAAGCCCTATGTATTTGGAATTTTTCTTGCTGATGGGTAAATATTCAAGGCTTATGGGTCGGAGAAGGTCCAAACTTATGGTTTTATCTCAACAGCACATTAGTGATCATCAAAAGAAATACATCTCTGCCTGTTAGTAGCTTCCGTAGGGATGTCTTTTATCCCACACCTGTGACAATTACCCTGTGTTAGTGAAGCTAACAGGAGTCAGGCCACAGGCCAAGGGTCAGGGCACTGTCAAAAGGAAGTTATCTTCAGTCCACTAAATCTCTTATCATTTTCATCTAATGAGATATCCACCTGCCAGTTAGAGAATGTACGTCATTGTCTTGTTCTAAGTGCTCCACTTTCTGCCTCAAATGAGGCACATTTTATTACTTTTCTTATAGTTTCCGTTTTCTATCTTTACATTTTTATTTTCAAAATAAACACACTAAACTAATAAATGTTTCAGAGTGCTTAACTTTTGATAATAAAGTAGAATGAGAAAGGGTATTAATAGCAGGTTTGAGGTATTCATGTTTGTTCCTTTGATTGATGTATGGTCATATGTGATAAACTGAGTCAAAGAAAAAGAATTCACTACATTAATAATGAAATGAGTTATGCCCGAGAAATAATGAATGGCAAAACAGCTCTACAGTTTCATGTGTGCCTCAGCAAGTGTGTGTAGGTTCACCTCAGATGTTCTCTGGACTAGCACAGCATCATGCTAATGAGCATGTTTCTAGGAAAGAATAAAGCATCTTCTGAAAAATATTTTAAAATATTTTCAAATGGTCTTCAGTTGAGTTAAATACCTATAGTTGGATCTGCTTATGCTATGCTCCTATATAATGAAATTCCACTTAGCATGTGATATAGCTGAAGGCTCAGTTATCCCAGGGTATACAGTATGCAAATTGCAATTCCCCTTGTCAGGAGATTCAACTCACAAGGAAAATGTTGTCTCAAAGAATCTTCTTTGGAAAAAAAAATCTGGAAATTTCAAAGCTTTAAAAGAGCAGGTTAAAAGTGACTCAGGTTGGGTCATTTAGACCTTATTTCTCATTGCAAGGAGACTCAATCACAAAGAAGCTTCCGGCTATCTTTTGTGACCAGAAAAATGTAAAGTAAATCTCAAGTATTTCATACGCCCTTTTTCTTTCTGGCAACTCCATAAGAATAATATAGTAGGATGAGAAGTTTTAGAATAGAACTCAAGGGACCATATGCTTTAGCATCAAATCTGCTATTAGAATGTAGAATAGCATGGTCTCAGTTTCCCCAGCTGTCAATTGGTAGTGAGAAGTCATTAATCTCAATTCTATGCATTTTGAAAAATATTAACAGCATCTTTTCCATACTCAGGGATCAAAACCTCTCCTCTGGGTTTTATCTTATTTTATATATAAATATATATAAGACATATAGATCAATATGTTCTCTCTATATAATATATATATATTTATATAAAATTTATATATCTATAGATATATAAATTTATATATCTATATCTTATATATGTATTTATATATTTTATCTATGTATAAATAAATAGTCTTGAAGACAGGAACATTGGTCTTCATTTTTTCACCTTAGCAGAGTGCCTGTTGAATTAATGAATGAAGAAATGATTCTCAGGGTGACTATACATCCTGTTCTATGCCTTTTTTATGTTTAATTATTAATAAGACCCACTCACTTTCAAAAGTGCCCCAGTTTGGATGACAAATTATATGATATTCATCATTTCCTCAATGGAAGTAGAAACTACTTATATTACCAATTTACTTGAGATCAATTAATGTCACTCAAACTCCTCTTTTCTTTACAAAATAACTCCAATTCTTCTAACTGTCTTTATCTTCTGTTTTAGAGTTTGGAGATTATTTTAGTGAACAACTGAAGCATAGATTTGGGCTTCTACATTTGCTGTCATTCAATATTTAAATCACCATGTTCCAAAGACAAGCTGGAGTTCTTTGCAGATTTAAGGTTATAATATTCTATGAAATATCTCTAACCTTTCTTGGGTCTTCAGAGATTGCATCTAAAGGTCTCAATTTGGGTAATTATTATTTCAGGTAACCAGCCTTGTGTCTTATTTGTCATGGTTATACATAAAACTATCTATCATTACAGTTTTGGGGGAGAATAACTGTCTACCAGCTTGCAAATAAACAATATGATTCAATAGATTTAGGACATGCTAATTCTGTAGAAAGAACACACTCGAGATGGTAAGAATCAGGTATTTCTTGTCTTGATGATAACTGCTATAATAAATGATAACTTAAAATATGAAGTACATAGCTCAAAAGTTTATATATTTGTTCTTCATGTATATGCATATATATGTTTTAAAAGTATGACCAGTTATGATATCAGAATAAAAAATGGTTTCCTTAAGAAACCATTACCAAATTCAATCACTTCTCTGCCCATGTTTTCTACAGCATCGTTTTGAAGTAATCCCCTGTTTTGCTTAAACATTATATATGTGGATGCATCAAAAGTTCTGGTGAAAAGCCTTGACTTGAGAACAAACAAAAAGCAGGTAAAACGTATATGATTTAGCAAAATGGAAATTATGGCTTATAAAAATAAAATTTTCAACATCTTATATTTCCAGTGGAAACATGGACATTTATTAAAGTAGTAAAGAGCCTAAAGTTCTTTAAGAATCTATCCTATATTTCATGTATTCAAAATGTGACTTAGTTTCTGGCTTTTGAGGTCACATGGATATAAATGTTCTCGGATACCAATCAGATTAAAGGAACTGATTTTGATATTAGAATAGCCCACTGACTTACCTTTTGATTTAGTTTTGTTGTTCCTTCTCTATATGGTATCTAAGGAAAAATATAGAAATAAGGAAAAGGTCAGAGGAGTCATATGGGTGGGGTCATGGCAGTTGCCTCTGACCAACCACAAGCTGAAATGTTCAATAATTTCTAAATCTTTAAGTTAATTACACTTTTAACTTTGTTTCAGTTCAAAAATAATTGATGGTTCAGAGTGAGCTACAATGAATAGATAGATAGATTTCTCAAGATATCCCAAGTTTCCTTAACCTCTATGATTGCTTATAATCAAAAATAACCATTTTCAAAAAGTTAGAAAAGTGAATAACAAAGGAAAATAATGGTGTCTCTTTCTGTGCCTAAGTTATCTACATTCAAGGAAAGAAAACCCAGTATCTTTTTAAATCAAGCACCTGAGTGATTATTATAAAAGGCAAGTGTATTCTTTGAAAGGACTTATAAAGAATATTCTCCCTTCTCACATTAAACATTTAATCCTCTTTCCTCCATGTGAAGAATGGCTAAAATCCACCCAAAATAGCCTTAACCAGATACAGGGAGATCATCCTCAAAAACCAATCCAGTTGATCATGAGAATCACAAAAGTAGAAACATGATGGCTTTGACTTGAATATTCTTTAAAGAACTAATTTGAAAGTTTTCAAGTAGTAGAAAACAAATGTCTAAAATGGAATCTCATGTAATCTCACTTCAGTTTTGTTCCTCTGTCAGTTCAGATGCTCTGGTTCCTTTTGCTATTAAGATTCTCATTTGTAAAAAAATAATCTGCACTTTATATGGATTCAGATCAGATATTATTTTTAATAAAATTATTTATGTTGATATAATTTTATATTCATATGCAGTTGTAAGAAATAATACAGGAAGATCTCATGTAACCTTTCTCAAGTGGTAACCTGTTGCAAGACCACAGGGCAACATCACAACCAGGATATGGATCTTGATGCTAGCCAGACAGAGAATGTTCCCTCACCAGGAGGGTTCCCCATGCTGCAGGTTATAACCACACCCATCTCCTCCCATATCTCTCTTCTCCTTGTGCTTTTCAACCACTGATCCGTTCTCTATTTCTCTAATTTTGTCATTTCAATAATGTTGCATAACAGAATCATACAGTAGGCTATTTTTTAGTATTTTTTTAATCCAGCATCACTCTCTAGACATCATTTATTCTCTTGTTTGAATCTATATATTCATCCAGATTGTGACACATTATTAGCAGTTCCTTCCTTTTCATTGATGAATTATATCCCATTACATGGGTATTTTACACTTGGTTTAACCAATTTCTCACTGAAGGATATCTGATTTGTTTCCAGTTTAGGGAGATTATAGCAGTTGCAAGTTTTTATGTGAATATAAGTCTCAATTATTCTGAGAAAAACACCCAGGGGCACAATTAACATATAATATTGTACTTACATGTTTAATTCCTAATTGCTAAACTATTTTCTAGAGTAGCCTTATTAATTTATATTTCTACCAGCAATATACATGTATTCCAGTATACATGTTTCTCTGCATCCTTGCTTGCATTTGGTTTTGTTACTTTTCTATTTTAATCACTGAGATAGGCATGTAGGAATAGCTTATGTTTTTTAATTAAAGAAATTTATTTCTTAAAAACATTTAGGTCCAAAGAAACATTGAGCAGAATATACAGAGTTCCCATATGTACCTTGTCCCCATGCATGTCTGCCTACCCCACTGTGAACACCTCACACTATAGCTGGATATTTGTCATAGCTAGTGAACCTATTATGACATGTCATTATCACCCAAAGTACATAGTTTACATATGGGTTCACTTTTGATGTTGTACAATCTGAGTTTAGACAAATATGTAATAGTACGCATTTACCATTGTATTATACAGAATTTAGCTTGAATGCCCAAAGAATCCCTTCCACTCTATTTGTTCTCTCCTTCCTGCAACCCCTGGCAACCACTGATTCTTTTACTCTCTCCATAGTTTTCTGTTTTCCATAATGTTATACAGTCAGGATCATACAATTTTACAACTTTGCTTCTTTTACATGGTAATATTCATTCAAGTGTCCTCCATGTCTCTTCATGGCTCGATAGCTTTTTTTCCTTTGGTGCTGAGTAATATTTCACTATCTGAATATACCACAGTTTATTCATCCATTTAGTTATGAAATACATCTTAGTTGCTTTCAAGTTTTGGCAATTATAAGTAAAACTGATATGAATATTTGCGTGTAAGTTTTTCTGCAGACATAAGTTTTCATTCATTTCAGTAAACACTAAGAAGTACAATTATTGGACATTTGGTTTTGTAAGAAACTGCCAATCTCCAAAGTGGCTGTACCATTTTCCATTTTCACCAGCAAGAAATCAGTGTTCATCTTTCTCATATTCTCATCAGCATTTGGTATTGTTGGTGTTTTGGATTTTGTCCATAATAAGTATCTCTCACTGTTGTTTTAATTTGAAATTTCCTTATGGCATATATTGTTGAACATCTTTTCATATGTTTACTTGCCATTTATATAACTTCTTTAATGAGGGTTTGTTCAGGTCTTTTGCCATTTTTAAAAGTAGGCTGTTCATTTTCTTATTGTTGACTTTTAAGAGTTCATTGTATATTTTGGATAGCATCCCTTTATCAGATAAATATTGTGCAAATATTTTTTCTAGTCTATGGCTTGTGTTTTTATTTGTTAGTTATTGTGGTTTTCATTACAAGTTAAATTTTTCTAAATAGTTAATAATATTGAACAACTCTTCATGTTTTTATTTACCATACATATATCCTCTTCAGAGAAATGTTTTCCCATGTCTTTTGACCATTTTCTCATTGGATTTTCATTTTCTTCATTTTGATTACTGTTGAGTTTTAAGAGTTCCTTATATGTTCTAGATAGTAAATGGGTCTTATAAATATTTTCAATCTGTATCTTTTTTTGCTTTTCTTTCTCTCTCTTTTTTTTTTTTTTTTGTGTGTGTGTGTGTGTGTGGTAAGGATTGAACAACCCAAGACCTGGTGCATACTAAGCATGTGCTCTGCCACTGATCTATATCCCTAGTCCTTTTTCATTCTCTTAATAGGATTTTTCATGAGATCCTAAAAATTTCTAATTATGATCAAGTACAATTTATGAATTTTTAGCCTTATAGATTTCACTCTAGATCTCAAGCCTAAAAATTTATTATATGTCATAAACTCTGAAGACTTTGTCCTATACTTAATTCTAAGCATATTATAGCTTTATATTGGACAATTTGAGAAGAATAAGCATTTATTTAGATCTTGTTTGATTTCTCCCAACAGCGTTTTCCAGGGTTTTTTTTACTTTTTTTTTTTTTTTTTTTAGTACCAGGGATTGAACCCAGGTGTGCTTAACCACTGAGCCACATCCCCAGCCCTTTTTATATTTTATTGAGAGATAAGAGTCTCACTGAGTTGCTTAGGGCCTCACTAAATTGCTGAGGCTGGCTCGGAACTTAAGATTCTCCTGCCTCAGCTTCCTTAGCCTCTGGGATTATATGCATGTACTACGGTGCCTAGCCAGTGTTTGGCAATTTTTAGCATACAAGTATAATAAACGTTTTGTTAGATTTACACTTAATTATTTTATTTTTCTGAGAGTTTATAAATCATATTACATTTTAAAATTTTGATATGCCCATCCATTAGTAGTTTTAAGAAGTAGGATTGATTTTTATGTATTTATCTTACACTCTTTTCCTTGCTAATTTAATTATCAGAAGTAAGAGTGTTTTTTGGTAAGTTCCTCAGGATTTTTTATATAGACAATCATGTCATCTGCAAACAAGGGTGCTCTCATTTAGTCCTTTCAGATCTGTCTTTTATTTTATTTGCTTAACTTATTTCACTCTAAGAACTTCTAGTACTATGCTAAATAAGAGTGCTAAGAGTAGATACCCTTATTTCCAAAATGTTTAGGAAAAGCATTCCTTTTTCCCCCAGTGTAGATGTTCCCCTGTGAAGCCTGGGAAATTTCCCTCTGTTCTCGGGTTTTAGAAAGTTTTTTGTTTTTTTTTTTTAAATCATGAATGGTATTGAAATTTCCCAAACCCTTCTTAAGCATTGTTTAATAAGATTATGAATTTTTTTCTTTAACCTTACTTACCATGGTGTGTAGTATTGATTGATTTGTGAATATTAAGCTAATTGTGCATCTCTGGAATAAACTTCATATGGAAAGCAAAAGGAACTAAAATAACAATAATCAATAATGTCTTACAGTTCTTTTGCATGTAGGTGAATCCCATTTGGTATTCTTTTACTAAGCAGTTTTGTATTTATATTCACAACAGATATTGGTGTGAGATTTTCTTTTTTGCACTTTCTTTGTCATTTTTGCATCAGGGAAAAGCTAGATTTATATATGAATTGAGAAATATTCCCTTCTGTTTATTTTCTGGAAGTGATTGTATGGTATGGATGTTGATTAACAAGTCTTAAACATTTGGTGGAATTCCCTAGTAAAACCATCTGGGCCTGGAGATTTTATTTTTGAGAGTTTTTCAATTATAAATGTGATTTTCTCATTAGTTATAGAGATATTCATATTTTCAATTTCATATTGGGTAAGTTCTGGTAGTTTACGTTTTTTAGAAGAATCAGTCCATTTCATCTAAGCTGTCAAACTCATGTGGGTAGCTTTTGTAGTATGACTTTGTTATTCATTTGATGTCCTCAAGAGCTATAGCATCCCTGTTTCATTCCTGATATTGATAATTGGTGTTGTCTCATTTTTCCTTGTAAATTTTGCTAGAAGTTCTGATTTATTAGTTCTTATAAAGAAGCAGCGTTTTACTTTAAGGATTTCTCTTCACTGTCTTTCCTTTAATTTCATTGATTTCTACTCCTTATTATTTCCTTTCTTTGCTTCACTTGCTTTGGATTTATTTTGTTTCCACCAATAACATTCCTGGTTGGGAAAGTATAATTGCTTCCTTGGTAACTCCACCAAGCTAGAGCAAAGAGGGTGGAATGATCTGGCTGGGAAGACACTGGCCTGTGCTTCATTTTAGCAAGGTAAGGATTTGAGTTCAAGCTCTCCATGGAACCTCTACTTATATCATAGGACAGGAGTAGAGGACAGGCTTGGTAAGATGGGAGAGGGGTTATTACAGTTTGGAAATGAAAACTCCCTGCTCAGCCTCCTTTGCTCTAGGCTCATTACAGCCTAGAGTGAAAGTCTAGGTACTCCCTCAGCCTTTGCTGGTGTTATGGTGCTTCTAGGGGAATACCATTTTTTCCTACTGTTTTGGCTGAAGAAAAGGAACTGATTTCTACCATTTTTATGTCTTGCTACATTGCTCCTTTCCTAAGAGACAACAGGCTGCACATATTGGCATTTCCAGGTTGTCAACTTCTTCAGCTCCAAGTCTGGGATACATGAGAAAGTAAACGCAGAGAAACTAACTCCATGTTCTGAGGTCTCTCTACACTTTCCAGTCTTCATATGTTTATTCTATACCAACAGCCTAGGGTTTTTTTTTTTCCTTACTTAAGGAAAAGTATGTCTGCTCGATTTTTGCAAAAATAGAAGTCAATCAGCATTTTTGTAACTTATAATTACTTTCATAATATAACATTATATAGCATATTGGTGATGGTCCATGCCATATATTATACATTCTTTCTCAAAAGAAAATTTAGACCAACTTACATTGACAATAATCCATGCACAGAGACAAAACTACCTTTACCTGTTGATAAAACTACCTTTAGTGTCATTTTTCTGAAAGCTGGAAAATCCACCAATACATTGTTCTAGATCCGAACTGCCAAAAGCAATGAAATATATTAAATTATTGGCTCCCAGAGGTTAGGTGGAGTAGTGAAATTGACTGAAAAATAATAGGATTGCAAATAATAGGATTGGTAGTATACCTCAAGAAATTTTTACCATTATTTGGTGGGATTTGGTTTATTCTATTAAGAAGACTAAAATTTATTTATTGTTAAAAGCAATATCAAGAATTGTTTATTTTGGCTGAGATGCTTGAAAAAGTGTTTCTATGTGCTCTTTTCAATTGGTGGAGTTCTGCCAAATACCTATAACTAATGTCTTAGTGAGCTCAGTTGCTTAAACCTAAAATATCTTTCAATAAAATGAGAGTACTTTGCATTTAAATCATACGAAGCCTTATCAGATTTAGGAAGAATAAAATAAAATACAAACAGAAGATTAACATTAGTTACATTTAAGTTTCAGTCAAATAGTAAATAATTTTTAGTATAAGTATGTCCCATGCAATATTTGGAACATGCTCATGGGAAACATTTATTTGTCATTTAGCTCAATTTCAAATTTAACTATTGCCCTGTATTTCACCTTAAAACCTCAAATTTAAAAAACATCAAAAGAAAAATAGAGCTTACCATACATTACTAGATTTACATATGCATCATTAAAAACGTTTTTAAAGGCATCAAATAAAATGTGTCATTGTTTAGAAATTGTTCTTAATTTAACCATAAAAACTAACACAAAAGTAATGAATTATGGTCCAAAAACAGTAAAGCAGAATGAAAGTAGCTAATTGGTTAGGAAATATAAAATTAGTGGATATATATGATAGTTTATGCTCTCAGTGTATGAGAAAGTAAGGGGAAAAATAGAATGAGAAGGAAAGGGAGAGAGAGACAGAAAATGAATTTATTGAAGAGCTGGTGAAAATAATGAAGATTCAAAAACTACTTTTATATAGGAAAATAGACCATATTAGTACCTATGCTGAGAAAAAAAATTTCCCTGAAGTTGCCCAAAAAAAGAAATACTGGAAAAGAAGGAAGGGAAGGAGAGGAGCCATGTTAAATTTTGGACAATTCAGGATTTGTAGATAGGAAGATGATTACAATTTAGGTGCCAAATACAAATTTTTTTAAATCCACAGACCACTCTTATGGAAACATTGTTAATTACTACGTATTCTAACCTATAAGAAATTATCATTGTTATTCATAACTGTCTTTGGAACAATAACCTAGAACATTCTCACTATTTTTCTATCTATATTTAATTGTACATTATGGAAAACTTTAATATTTTACATCTGAAGTTAGGAAAAATAAATCCAGAGTTAATTCAATTTTTTTTCAATCCAAATGCCTTCTTACGTTTGACCTGAGTTATTTTATTTTGCTTATGAAATCTCCTTCAAATGGGGCCCAGGCTGTTTCTAGATTAAAGAATTATCCTTCTACTTAGCAACTTGAGTTTTTATGCACTGATCTGCAATCTATATGCCAGTAGTAGTCTCCTTAAGTAACCCTTTTCCCATTGTCAAACAAATCAAGTCCTGATTCCCAGAATAGCTTCCTTAGGACTCCGCAAGCAACTCCCTTCCCCTTATAGCTATTGCCCTACTAGTAACACAAGGGCAGTTCATTGAAATTACTCACAATCTTCTGAAGGCCTTTACTTTCCCATTTCTAGTTTTGTTCTTAACATATCCATCACTTACACCCTTTCCCCCAGATCCTTCTTTTTCTAATAAAAATTTTTGGTTTCTTTTAATGGCATAATTTGAATTGTATTTCTCTTTATCACATGGATTATTTCCTGATCAGGAGCCACACTTATTCTTTCTCCCTACTTTGATTTCTCACATAATCCCTTAATGTTATTTAACCTTTTTACATTGGTTCTTCACTGTTTGGGTATTTACTTGACTCCCCCCAGCATATCATTAAAATTTTTTGAAAATATGTTCTGTGATTTCTCATCCAAACTTTGCTCCCTGCTATAATTTTAATAGTACTTTAGGCTTGGTAAATGTTCAATAAAGATTATTTAATAGTGTCAGTGAAAGAGTAGAGTTTTATGATTTCCAATTAATGACTTAGATTTGGATGATAGCTCTATTTTCACATTCATATGTTGTCAGGCTTGCCATTTACCAAAAAGAAGCAAATGGGCCACTGGAACATGACTTCAGTGATTAGGGTCAACAACTTTTATTAATGAATAATCAAATTGCCCAATTAGAAAAAAATGAGATGGAAAGTGGTTTGGTAACTTTAAGTACCTAACTCTAGCTGAGTGCTTATGAAATGATAAAATTCTCAGAAACAACAACTGGGATTTAAGGAACCCAACATTCTTGTAGCTTCCTAAAGTGGAAAAGAAATAATTACAGCTTACTTCATGTTTTTTTTTTTTTTTCTGGCTTAGTTGAAACCAGCATAACTGTGAAATAAAGTCTCAATTTGGAAGAAATTTTAAAGATTTTTATCTTTACTACAGAAAGGGAGGAAATGCATTTCTTTAAAATGAAAACTTAGCTGTGGAAGAAAACAAGAAAAATTGCAAAAGGCAGGAAAATTACAGAATCTACAATTTTTGGTGTTCATGATTTTCCACTATCCCAAGTCAATAACCCTGAAATTAGATGACAATAACAGGTGCTTTCTGTGACAAGTACTTCAGTTCTTATTAGATTTCCAATAGTCATTTAGATTTGGCATGGCCCAAAAAATGCCTCAAAACGCTACAACTTCTCTTATTTTCAAAGTCATATAGATGTTTTAAAACCATTCCTGATATAATGAACTCTTTATAAGGTAGGTGATATAGCTAAATCCTCAGGCAGACCTTGATCTCTACATTTTTTTTTTCAGACAAAGATGTTCAATCTACATTGATAAAGAACATAGCTGATTATTAGCCTGGTGGGAAAAGACAATCTCTATAATTCAAAGGTATCATCCTTTTTTCTCTAAGAAACCATTCTCATAAAATCTCAAAATGCACTGCTCACCCAGACCTCTTACAAGCCCTATCCTTCAAAATTCATTTTAACTCCCACATTCTTCAAAAAGCCTTTTCTCACCTTTTCAATTGTTGGTGATGACCCCTAACTTGAACACCTGCTATATGATATTTGTCACTTAGCATGTGGTACCTGGTAGATTTAATTACTTTTTTATGTTGGTCTGCTTTTTCTAATCATAACATGAGGCCCTTAAAGTCAGGGACTTAGTACAGAGTCCCAAGCATAATAGAATACTGTCAATACATCAATAGATGTATGTGGTTTTATTAGAGATGATTATGCCTCAAAGTTTATAGAGCTCCTGCCTGCTCCCTTTCAGTGCTTCTAACAAAAGGATAAAGAAAGCAATCTTAAATTTCTGCTGAATGAATAAATAATTTTTCTAACCATGTTGACATTTATACATTCTAAATACAAATACAGTATAACCAGGCTCAGATGTCAGTAATTGAACCTGCCATTTATTTAAATATTCTCCTTCAAATAGTAATCTCAAAAAAGATTTTCATTGTAATAAATATATTCAAGAAACACAGCATATTATATCACCCTCTTGACTATTTGCAGTACACACTTTCACATTAAAAATCCCAAGAAAATCTAAGTAGGAAGACACATTTTGAACCAATAATTTTACCCATCATTTCCTAAATTTATTTGGCCACACAAGAAATTTTGCTAGAATAGCTTAAAATACAGGAATTTGAAACACACTTTGAGAAACAATCTGAAGTGTCCTTTTGGACAAAGAGTGCCTAGTCCACTTATCTAGGCAGAAATTGTCCAGCTGAAGACATGCGGACATTGTTCCTCCACAGAATCTTATCAGACTGCTGTCTGTCTGTACTTTCCAATAGTACCTGATCTACAAAGTGAATTTCATAACTATTTGTTAAAAGTTTGGCATACTGATATTATCATGAAAACATATACTATCTATTTTTAACAATGATACCATTAATAAAATGACTTTAGTCTGAATACTTATTATAAATATTTTTTTTAAAAAAGATAAATATAAGTTGGAAAAGTTTAAGCCATTCTGTCACAATAAAATACAATCTAGTCCCTGGTGTATTTTCCTACTATCCAATATTTAAGGAAACTTTTTTAAAAAATCAAACCTATATTTAGTTATTCAAAAAGTGGATATTTTTCTACCAAGTCACAAGATATTTTTCTCCTTCCTAATTGTAAAATATTCTTGTTGCTGTTGTTGTTAGTCTGTCTACACACTGTCATTCATAGGACATGAGTTTGGAAGCTGTGAGAGCCAAGAGCCCTTGCCCAGTGTAAACCAGAAAGTTTGTAGTCCTCATTGATCTTAGCAGCCATCCTGGATCCATGAAGGAAGTCACTGCAAGAATGAGAAAACCAAAGAGGGAAAAAACAAATATAACAGAGAGGATTTTTGTTCAAATGGAACCCAAACTAAAGCCTTTAGTGCTCCTAGTTTTCATTTATTTGAGGTAATACATCTTTAACATTTAGGACTATTTAAATGAATGTTTCCTTCGACTTACAAATAAAAACTAAGACTTTTCAGAGAATCTGATCCTAAGAATGGCATCATATAGCCAGGCATGGTGGTGTATGCCTGTAATACCAGTGGCTCAGGAAGCTGAGATAGGAGAATCATAAGTTCAGGGAAAGACTCAGCAACTTAGTAAGACCTTAAGCAATTTATGGAGATCTTATCTCAAAATAAAAAATTAAAATGGCTGGGGGTGTGGTTCAGTGGTTAAGTGCCAAGTGCCCCATGGTTCAGTCCCAGTTACCAAAAAAAAAAAAAAAAGTGGCATCCTATAAATAACAGGTCCTAAAGCATTGAATGAATTAAATACAGAAGTGACACCTACCTCTCAGGCTGTAGCTTTGGTTACCGTTGTAATGTGCTAGAGCATTACAGAAATAATGACTTCAAATGTTAGCCAGCTTTAGTGAGGTTCTCAGAACAGGTGCTCAACAAGGAAGGCCATAGCTATAGAACACTTAGCTCAAAAAATATGAGTTTTTTAAATATGTTGTATACCAGTGAGAGTCCCAGAAGGCAACAGATGGCACATGTAACTGGAATGTCCAGAATTTACTAAAGAGACTTTTATTTTGTAAAGGTATAGACAGTATTAATTGAGCCAATCTGGAATCAGCGGCACAAAGGTTTTGGCAAGAGTGGGAAACCATTAATACCCTTGGGCCAGTAAGACTGAGGGGAAGAAAAACATTACCCAAGAGCAGAGAAAGTGAAAGCTAAGGAGGATACAACCTTCAAGAAAACCATGACAAATATGACTCACAGGAGGGATAGAAACACTCCAACATTCTTCCTCGTCTCAAAAGCAATCTTCTACAGGTTACTCTCCCCATCTGAACTGCAACTAGCTACTTTTTACAAAATTAATTAATTAATTAATTAATTTAAAAACACACACACACACACACACACACACACATATATGTATAAAATCTCAAAACAACAACAAAAAACCCATTGGGGTTACAAGTGACTACTGGAGACATTTTCAAAGTCCCTGGTGGAAGGTTGTTATTGGTTTTGTTTGGAATTCCATAAAACTCTAGGTCCAGTTGTCAGGACAAAATCATAAGGAGTTCTCTAACAGGAGTGCTTCCCTTGATGATCAAAGACACACCGTGTCACAACTCTTCTGCCAGATAATAGAAAAACAGAAATAACACCATAATGTTGCATATCATTGCATATCATTAAATTTGGGGAGGCCAAATTTAAAACAAGATTATGATGAGGGCGCACTGCATTGCTACCTAGAAGCTAGGAATATGGGACAGAATACATAGACAGAGAGTCTGTAGTGACCAGGACAATATGCTTCTTCACAGGGAACATCATTCTGCCTTTTCTTACCTACCTGCAACCTGCTCAGCAATAGAACCTCAACCTTAAAGCCATGGTAGAGACCCTAAATGCAAAGTAGACCTCCAGCTAAGCACACCAAAAAACAACCCATTTGGAGCTCAGCTAAATTTTCACCAAGAGTCTAAGAAAACGGAAAGGAGCGATTGGTAGGAAGAGATGGTGAGAAGCCAAAAGAATACATTAAAACAAGATGCTGGAACAAATGGAAATGGCATAACAGAAAAGTGTCAGATTACCACAGACAGATATTTGCACTTTGCAAGTATAACACACAAATAAAGGTAGGGTGAGTTTAGAAGACAAATATTGTATATCAATTTTCCATTTAATGATTATTCTCACGATATATCTAACTGTTACTGCTGTTGGTTAAATAAAACCTAATATTAAAATGGGGTTGTATGAGCTCAAAATATAATCCTTGTTTTCTAATATAACGGTAGTTCAGAAAACAGCAAATTTAAAATGTTCTTTGAACATATAGGCTTATTGTTAAAAATAGATCTGTGGGCTCATGGATGTAAAATTTGAGGCTAACAAATAACTCTTTAAAGAGATGTTCTAATTTTCACCACTTTCTAGATATGTGGCATTGAGAAAATTACTTGCCTCCTCTAGTCTCATTTTTATTATCTGTAAAATAGAGATAATATTTGTATATACTTACCAAATGCAAGGTTAAATAAATTAATTTGTATAAGCACTTAGAACAGTGCCTGATACAGGTCTCAATAATTGGTTTTGATTGTCTTCCCTGGGATGTTCCCAAATGCAAAGACTACCTACCCCCCTCAACTTCATGCATTGTTGATATTACTAAGAATATTTTGTTTAATTATTAGACACGTTTCTGTGTTCACATTTATGCCGAACTATATTACAAAACGAAAAGAATCCACAATGGGAAATTTGGTTCAGCAGAATTTGACGTTTTTCCCCAACTTCTCTTGTGCGTAAACCATTTCCCTTTCAAATTCATGTGAAACTTAACCAGTCATGCACAGAACAAATTCAGCAGATATGCTCTTTTTAAAAAATCAAAACATGTTTTCAGCACGGTCCCTGCCTTACTGCCTTACGGAAGCCACAACTCTAGTTCCTCTAGTGCCAAGGACACACACCCCGTGTTAGGATCTGTCATGCTATGTTGTAATCATCTATTTACACCCTTGTCTCCTTCATTACTTTCATCCATCCTTCCTTGCCTTGCTACGTATTTCCAATACACATCATATCTAAATTCTCAATATGTAAAAATGATTGAATACATGACTGATTTACATATATGTAAAGTGAAAGAGATGAATTGTATTTGGGAATAGAATTCATATTCTGACTCAAAGGCTCACAGAGGCTTTGGCTTATCCCCAGGGTCCTAAAGAGGAAAGGCTTGTTAAATAATTTTACAAAATATGACAGAAATTTTTCACAAAGTACTCTTACATGCATGGACCCAAGGGTTAATATAAAGGACACATAATACTGAAGCTCACTGGAGGCTCCTCTCTCCGTGGCTGCCATCTGACCAGCCCACATCGCTGCAAATCAAATCCAACCATTTTATAAGTTTCATTTTTTTTTCCCTGAGCTGAGATTACAATCTATCATTTGGAGAGAATCTGACACCTAGATAAAAGCAAGTATCTAAAAAGGAATCGAAAATGATGCAGAAGGGGGAAAAAAAAGTACAAAAAAGCTGCATTTCTGCTAGTTAAAATGACATGGTTGGGAGCTGAGGAGACAGCACCTGAAGAAAACTCCTTAGGTCATTTTTATCAAGTGACTTGCGGCTGAAGGAATGTGGAAACATGTCCAAAATAATTATATACATTCTCTAAGTTCATTGTTCTACAGTCCTTAGTCTTTCTTCTCTGGTATAATATATATATATATATATATATATATATATATATATATATATATATATATATATATATATATATATTTGTTAAGATATTCATGCTTTAGTTTGAAATCAGATTCATATTTGCTTTGAAGATAGTAATAGCCAAGAAGATAGCTTCTTCTGTGAAGTACTTTATCACAGTTAGTCTTTGTATCACCCTCCAGTAGTAATTATAATGTGCATTTAGTACATGGGGTACTTATGGCTTCACTCATTGCAAGTAAAGCTAGAAAAGGCATACAACAGTTGACGAGTGGATTTCAAGGTGGTCCCCACTACTGAACGCTGAATATTTCTCATCTTGCTTTTTGCATGTAATGAAAGAAGGCACAGGAGTGCCCGAGACTTGAGCTCTCATCCCAGTTCCACTACTGAAATCAACATCTTACCCTCTCTAGGCCAGTTTTCTCATTTGGAAAACAAAAGGACTTGGACAAGCTGTTCTTAAGTGTCCCTTTCTTCATCTTTATATCATTCTACCTTTTGAAGTCTTACACTAAAAATAAGCAGATGAAAGCTTATATCTATGATCAATTCCTCAAGGGATATTTTTGAATTTTTTTTTCTTATTAACTGCAGTTATCTGCAAACAGTATAGTAAATAAAGTGGAATGAAATAAACTCTTAATATAAACAATGCTTCAGAAAACATTAAGTTAAAAATCATTGGGCTGATATTATTATATCACTTGTGCAGAAAAAAAATATATAATGCTGTTTTCTTCCCTGTTCTTTTTTCGTGAAGAGAAATGCTTCTGAGCTAAGCAGCACACATATTTTCATCACTTGCCAAATGACAAGGGCAGTTCTTCCCCTGCAATTCTGCCCAAGCACATGATGTATATTTTTAAAGGTACTTACCTTTACTAGGTGGTTATTCTAGGTATCAGATGGTATGATTTTGTCTTTTGAGTACTTTAGTGATAAGTAGACCAAAAGTCAGGCTTACTTCCAACTAAATCATTAATGTTTGCAGTTTGGCTAAAATTATGCTGGACCCTGGAAAACCATTATTTACTAATTTCTAAGTATTTTCTTTTATTGCCGGCAAGTTTATGACATTACACTCATTGATATGTCTCATGTATCCAGAGGGAATCTTCAAAAGTTTTCTAGCAACTTGTAAGCTGCTCATTTGAAACTGGGATTGGTTATGATTTCCACCAAGAACCATAATCACAAAAAAACAAAGTATATGCTGCAAAAGTAAAATTGTATTTAGTAGCTTAGAAAGAAATAAAGGTATTAAATTTACAACAAAATAGAAAATGCACTGTAAAGAAGGAAGGGAAAAAAAGGGAAGAGAGGAAGGAGGGAGAAAGGAGGAAAATGATGAAGGAAGGGAGGAAGGGGAGACCGAGTCATGTTTGGGGCATATACTAGACACTGAATTAATGCCACTTATTCTTCTGCTCTTAGGCTGAAGCAGATGAAATTACGGATATCATTTTTATCTATTAAAATAATCCCAGATTTTTTTTAATAATGTAACCTAACATACTCAAAGTTATTTTTTTAATGTGTCTGTATTAAGTTAGTGTGAAAAACTAAAGTGGCAAGTTACTGCCGTCTGGAATGGACAGTGCTCCCAGGACAGGCCTCCTTAAGACAGCCGGTTCTGTCCGTTTCCATCTGTCCATCCAGGTGGAGCATCTTTTCTAGCAGGGACCAGGAATCTACAAGCACCCATTTCTTACAAATTTCATTGTTTACTGTCAAAAGGAATTCCCTTGCTTCAGAACCCTGGAGGTCTACGTTATGATTTGCTTGTTGAGATATGTCATAAAATCTACCTGCTGTGCTTCCCACTCCTGATACAAATGATGCCTCCAGAACATAAAGGCCAAGCGGCAAGGTGCTTTATACTGCACGTTAGACCTGATACAGAGACCTTTACTTGGCTCCAGCCAATGCAACAGCTTTTTTTTTTTTTTTTTTATCACTAACACATAGGTCAGAACAGCATTCTTTCACAAAGGGGAAAGTCTCCTTGATACCTTGTGGTTTGAAACAGGAAGAAATAGCTTCCCCAAGAGGGAAATGTCCCCTTTTGCCCCAGGGAATAAGGTCTTCTTTCTCATTGGCATTTTCCTCCATCCCTCCTTCCATCATTTTTTTTTTCACCAATAAGGATGTTTTTTTATTTTCTATTTGTATATAAGTGTAACTGGCATATGAGGCATTGGATTTTTTTTTCCTGGAGTAGAGAGATAATAAGGACTCAAATTCTACCATGAGTACAAAAGTTCATGTTTTTAGTTCACAGTTTGAACACCATCGAAGAACATTATTTTAAAGAAGAAACCCAGAGCAAAGCAGAAATTGACGTTCTTGCATATGTCAATGAAAAATCGGTTTCCATTAGATGGGTCATGAACAAAGGGAGCTTGATATTAAGTAAAGTAGCAAAAGGTAACAACAATCCTGGTAAAAATTTTAAAAAGACTTTTCTTTGGTAGCAGGATCTGGCCTACCTTAGAATGAAGAAATCTGCTGCAGAATTCCTCTCTCCCTTTTAAAATATCTTGGAGACTCCCAGGATCATCACAAAGGCTTCTGAAATCCACTGTGGCAAACATGTGTACTCAGAAGTCTCCAAAACCCAGTGAAGCTCTGCAGTCATCACGCTTCCTTTTCCTTATACAGCAGAAGAGGTAAATGATTTCTCCATTATATTGGACGAATGTTCCAAAGTTATTCCTAATGTTGGTTGAGATGCCCTGAGTTCAGTTGTCTGTGGTTCATAATATTTGAAGTTGTTCTTTAGTATTTATGGGAGAAAAAGATGATGGGTTCAGAGAACTAAACAATACTTTTAGAGAACAAACACATATTATAACATTTTATAATTAATTATAGAAATGTCTAACAGTTAACCAAATATGTGTACATAATTAATGTAGGCAACTACTCACTTAATTATAAATTTATATATGAAATGTATTGCATAATTAATTGTATTTTTGCTTTAGGTAATTGTTCTACATATATAATTAACTAAGACATATGCATTTTTTTCAAATTATCCACCTTAATCTACAAATAATTAAATATATTTAAGCAAATAGAGACATAATTAAGTATATTTTTAAATTAAATGAGGGTCAGAAAAATATGCATATATGTTAAGTTTTTAAGCCCAGAAAAAAAATTAAGAGAACAGCATAAAGGCAAGCCAGAGTTCCACTTCAGCAGGCAAGAAAAAAACAAAAAGTACACACACGTGCTCCATCCAAAGAATTACATTCTTGAAGAAACTTGTATGCAAAGGCACAGCTATTGTCCTCTTTCTTTTTTTCTCCCTCTTTCATTTTATTTCCAAATCTTATTGCCCAGTCCTTGGACTCTATGCTAGCATTTCCTGGTAGCACTAAGGGGTGTGGGTTCCCCTATGTTCACAGAGATCTTTTATTACAACATGAGAAAGCTGTGATGATGTTGTTCTCTATCCTCTTCACTTTGTGAGTGGCCTGACTTTGTGTTGTCTGCTTTAGGTCCATCTCCTACTATTGTTGGCATGGACTCTTGATGCTCTGAACATTCAACTTTTTCTTTGACTATCTTTTAGGCTGTTTATTCAGAATACGAGGCATTCCATTTTAGCCAAATGTATCCAAAGGCAATGGTGGTCCAGTCCTAAATGACTTTATGGCTTATTTAGTTTTTTTTTTTTTCCTTGTTCACCCCCTGGGGCTAAACTCCCAGTTGGTTTAAATTTATCAGTTTAACTTTCACCAGTTATGATGGCTAGTAAAAACAAAGTCACAAAGTAACCCCTGAAAACTTCCTATTGGTGAACTGCTGTGTTCTAATCTATGTGTCTTTGTGAATTTTTAATGCGTTCTTTTACAAAGGGGAAAGTCTTCTTTTTTAAATATCCTTGTGGTTTGAAACAGAAACATTTTTTGGAACAAGGTGAGAAGGGCAGAATACCCCTGAGGAATGAGGTCTTAATTCTTACTGGCATTTTATTCTGTTCCTTCAAAAATTTCTTGGTGACTTCTGGGCTCACAACAAAGGCCTCAGCTGTGGCATACATATCTGCCCTGAATGGAGGTTGTGACTCCTTGTACAGTAAGGCAGACTAGCTATTGAAGAGACACCTCCAATGCCTCAACTCTGCAGCCTCCGAGTGCTCCTTCTCTGCACCCTAAATCTCACTATTGCAGAATGTAAAGTGGTTTTAAAATTCACACTGTTCACAGTAAAAAGTGAATAAATGAACAATGAAAATAAATCCTAAAGTAGAAAGTGTAAAAAAAGACCAAAGAAAAATTTGATTATTGAATAGGAAATAGATGTCTGTTCAAGTGAAATACATATATAAATTTCTGGTTATCAATTAAAAGAATCTTTTAATTTTAAAAAGCAGAACTTTTATTATGATTATGCACACCTATTCTTGTTAACGGCTTTATCAACTTTCATGTACATACAGACATGACTGATTTTATGTCTTGTGAAGGCAATGAGGTTATTCTCTCAGTCCACACAAACACTAGCTAATGTCCTTTCAGTTTCCAAGAAATCAGTCAGCAATCATTTTTGGAACAACTACCACGTGTCTGGGATTATGGAAGTGTGTGATACATGATACCTGTTTTCACAAAACTCCAATCTTTCTGAGAAGCTGAACACACTTTACAACACCTCCAGGATACTGAACTGATAGAAGTAAGCACAGTGGCCAGTGGAGCAGGGCAGAGACAGGATCAGCTCTCCCCGACAGAGCTAGAATTGCTCCACAGAATGTACACTTCCAGGATATGTATTAACATAATACAATATTTATTTTCCAGAAATCTGTAATTAAAATGCAACCATTTTAACTATTTACATGAGTCATACTATTTCACAACTAGATTAATGTTTACCTAATATTTATTTCCTAATAAAATCAAGGCAGAGTATCAGAGATAGTGATGAAATATGATCCAAATGTATATTTAGGGACCATGTCTCAAAGGGATACTTTGTTCTAAAGTTCTGAAAATCCTTGTCCCTAATTCTCTAGAAAGTTGGTAGTATTGCATTTGTAGCCGTAATACAGTTGCAGAATTCCAAAAGGACTATTTTGTTCCATTTATTATAGTAAAAAAGAAATCCTTGCTGAATACAAAACATTGCTGTTTTGATTATGTGAACTGATTGTGTGTAATTTTGCCACTTCTTTTTATGTCATCATGTCCATTGAATCCCTTTTAAAGGAAAATCATTTTCTAGACTAAAATGTTATCATAAGAGCAGTTCTACTTTTGCTGACATGATTTTGATTAGGAAATTTAGATCTTCACGCTATATGAATACATTAGAAGAGGATTACTCTGATCGAGACTCCACAAGAGAGCTAAAATATACCACAAATAAATAATCAAGCATCTTGTATGAATTTAAAAATAAATCGTGTATCATAAAAGTAAAAATGGCCAGTTTAGGCTCAGAAAGAACACAGATAGCATCACTAATTTGTAGCAGAGTGGATCCAGTAACATGGGTTTTTAATTAGATGGCAGAAACTGTAAGGTGACAGGACTGAGAACAGGTAAATCATCCAGGAATAGCAATGCACGGAGCACAGAGCCAGCTGGTGCGGTGCTGCCTTGGTGTCAGAGATCCGTGCTGCATCCTGAAACGGGGACTGTTCCGACAGTCTGTTGCACAGCTGTTCTTACTCAGAAACAAACAGCCAGGTCTGTTAGTGGTATCACTCTGCAGGTACTGTAATGACAGTAAAGTTTCTAGGAAGGACTAGGTGTCTCAGGGAGATGGAAAATAGAGCTTTATTAGAAACACCAAGAAGGTGTATGAAAAAAAAAATATCTACTGTCTCCTTCTTTTCTGAAGCTAGTGCATTATGTTATCAATTGAGCTATTTAGTCAGAACTATATTTACCCCACCAGCTTTAGAGTTTTTAAGAATTTGGGCCAGAGGGAATCTGTGAGAAGTTGTTGGTGCTATTTTTAATGTTGGATTTGACCACAAATAAATCCTGAGATTTTTGTGTATTAATTGAGATCATATCGATCTGGATCCATGCACTGTTAAAAATTGTTGGAGAAGGAAGGACTTTACAATATTTAACTTATTTTCCTTTATAAGTGCTTTAATTTACAGGTTTAAAAGTCATCTTATGTGTTGAGACCTGCCACCCAATAATAATAAAAATCACTCAATTCACTGAAATGAAAAATAAGATGTTTAGAGAGGTTCAAACACCAAAAGGGAAGATATAACTAACAAAGAATATTTTTTGATCAAAGGGGGAGAAAATTATTTGGGAGTTGGCCCTCAGCAAACTGCTATGAGGGTACTGCTCCATAAAGAAGTGAGGGTTCCTGGTGAAGCTACTGGTGAACCCCCAGAGGATGGGCAAGGGGTAATTGGATACAGCCTCTGTGTCCCCCCCACACTCAAAACGGGGCCTGGGCGGGCAAGAGAGGTTGACATAGATCCCATACCTGCCATGATCCTCCCTATTAATGGTTTTATCTCTTGTGTGTTGACTTGTGAGTTTGTGAGCAAGGGAAAATTTTTTGTTTGATTTTATTTTTCTTATTGTATCTAAAAACAGATACCCATCAACTTGGAAAATTACTGAAATTTCAGTTTCAGCCATTTTGTTTTAAAAACTGTGTATTGAGGAAACAATAAAATCAACACCTTTAACACATATGCAAAACAACTCACCTTATTTTTGAATGCTTTCCATCAATCACCAAACAAGCCAACTTCTACTGAGGTTAAAAAAAAAAAAAGCCCATTACTTTATCAGTTTCTTGCTTTGTTGAATTGGCAGAGATTTATAATAGGATGGGTCCTTAATAATACTTTCTTAAAGATACTGGAAGGCAACAATTTATTGGTGAGATTCTAATCAAAACCAGTATAATTTTGTGATTTAGTTTAAGTCTACTTTCATTGCCCTGATGGTTTAACTTCTTAACTTTTCCACTGATATTTACTCCTGGTTTTTCATAATAGCATGAGTCTCAGATACTATTCCCATTCCTTCAGAAAAAAAAGGTAATAAATATTGGCTAAGATATTGAAAGAACAAAAAAGGAACAAACCATTTTACTTTCAAAGAACTAAAAATGTAAGTGAGTAATTATATAGGTGTTATGGTTTAGATGTGAGGTGTCCCCCACAAGCTAAAGTGTGGGACAATGCAAGAAAGTTTAGAGGTGTAATGACTGGGTTATGATATCATTAAACTAATGGGTGAATTAATTCATGATTAATTGGATGGTGACTATAGGCAGGTGAGGTGTAGCTGGCAGAGGTAGATCCCTGGGGTCATGCCTTTGGGATATATATTTTGTCCCTGATAAGGAAGTCTCTCTGCTCCCTGATTATTATGTTCTGAGTTGCTTTCTTCTGCCATACCCCTCTGCTAAGATGTCCTGCTTCATCTCAGGTTCAGAGCAACAGAGTCAGCCATCTAGGGACTGAGACCTCTGAAAACATGAGCCCCAAATAAAACTTTGCCCCCCTCTAAAATTGTTCTTGTCTGGTCTATTGGTCTCAGTGGTGAAAAAGCTGACTAAAACATAGTAAGTAACTAAATTGTTATATGATCAGCATGACCATGGCAGAATGAACATGGTCAATACAATAATGAGTACAAACATTATGGAAATTTAGTATGAAGCAGTATAATGGGAAAATGAGTACTCTGTAGGATAAGGGAAGGAAGAGTTGAAGGAGTCAATAGAAGAAATTATTTACAGCTAACTTTGAGTGATGGGTTATAATTACTACAAACATAAAGGACGAACCACAGAGATGATTCCTTTGGTCAGCACAGTTGAAAAATCACAGATTTTAATGTGTGTGCCTCTGAGGGGTAGAGTGCATATCCTCTTCAGTTCACAGGATTCCCTTCCCTGTTTTGCCAGATGCTTGGTTAAATATTTTAATTTACAATGCCCAGAATAAAAACAACAAAGGCATGACAGCAGGAGGTTTCAGAGTACCTAGGAGATTGGTACAATTGATATTAATAATAATTGCTAACATTTATGAGGTCTTACCAGGTACCACTTCTTTAAAGTCTTAGACAAGTATTAATTCAATTAACATTCATAAAAATCTCACAAAAAGTTATGATTATTATCATTTTAGAAAAGAGAAACATAGAAACTACATGGTATGTCACCCAAAGTCATGCAGTCAGTTAGTGACAGAATCAAGATTTAAAGCCAGTTGGTTCTGAGCATAAGCTCCCAAACACAAATCCATGCCATAGAAAAAGGTTGAATAAGGCTGAGGTCACTTCAAGGAATTTCTATTTTATCCTACAGAAATGGGGAGCCATTAAAGATTTTAAAGAGGAGCTGGGGATATGGCTCAAGCGGTAGCATGCTCGCCTGGCATGCGTGCGGCCCGGGTTCGATCCTCAGCACCACATACCAACAAAGATGTTGTGTCCGCCAAGAACTAAAAAATAAATATTAAAATTCTCTCTCTTTCTCTCTCTCTAAAAAAAAGATTTTAAAGAAAGGAAATGGCTGCTTGAGTTTATGTTTTGTAAAGATAACATGGACGATGGATGGGAGTTGAATGAAGATTTTAGTCAGGGGGAATAAGAAGGGGAAAATAGTGGTAATCTAGACAAAGAATCAAGGGAATGAACCAAGACAACAGCAATGAAGACACAAGAAACATTCTCCTCCCCAGGCACCCACAAGTTTCCTGCTTATTCTTGCCCCAACTAAGACATCAGGACTTTGACTGCTGCCTGTCTCTCCCCTGCTGACACAGACTGTTACTCCTAATCTTCTCTAGACTCAGCCACTCTCAAGATGGTGGTTAACAAATCTGTAGCTTTCATATATGTTAACACATTAGTAAACAGAGCCAACTTCAGCCTCGATTCCCTCTCTAACTAGAAAACTAGATATCAATTTTGTTTAGTTAGCCTTTTTTATTTTCTTTGAAATGTTTTATATGCTGCATGTGTATATGATACTTTTACCAAATTTATAAAAGATAATAGCAAAAAAAATCTAATGGCAAAATGAACATTTGTATTTATTATCCAGATCCTATATTTTAAAACCAGAAAATTATTTGTTCTTTTGTCTGGTTCCAAGCTTGGTGAACTAAATTGCTTGCACTTTAATATTAAAAAAAAAAAAAAACACTTTGTGTCTGGAAACACCTGTGATAAAACTTCCAATAGTTTATTCACATACAGAACCTAGAAAATTACTGGAAAATAACTTATCCTAAAAGATTGATAAGAAGTCCAGGAGAAATCCAAAAGTTTTAGACTAGTATTTGAGAGACAGGTGCCAAACTATCACTGTCCCATACTCACAAAGAGATCCAACTGCTTGACTAACATATTAACAGATATTTTATGGATATAACATTAAGAGTGCAGAACAGAGTTGACAGAATCCTTAGTGTTGACACCACAAAAATGTTAACTGGCAAATGTGGCCGCAGAAGTGTCATGGTTTAGATATGAGGTATCCTGCAAAAGCTCATGTGTGAGACAATGCAAGAAAGTTTAGAAATGAAATGATTGGGTTATGAGTCTTGACTTCATCAGTGTGTTAATCCCTTCACATGGATTAACTAGGTGGTAGCTGTAGGTAGGTAGGATATGACTGGAGGAGGTGGGTCATTGGGAGCGAGCCTGTGGGGTACATATTTTGTCCATAGTGAGGGGAGTCTCTCTCTCTCTCTCTCTCTCTCTCTCTCTCTCTCTCTCTCTCTCTCTCTCTCTCTCTCTCCTTCCTGGAATAAAGTCCCTAGCTTCTTTCCTCTGCCTCCATCATCTTTTGCCTCACTGGTAGCCCCTACGAATAGAGTTGGCCATCTATGGACTGAGACTTCTGAAACCGTGAGCCCCCAAATAAACTTTTCTTCCTTAAAATTGTTTTTGTCAGGTCTTTTGGTTACAGCAATGAAAAAGCTGACGAAAACAATAGGTGAACGCTTTGTGGATGTTCTGTTAAAATTCAGGTTCCCAGCTATCTGAGGTTAGCTTTCTAGCAATTTTAGATGAACTCCTTAGAAGCCCCTCTGGTGCTGACACCAGAAGAAGAAAACGGGAGGCTCCACATCCCCTAGGAAATGCTCACCCCAGTCAGTGCACCGGCTAGGGCTCCGGACTGAATGGACTGTGTCTCCCAGGATCAAACTCCTCCATATCAACAGGCCCTTAGCTATCCAAATCAAGATAGGGCCTCCTTGGAAATTCAGGGAGATTCCCTGCTGTAATTTTTTTTTTAAATTTTAAAATACTCAATTTTAATATATTTCTTTTATATATTCCATGATACAGTGTCGGCTTACATGGAAAATTCTCCTCCCTATGTATTTATGATAAGGTCCCTGTTATCTCTCATCATTGAGAGAAAAAGTGAGGAAATTAAACTTACATTCCTGTAGTTGTGTAGGTTTTCAGCATCACATGAAGATATTGAAGATAGTTGCCTACTACTCTCATCGTTAAGAATGAATACTTTTGTTCTGGGAGGGAGTGATCATTTTTATCCACTCTGATCTTTGCTCTAATGGTCCAGGGGCCTGTTTCTCCTCATGGCCGGAGAGTGAGAAGTGTGAAGTGATGAGAAGGGCTTTCAGATTCCATTAGCGACTTTTTTGCTGTCTGGAGATATCTTGAGACTGTTTCAGATGCCAATACTGTTCAACCTAGAACCTCGTTTACACATGCAGAGATAACTCAGAATTGGCAGGCATTTGAAGAAAACCACCAGCAAGAGGGAAACTAAAGTTAATGAGGAAATAACTGGTAACTCTAAACTAATTTAAATCATCTTTCCAGGAGAGGAACTGAAGAGGGTATCACATCTATGTTTTAAAGTCAAGATAAGGCTCACCATCACAATATTATAAACTCAATTCTGAGAGAGACAGACATAACAACATTTTAAGAATAGTCCTTTAAAAAGAAAAAGAACAAATGGATTAAGAATTCAAGGAATAGACTGTGGATATGTTTTCATACGTTCTTCAAGGATATCAAAACTAAAAAGGAAGCCTTCCAAACTCATTCTGTGAGATTTTGTGACCCTGATATCCAAACAAAGTAAGAATAACACAGGAAAAGACAACCCATAGACTTATGCTATTTATAAGTGGCTATAATGAAAATTCTAGCAAATGACTAAAAACATATGAAAGAACAATATGCCATGAAAAGTAGGGTTTGCCCCAAAAGTCTAAGAACATTTCAACCTTAGGAAAACTATTAATGTGATATTTATAGGTTAAAGAATACAATACCTATAGAAAGTTGTTTCATTAAATTCAGCACTCAATCAGTAAATTCAAAATAAAAGGAATGTCCTGTTTGTTGACATGTTATTTATGTAATATAAATGGGAAATTTGTTCATAATGAAAACATTAATGACAATTTCACTTCAGCCCAGATCTAGTCAAGAATGTTTGTTGTCACTGCTGCAGTCTAATAGAACTGTAGCCCTGGAAAACTAGAAGAATTAGGAAAATATACAAATATTGGAAAGTTAGGGGAAATCCTGATATCAAGTGCAACACTCTAGGAGCGTGGACTTCAAATGCATAAAGGGGTGAGTGGTCTGTAGCAAATTTTAGAACAATAGAAAAACCAACCAAAACAATCTGCTATTATCTCCATGGGCCATCAATTCTAAAAGAATGTCAATGATAAAGGACTTTGTTTTGGCCAGGCACAATGGCAGGAGCCAAAGATCCCAGTGACTAGAAAGGCTAAGGCAGGAGGATCACAAGTTCAAGGTCCATCTCAGCAATTTAGCAAGACTCTAAGCAATTTAGGAGACCTTATCTCAGAATAAAAAATAAAAAAGACTGGAATGTAGTTGAATGCTAAAGTCCCTGTGGGTTCAATCCCTAGAATCTAATCCTAAACAAAACCCAAAAAGCTTTCCTTTGAAAAAAGAAATTTAGTTAGTATAAGTTATAAAAATATTGCTTCGGTTACCATCATTTGTTAACATAATATATGAACTTCAAATTTGCAAATTTTATCATTTATCCTTTAATAAACTTATAATTTATTTGGAATAAATAAATTATACCCAGTTTTGCAGTCATCTCATGACACAGGTTCACTCATTCACCTGGATTTGTTTCAAAAGATCAGAACATTTCTGAATTATGCAAGATGGTTTTATATACTTTGTGTCTAGAGCCCATATGGCCCTTCATATTACTCCATCTAAACAGTTGATTCCAAACAAAAAAATATATATCATAGAAATTGTAAAGATGGAGAAAATGAAGGGCACTTGCTTCAGCTCTGCCACTGTTGTGAAATGCCAGCAGCAACAGCAATGTTTACTGTTATTCAGTTCTGTCTTCTGATGTGTGCGGAAGTAAAGCTGAGGTTATTTCAACCAAATGTCACAGAAACTTATGATGACTTTCTGATTAAGATATTTTAGTGGAACATTTTTATACATAGAAATATCAATATGATGATAGAATTGATCTTAAAAAAATAGACATGAACAGCATTACAATTTGGGGAATGTATGAAGAAACAGGATTTTTGTGAATTAGTGACAATTTTACCATTATGTTCAAAATTTTTCCTACTTATGTACCCGCTGTTTTGTGTAAAAAAATCACTTTTTAATGTTAATACTAAGAAAACATTTCTTTTGACAATGAGAAAAGATGGATGAACAAACCTGACTATGCCATTTATTAAGTGTGAATATATAAAAACTGGATTTTTCAAAGTCATTGAAAAAGTTTGCAGAAATTAAAACAATGTGTATAAAAACAAATAACCCAATCAATGAATGGGCAAAGAAACTACACAGGCACTTCACAGAATAAAAAATGTGAATGGTCAAAAAATATATGAAAAAATGCTCAGCATCTCTAGCAATTAGAGAAATGCAAATCAAAACTACACTGAGATCCCAACATCATTCCAGTCAGAATGGCAACCATCAAGAACACAAGTAACAATAAATATTGGCAAGGATGTTGGGAAAAGATTCACTCATACATTGCTGGTGGGACTGCAAATTGGTGCAACCACTCTGAAAAGCAGTATGGAGATTTCTCAGAAAACTTACAATGAAACCACCATTTGACTCAGTAATCCCACTCCTTGGTTTATACCCAAAGGACTTAAAATCAGCATACTACAGTGTCTCAGCCACATCAATGTTTATAGCAGCTCAATTTACAATAGACAAGCTATGGAACCAACCTAGGTATCCTTCAACAGATGAATGGTATATATACACAAAGAAATATTACTCAGCCATAAAGAAGAATGAAATTATGGCATACGGCAGTAAACGGATGGACCTGGAGAATATCATGCTAAGTGAAATAAGCCAGTCCCAAAAAACCAAAGTCCAAATGTTCTCTCTGATGTGTGGTTGCTAACCTATGAAAAGTATAGAAGTTCTTTGGATTAGACAAATGGGAGTGAAAAGAAAGAAGGGGGGATGGAAATAGGAAAGACAGTAGAATGAATTGGACATAACTTTTCTATGTTCTATATGAATACACAACCAGTATAATTCTACATCAAGTACAACCATAAAAATGGGATCAAAATTGGAATAGGTTGCACTCCATGTATATATAATATGGCAAAATACATCTTTCTGTCATGTATGTCTAAAAACAACAAATTAAAAAATGTGTAAAGTTATTATTGCTGAGACATAGTGTATATATATATTTCTCTCTTCTCAAAAGATATATTAATATAACTAAAACACTAATCCATGCCTTTTTCCCTTTTAAATACTCATATTATTTTAGCATTAATTTTAACTGACATATAAGTACAAAATTCAAAATTTTTAATCTTTCTGCACTTCTTTTCCAGCTGTTACTATGGTTTCCTTCTATGATTATTAATAAAAATGATTGTTTTTTCATATAGAAGAAATGAGGTATTCAAAAATGATGCACTCTAGATGCCAAATACATGAGGTATGTCTCTGTGTCACCCAGAAAATATATGATAATCAACAGAAAAATCTCATTTTACCGAGAAAAATCTCTCAGTAATTGTGAGAGAGCTTGGCAATGTAGAACCATGTTAACTGTTCCTTCTCCAACAACAACAACAACAACAAAAAACTATAAAATATCAAATATAAAAATGTAATGGTAAATAAGCAATAAACTATAAAACTTGAATTAAATTATAAAATATAAAAGAACAAATGTATAGAATGTGATGATTCAACGTTTCAAAGATCTAACTCTCCCCATATATCTATTAGAATTCTCTAGAGTAACAGAACCAATAAAATATGGATAGACCTAGACATACATGTAGACATAGACATAGCTTTAGGTAAGGTATCTTTATTATACCTTCTAATTATGGAAGCTGAAAGTCATCAGGATCTGCCATTTGAAAAACTGAAGAACCAGGAAAACCAGGGCATAGCTTAGTTAGTACCAGTCTGAAGAACTGAGAGCCAGGAGAGCTGGTGGTTTAACTCTCAGCCCAAGGCTGAAAGCTGAAGAACCCAGAGGTCTCTGGTACAAATCCTGCAGTCCAAAGCTCACAGAAACTGAGTTTCTGTTACTTAAGGTCAAGAAAAGAGAGATGTTCCTGCTCAAAAAGAGAGAGGATAAATTCACCTTTCCTCTGCCTTACTAGTCTATTTGGGCCCTCAACCACTTAAACACAATGAGTGAGAACAAATCTTCCTTATGTATTTCACTGATTCAAATGTCAACATAGGAACATCTTTACAGACATACTCAGAAATAATGCTTGACCCATTATTAGGGTATCTTTCAACCCAGTTAAGTTGATACTTAAAATTAACCATCACACTTCACCTGATAAAGTCAGTGCAAGGATTCAGGTAAAGAATCACAGAATGTGGAAGTAGACATGAACATGAGTATTTGATTGGATCTATTCAATGTGTGAACAAGACTAGTACCATTGGGGTCATATCAACTCTGAGATAGAAGATAACCAGGTAGTGTCTAATTTCCACATCAGTGTGGTATGGGAGCTTTTAAATTATATGAAAGCCAAGATGCAATGTTCCAAGAGAAGGAAGATATCTGAAGCAATTTTATGACAGTTCTGTCAGTTGTCCCACGACTGTGATTCTTAGCTTGAAACACAGATGACATCACACAGTTAGACACAGAGACACAGTTATGAACATCCAAGACTTTCTTCAAAGTCTCCATAACCAGTTGCATGAAAAAATATCTCATTAAATAAGAACTTCTATGAAATATTATTCCTTAAAACTTTATTGATTTTGACCCAAGAATTTTAGATATCAATGACACTTTTTTATAGCAACCTACATACATATGATAACCTAACTAACTTTTTAGCCCACGGGGGGAGGAAACATTTTTTTAAAAAAATGCATTCAGTGAATTGACAACCTCTGGTGAAGTTAATTGAAATCTTGAAATTTCCTGTCCTTATTTAGAGGCAGTCATTATCATTATCTAACCATCTTTACCACAATTTAACTATAGAACATAAAAATAGCTAAATTCACAAAATGTTATACAAAATGAACATTTTAACATCACATGAAATTTGTATAGATACAAATTGTTAATTCACATATATTTTGAAGGAATTGTTTTTAATTATCTATTTTATTAGTTCTAATCAGTTATTATAGGAAATTTTTGTAATGTACACAGAAGACTTTTACACATGCCTTCTACCGTGGAACCCCTCATTTTACCCAAATGTCTGAGTCCTCATCTCAGCATCTAATACTTAGTGTCACCCCTTCCTTCCTCATAACCCACCTTTTGAAAAATCATGTCTCTCCCCTTTGCCTTCTCTTATAGCATACAAAACAGCCCAGGGGTAAAATGTGGCAAGTAGTTAAACACTAGCTTCCTTGAGTGTACAGAAAAGTCAAGGTATAAGCTGGGCACAGTGGCACACACCTGTAATCCCAGCAACTGGGGAGGCTGAGACAGGAGGATTGAGAGTTCAATGCCAGCCTCAGCAATTTAGCAAGGCCCTAAGCAACTCAGTAAGATCCTGTCTCAAACATTAAAAATTTTTAAAAAATGGCTGGGGATGTGGCTTACTAGTTAATTATCCCTGGGTTTAATCCCCAGTACTAAGGTCCAGAGAATTTAAAAAGTATAATTAGTTTTAACTTTAAAATTTTTTCCATAAACATTTAATATTCTGGATTTACTACTGAATGTCTCCATTTTTATCTAAATCATATTTTGCTTCTCTCCGTCCTGGAACAACAGGACCTCACTTTTACAAACCACCATTATCTTCATACCTCATAACAACGATGAATCTCTTTGGGGGCATAATTTAAGAAAATTCTCTAGTGTTCTGTCTCTATTCCCAGATCAAAGAAGCTTCCTGAATTTGTAAGTCCTATTCTCCATCTTCAAATACCACAAAATTCCATTATTTTCCTATTTCTAACATCATATTTAGTATTTACTGTGCCCCCCCACACACACACATACACTTTTTTTCCTCATCTGATAGCTATGGAAGAGGGATTCCACTCACCCCATTCTTATCTACTGGTCTAGAATGTACAACTAAAACTTTAAAATAAAAAATGTGGAGTCATGCTAACCCAACCCATATGCTCTACCATTCACTCTCCCCAAGATAGCAACAAAGGCGTCTTGGCTCATATAATATTTAGACTAGCGGTAAGAAAAAAAGATCTTTCTCCCTTCTACACTCTGAAAAAATAAATCATTCTGACCAAATGAAGAAATGTGGTGTCACATGATTTATTTTGGCCAGAGCTGACACTAGTAAGACAAAGCCTCCTTATCTGCTTACAAAAACTGAAGCCAAGGTCAGCAGGCACATCCTCTGATCTGTATGCCGTGCATAGCATGGTGGGGAAGAACTTGAACCTGGTCTTCAAAAAGAAGATGTGACTAATATGTCTCATAGACTAAAAAGAGGTGAAAATGGAAGCCAGTCTACGGACAGAAACACAGAGTTCCCTAAGAGAAAAAGCATCCAGCACCAAGGTCAGAACTGGAATTTGGCCCCCAACCCGCATCTAAGGGATAAAGTTTAGATACAGAGTCTTGATGTAGTACAACGCGAATCTCAGCGTGACTCAGGACCTGGTCCCATTGTCATATGGTCACCAACACTACCAAAATCTGGACACTAGAAAGGAAGATATTTCCCTGCTGGATGGAAAGACTTTACTACCAAGGAAGAGCGAGTGGAGACAGCCATCCACATGGCCTCTGAGACAATGTGCAACAAAACAGATCAGAACAGGTCCATGATTCCCATACCAAAGTGAGAAAAACCTAGAGGAAGTCTAGAAAAAAATGGCTCTGGACCACAGAGGGACTGAGACAGAATCTGAGAATGCAATTCCAAGTTTCCTCACCTGCTTCCAACTTCAATCCATTAGCTGCAGGATCTAGTGCAATGGCAGATATTCATATCTAAGGAAAAAAAAAACAGTGTCACATAGACTAGGGCAAAATACATAAAGTGTTTACTTTTTTGTAAAAAAAACTATTTTTCAATAGACGTGAAAATTAAAAAGAGCAAAATGAAGTTTATATTGCGGGCATAAGAAGTTAAAGGCAGAGGCACAAAGAGGGCTTCAGGGTGAATGTCTGCCAAACTCAACAATTAGGGTCCTTTTCCATGAAAACTTAATATTAAAAATGCAAATCCCACTGGATCTAAATGTATTCACACTTCATTATAGGGTAATATATGCAAAACAATAGATTGGGAGAGAAGAGCCTGGAGTGCTAATTTTGGAGAAAGGAGTAGAGTTGTCCCTCAACATATGTGGGTGATTGGCAGGATTTTCCTGCCACCAATAGATACAAGATCCATGAATGCTCAAGTGTCCTTACATAAGGTAGAATTTAATATAACCTACACACATCCTCCCAGGTTCTTTAAGTCATCTCTAGATTACTTATAATACTTAATACAAACTAGATGCTACGTAAATCATTGTTAATTTGTACCATTTGGTAGGTAATAACAAGGAAAAAAATCTGTACATGTTTGGTACAGATGCAATTTTCAAATATTTTCAATCACAGAAGATTGAATTCACAGATGTGGATTCCTCCGATATGGAGACTGACTATATTTCATTGAAGAAATTGGCAGCATAGACAGATCAAGGGAAAAGTAGAAAATTCACGGTTGACAAAGAGCAGGCAGCCACAAGGTGCTCCAAGAAAGGTAAGGAGATTTGGAAACAGCTTCTGTGACAAACTAAGGTCCATACAAATCCACGAGTACCTGGATTTCTAGAGCCATCCTGTTACATGTTGTGACAGATCCCATTCACATAGAAATTGATTCTTTGCTGAAGGCCGCTAATGATGGAGGTTAAAGCAAGAGTTACGTTAGACATCCATAGTGTATAAAAAAGTCAATAAACATCGGAACACATGTATCTAAGGCCCCATTGTTTTCTGTATAGGAAGATCATTTTTTTTTCCTCACAAAGATCAGCACCACTTTATCTTTTTCTTTTAGATATCTATTCAGTAAACTCCATATAAGTTGAAATAAATTGTATATAGGTATTAATGCAGGAATTAGGTATATAGGTAATCATTTGAATAAACTAGTTGTCTTTTATAAAAGAAAATAAAATCAGAGATATAGGTAGAGAAATCCCCAAGTCAAAAATTTAAACCATGTTTTAATTTTAGTTCATTTGGGTTCCTCTTTTGTCAGCTTTCAGTATCTTTACACCTTCTCTAACGCTCAATTCTATTCATGTACACTCTATTGTTCTCCTTGTTTCAACTACTGGCAAAATCACAAAACAGAAGACAAAGGAAGTCATAATATTCTATCAGTTCAAATCGAAGGACCACGCATTTCGGAAGGATTCAAGTCTGCTTTTGCAAGATGATTCTGGAACACAAAAACATGATGAATATATCAAAAATATTTCTCACATACTGCCTGCCATAAAAAGATTGTTTGAATTAAACATCATTATTGCTCTGTTGTCAACATGTTTCTAAAGGGAAATAAGGCACACACATGTCTCAGTTCTATCATGATGCACACATCACTGTTATATTTGTTATTAGTATTTTTAATATTTAATATTTTCCAGAACACACGAACAGAGACCTTAGTGGCTATTTTCATCAGTTCACTTTTCCTAAAATGAAGAAACAAATTCTTAGTGATCTTTCAGCACCCCCACTCCCTGCAAATGTTTTAAAGGATATTACTGGTGAATGACATCATCCAGGATGGGGCCATCACTGATGTAACATTTTGTCACTTAAATATAAATAAGACTAAAAAGACTTTGCTATTATTTTAAGGTTTTATTGTGATAAAAAGACTTGCCTCATTTTGCATAACTGTGTATCAATTTCTCAATAATTCGGAGTTGGCCTATCTGGTTTGTGTATTTTAAAATTTAAGGTTGTCTTATTAAACTCCTTCCTTTTTACCCTAAGAAATCAGTGGGCACAGAGTTCAGTTTTCCCAGGGTCACACAAACAAAACATGAGTGAAGGGGACCTAGACTCAACGTTGCTATTCCATCATTAAGTTCTTCCTAATGTATTTGACTTCGTTTTTTTTTTGGCGGGGGGGTACTGGAGATTGAACTCAAGAACACTCAACCACTAACCAACATCCTCAGCCAGGCCTATTTTTTATCTTATTTAGAGACGGAGTCTCACTGAGTAGCTAAGTGCCTTGCTATTGCTGAGGCTGGGCTTTGAACTCTCGATCCTTCTGACTCAGCCTCCCAAGCCGCTGGGATTACAGGCGTGTGCCACTGTGCCCTCCATATTTAACTTATTTTATGGCCAAGTATAATTATTAGAAACTTTATTATAAGAGTAACTTAAGGAGAGCAAGAAATTCAACTTCCGCTGACCCTTCCTCTAGTTCCAGGAGAAGATGTTAATGTTAACAATGTTAATAATCTATGATTTTGTTCATTGATTCTCAACGGGCGTGCATTAGAGTGGGAATAGCTTAAAACTTCACTAACGTCTAACTGAATGTGGTTTGAAGGATTCAGACCACAGGCTTTCTAAATGTGTCAGAATAAATGTGAAAATTAGAGGATCCAGACATAAGGTGCATACCCAGTTTTTCTGTTGACAGTTACATGGTCAGATCATCGTGTTCCAGCTTGCAAATCAAGTGTCTCAATGTGCCATAAGATAGTAGAAAAATGTGATTCTATGATCTGCCATCCATCTGGAAGTATTATCTGATAGAAGCTAAAAAGCTTAAGTTGTGGGGAAAAAAATAATATACATTATTGCCCACAAATCTGGCTTTAGTAAGGTCCTCTGCAAAGGGAGTTACCCAAAAGTGTCATGACTGAGACTTCAAAGACCAAACAATGAAGTAACATGAATTTGATTGTTATGGACAGCCAAATTTAAGAACTTTGATTCAAATGTAGGTGTCCAGGGTAAATTATTGGTAACCATTTAACCAAATAACAGAAGTAGAAACTAAAAGCAAAAGAAGAAACAATTTTGCTAATGACTAATACTAGAATAAAACATTCTTGAATATAAGGAGATGTGGGCTTCCTAAATCTAGGAATGCATTACCTTCAACTTACAAAGTATTAGAGAAATGATATTTATTCAATAAATATTGAGCAACTACTGTATCTAAGATACTGTCCTAAGCATGACACAAGATTGTAGTACATAATAAACAGGGAAAATCTCTGTTTTCAGGCAGGGTACCATTCTATGAAAGAAAGATAACATATAGAAATGAGGAAATTTGTTTGCATCATGTTCGTATTCTTTGCTTGCTGCTGTTGTTTTCTAAGTGTCATGTTTGCACTTCTAAAGTAAAAGAGCTTGAGGCAAATAAAAAGTAAAAAAAAAAAAAGGTCTACATCTCTTTTCATGTTTGATTTCTTTTCCTGCCAGAAAATTATTCAGTAATCATCTATAAAATTTTGATTCCATCTCCCTAAGTAAGTACTTAGGCACATTAAATGTTTCTCATGTGAATGAATCAATTTTATAGTTGATGAAACAAACATTGATTGATCATCTACCATTTGCCAGCACTTTTGTAAGTCCTGGGCATATATACTTCATGAACTCCTGTGGAATTAAAACATATAATTAAGAAAAATCATCTTAACTTCCTAAAAGAATCAATACTCAGTTCTGAAAAAAAAATATAGACATATAGATAATAATAACTCCCAAATGACTTAAATTTCATTTTAATAACATGTTTGTATATTATTCCATTTTAATAATGTGTGTATATATATATATACATTTATACACACACACACACACACACACATATATATATATATATATATATATATGTCATCCAACACTTACAACAACTTTACTGGATATATGCTATTTTTCCTATTTTATAGATAAGCAACCAAGTTGATTCAGATTAAATGTTTTCAAAGAGTGAATAGATGGTACATAGCAAAGCTAGGAATGTGTTTTCAGGTCAACTTATTCTAAGATCTTCACTGCTTTTGCCTACCCCTTTCCCAGAGTCCTTCTTTTCTAACACATCCTACTATATCCAAGCATTTAAGCACCTCTTTATATTTGATCAAAACCCCAAGCAAGTTGTGGAGAGTGCTTTGTGTAGAAAGTGCTTTTCTGGAACTGCCCCCTCAAAACATGGAAATGGAGACCCCAAATGACTTGCCTCTCTGTGAAATGATGTGCCCTATTGTGTAGGAGTGTGCTTTACTCCTAAGAAATGAGATGCATGTAAATCATTTCCATGTTGTAGGCAGGCTTCTGAGCAATATGTAAATAAGTGAGAGAAAAAAATATCCACATTAATAAACAGCCCCCTGAATATATGAAACCCATCTGCAACATTAGGTAAAGAGTTTGTATACTGTGCAGTCAGACGGGATGTCCATATTGCATTCCTCAGTGTCTGTAAGGGAAAACAGAATGATGGTTCAGGTAGGGCGGTGCCATATGGCTGAATCCTTGAAAATATCACAGAGTTATTTTTTTTCAGCAACTGTGATCGGTCCATGTAAGCAAGGATCAGGTCTCTGCAAATAGAATTATGACACTCCAAGTTTCATCCTGTTTCCAAGGTCTCTTTCTCACACATCCTGCTGAGATTAACCTATAATATTTCTCTGCACGTGGATTGAGTTCTCCTAAAATAGGGGATTGCGACCAAAGGGAAATTGAAAGTAGAAGAGACACAAGCAACAGAAATGGCCCAAAGTGAGAATCACAGATTGACAATACAACATGTGCCAGTGAGTCCATGGCTGACATTATCAAGTGAGATGACTCAGAGAAAAAAAAAAAAAATCCACCAAAGGAACTGTCAGTGCACACCAAACAGGAAATGACTGATTAATGATAAAACCGAAATGCAAAGCCAGGACACAACTCCACTCAGAGATCATCAGCCCTGCCCGAGACTGACAGGTCAGTAACACGAAAAAGCCTGTAGAGTTGCCAGATCCTAATGCCACTATCTGAGAGAGGTGGGAATGGTGACAAGAAAATAGCAGGCCTGCTGTCAATTACTTTCCCTTGACTGCTCTACTTATTATTTTTATGGCTTTTATAATTTGATATTGGGGGTTCCGTTTTGTTATGATAACTGAAAAAATAAGAATTAAGGATGAGAGAATATCAGTAGGATTAGACAAACATAGCTGTGATTTTTTTTCAGGGCTCTGTTCACCTTACCTTCTCTAACAAGCCTCAGATTCTATGAAATAGATTGTTTCCTGTGCCACAGTCAGTACCTGCTTCGGGCTTTGGCTGATTATACCATCTAATCCAAGACAATTGATGTTGGCTGGGTTCACATTCGAATTTCAACTACTTTGCCCCAAGTTTTCCTCAGCTTCTCATCACTGTGACCAACAGGCTCAACAACAACTTAGAGAAAAAAAAAAAAAGTTTACCTGAGACTAAGAGTTTCAGAGTTCTCATTCCATAGATGGCCAACTCCATTGCTCTGGGCTTAGGATGCCGCAGCACATCATGGGAGAAGGGCTCAGCAAAGGAAAGCTGCTCAGTTTGTGGCAGAATCAGGAAGGAGAGAGAGAGAGGAAAGGAGTGGCAGAGAAGATGTACTCTTCCATGGTCCCCCCACCTGCCTACAGTTACCACCCAGCCAGTCCATTCAAACCAGGATGGACTGATGGCAGCTTTTATAACCTCTGAATATTCTTGCATTAATAGGAGCTTGTAGAGGGGGACACTTCCTATTCAAACCATAATACCCCACAAATGAATAGTACTTTTTTTCAAAACGTTAAGTACAGACACATTTACTGCCAACGCACAACTCTGGCTTTAATCTCACAATGTATTTTTAATCAAATATTCTGTCAACCATCGCTGATTAGAACACAGAGAAGGAATGAAGAGGCCCATACGCTCCAGAGGGTGCAACTAGCAATAACAAACAGTGACATATGAAAATTTTCTTCACAACCTTCACATCAGATCAATCGAGGACATTTCTCTCCCGATCCTGTGTATTTTTGCGCATCCCCAAAATGCGAATTCTTCCACTCTCTCCTGTACTCTCGCTTTCTTGATGCTTTGCTCTTCTCAGTCATCTCTCAAGTGAGCTACCTCTACCTCTTGGTCTTCATGGAACTCTGGCTTCCCTGAGAACAGCCCTCTTGGGTCTTACAGCTCTGGAGTTGGTCAAGTGGGGTGAGGGGGTTAATGAGTAGTCCAGTTTCCTGGTTTACACTTTCAGACTATTATGTTCATTCATATCAAATCTGTTCTCTTCTCAGGTCTTTTTCCTCTGATATGTTTCATACTACCTTGCTGTTGTAACTCATATCGTATTTATTTCACTCCATTTAACTCTTAATGAATTCTGTACGTGGTTTCGAACACTTTAGAGACTAGAAATGTGTCTTCCTCTTTATCCTAAGTTCAGCCTTCAATTTCCAAGCAAAACTCCAGCCTCAAAATGATTTGACTTCCCCAGTTGGTTGGTTTTTCAGTTTATGATTCCAACTCCCTCCTCCAGAGTGTTTTTTTCATCTTCCAAAAACTTTCTACCTTAAAACTACTAACATCCATTATCTGCTGTTGGCCACAGGCTGCTAGCTGTCTGGCTGGTTAATTGTCCATTCCCACTATTGGTTGGCCTCCTGGAGACTCCAGTCCCTCATCCCCTCCACGTTCCCCCATTCTTCAGCTCCTCGTTAACACTGTGCAATGATGAAAATTGATTTGGACGAGATCCAAAGATTCCATGTGTTTTCAATGGGATATTGAGATTAAATGAGGGTGGGGGACTTCAGAAAGTTGCTCAAGCTCTTAGGGCAAGAATGACAGGGCACAAGAATGACAGAGTTGGTTCCTGATGATGATGATATGGCTGCATCTCAGAAAAATCAGATGGGTCATATATAAGTGGGCTTCCATTAAAACCCTGGATTGTCACCACTGAAAGAGTACTATTTGCCATCAGTGCCAAGGGAAAAATCTTAATAAATCACATCTGGGGACACTGCCAGCGCATAGCCAACTCAGAGCTTAATCAGAATATATCTGCCTCTGTAACCCTGGTGGCAGTTGTGTAAGCTACTAAGACCCCACACAAAATATGCTAAGAGGAAATGAGAACAGAAAATTTAAGCCTGCATTACCTAAGCTTAGAGTTACTTTATTGAATTGATTTAACCTAAAAATTTACAAGATAATAGGTAACATTTTCTGTTAGCAAGTGGAAATAGAGACTTACAGTAGAGATGATATTGAATTATGATTAAAAAGTTATAAGTTATACCAAAGAATATACATTGGGTTTCATTTTTTGTTTGTTTGTTTGTTTGTTTGGTACTGAGGATTGAACTCAGGGGTACTTAACCACTGAGCCACATCCTCAGCTCTATTTTGTATTTTATTTAGAGACAGGGTCTCACTGAGTTGCTTAGTACCTCGCCATTGCTGAGGCTGGCTTTGAACTCACAATGCTCCTGACTCAGCCTCCCTAGCTGCTGGGATTATAGGCACACACCACTGCATCTGGCTCAATGTGTTTCAATTTAATAAAAAATTTTATAAAGCTACCCATGTCAAAATGTATAGTAAATATACCTTTTAGCTAACAAATTCTGCTAAGGAGAAGATAAGCAACTACTATATAAGAAGAGATGTGGATGCTAGGTTGTTCATTATACCATTGTTTATAATAAGAAAGTCAAAGAATACAACAAGATATCATCCATCCATGAAGGATTTGTGATTCATTTAACAATGATTCATATATACAACAGTATACACTGCTATAACTAAAGAAAAAAGAAGCCAATCCATATACTTATTTACATGGAGAAATGTCACCACATAACACTGAGTGAAAAGGGCAGTCACAATGACGGTTCCCTCTCATATATGAAGTATTAAATTTTCCTTATTCCCTAATAAACCAATTCACAATATCCATTGTTCCCATTCCCTATGATGGCCAAGATATCCTTAACAGCTTCCTAGCATTGTCCTTGTTACCCTTCATTAGATAATCATTTCTCCTCATTTGGCACCAATCGGACTTCCATCCTGTCAGAAAGAGAGGAAGGCACCAGGAAGCCATCTTGTCTGAGACAGTTTTCATCACTAAAGGTGGCCCTACTAGCATCATGGAATTGAAGATCAAAGTTCTTACAGCCACTCTTAACCAGTGATATCCCCCAGGTTCCTTTCTTATTCTTCCTCTTTATTTTTGAATGCTCTACGTGATTGGTCTTATTCATCACAGTCTTAGGAAGACATCCTCAGAAATAGATCCTGAGTTGAGTATTTGCAGTTAAGTGATTGACTAAAGAAATGCTCCTAAGCAGCCTATTCAAGGAGTGGGAAAGCAGGACAGGGAATGGGAACAAACCAAGCAAAGGTGCAATTTGGGGCAAATTTTTGGATGGCAAATTATACTTACTTCACAGTTTGCCCCAAATGGAGGCCAGAAAGCTGGGCTCTCATACTTCTGTACCAGTTGAGCATTTAATAACATCTGCTCCTAAGGAAATGACTAAAACAACCGGGAACATCCGGCTCTCTGAGTCTACAGACAAAGCTTCCACAGTTCCTGGGGGAAGCCCTTCACAGGCTCAGTCCACTAAACACAAAACCATAAGGAACTGGATAATGCTTGCTAGAAAATAGAAATTATAATGGAAACTCTGTGAAAAAAAAAAAAAGGTTCACTATTAACACCCACAACTTCAAATGGCATGACAAATTTCAAACTGTATCATTACAACAGACCTTGTCCTTCAGCCCATATACCTGACTTCCTTGTCAAGCAAGCTCCACGAACATATGTTGTCCAAAATTGAGCTCATAACCCTATCTTCAAGCACTTCTTTTCTTGGTGGATTTTACCTTTGCTACCCATAGGCCAATCCAGAAAATTCAAGTTACCTCATCCTTTCATTCATGAAGTCCTCTTAGTTTTTCCTATTAAATATACCTCTTATCTATCCCTGACACTCTTACCTTAGTTCTGGAAAAATATCTCTTCTCTGTCTCCTTGTTATGGTTTGTGACTCCCGTATCAATCATGCTACCATAACTTGTCCCTCTCAAATTTATGGCTTACCACATCACTCCTCTGCTTAAAATCTTTCAATGGCTCCTCATTTTGCAAATTAAAATTTAAGAACTTTGTATCTGAGTAAAACTCCATTGTGTATATATACCATATTTTCTTTGTAGTTGAGTAAAACTCCATTATGTATATATACCATATTTTCTTTATCCATTCATCTGTTGAAGGGCATCTGGATGGTTCCATAACTTGGCTCTTGGGAAATGTGCTGCTATAAGTATTGATGCAGCTGTATTGCTTTAGTATGCTGCTTTTAGTTTTTTTGGATAAATACTGTAGAGTGGGATAGCTGGGTCCACTCCTATTTTTTTGAGGAATCTCCGTACTGCCTTTCAGGATGGTTGTACTAGTTTTCAATCTCAAGAACAATGTGTATCTTTTCCCCCACATCATCACCAGCATTTATTTTTGTTGTATTCTTTGCTTGTCTGTGGTGCTGGAAATTGAACCCAGGGCCTTGTGCACGTGAGACAAGCACTCTACCAACTGAGCTATATCCCCAGTCTATTGTTGTATTCTTGATGATTGCCATTCTTATTGAAGTGAGATGAACTTAATGCTGTTTTGATTTGCATCTTCTGATTACTAGAGATGTTGGATTTTATATATATATATATATCAGGGTATTTTTTTACTCAGTCATAAAAAAGAATGAAATTATATTTGCTGGTAAATGGATGGAACTGGATGACATCATGCTAAATGAAATAAGCCAGACTCTGAAAGTCAAGGATTGAGTGTTTTCTCTCACATGCAAAAGCTGGAGCAAAATAAGGGAGAAAAGCAGCACAGGGATAGTGGGGGGTCCCATGTAAATAGAAGAGACATGAGTGGAGTTGAGGGAGGGAATTGATGGGTGGGGGGGGAAAGAGACAGGAGAAAAGGAGAAATGGTGGAATAAAATTGACCAAACTATCCTATTTATATCTATGAATATACTACAGTGAATTTCACTTTTATGTCTATCTATAAAGCACAAATTAAAAAAATAAAAACCACAAATAAATAGAAAGAAGACCAGTAGCATAGAGGAAAGTGAAAAGTGGGAGGAAGGTTGGAAGGGAAAGGGAGAAGTACTGGGAACTGAATTAGAGCAAATTATAGTCCATGCTTGAATGATTATATCAAAATGAACCTCAATGTTATGTGTAACTATAATGCACTAATTTAAAAATAAAACTAAGAAGTTGGCATTTCTAATTATCTCCATCCTCTTTTGAACTTCCGTCTACTTTTCTAGCACCATCTTCTACCCTTAAAATTTAAAATTTTAAGGCACATTTTAACTGTTTGCAGTTTCCCAAAGTTTCCTTACTCTCTTACACTGGAGGGAATCTCTGAGCACTTGGTTCCCATACTACCTCTTCTGTAAGATGTCTTTGGCATTCCCTTCCAATAGGCTAATTAAATTCCTTTTTTTAAATTCTTATTATAACTTGTATCCTCAAAGGCAGAACTTTTTTTTTTTTTATGTTTAGATTACTGCACAATTCGATCTTAAAGGAAAGAAACATCTCGTTCATGGAAGGCCTACTTATCACATGGTCTTATGCAGTGTTCTGAGTCTTGCTATTCTGTCTGTCCCCTGGCCCCTTATCCATGATCAGGCAATATATTGGTGCACTGGGTACTACTGACTCGAACATGAGAAAGCTCGTCTTCTGACTCTATTCTAATAGGGAAGATTATCTGATCTGAGGTAAGCTCAATATACTAATACTTGTTTAGGAGTATGTACTGGGTGCTGTAAGAGCAAGCTTTGGCCTAACCTGTGGGTTTAGGGAAAGCTTGCTATGAAATAGGATGTCTCAGCAGAATTTCAAAAGAAGCAGGTTATTGAGGAAAAGAACTATTATCTCTCCACATGTTTCAATTCCAGCTTAAAGTTGGAAATATTATTAACCAACCATGTCTTGTTCTTAAATGTCAACCAAGAAACAACCAGCAAATTTGCAAAAAAAAAGGCAGTAAAATAATAGGGTTTCTTTACCAAGAGTCTAAATGATTTTATTGCTTTGGTCATATGGTTTCTGAGTCTCAGCAAGGCTAAATACCATCAAGCAGGCCAATACATTTAATATCTTGTTAAGGTAAACATTATCTAGAATGAATTTTATTGCCATTCTTAGGATTTAGTGGGCTTAAAGAGACAGAAGTCAAACCTGATATTACTGATTTTCCATTGCCTTTTTAAAGGTATCACCAGAGTCCAAAATATTTTCAAGGTTTTTTTAAATTATTGCAATAGGATAAATTCTTATTATTATATATGGAAGCTAATCATTTCAGAGTAAACAACAGATGTTTGCACCCTTATTACTGTTTGGTACTGACATCGGTATTAAATGATAATATGAAAACATGTCACAGACGTGAATGATGAATTCAAATGTCAGGAATGGTGGAAAAGGAATGTTTAAAATAGAAAATGTAAGGGTGTTAGAAGTAAAACTATGAGCACCTTCTTCTGGCAGTGTACAATACTACTTTTCTACATAATAATAATAATGAAAATTTCAAGACACATTTCTCTTCCAAAGTTGTTACTAAAACATGGGTGATTAAAATGTTCATTTGATCAATTAAGTAATGACATCTGGTAAAGTGGTTAGTTGTATCAAAAATAGTAAACTTTTTAGATATTATGAATGTAGATAGATAAATAGATAGTTTGATGATAGGTATTTTTGTGTTGTATACCATATTTTCTGGACATCTTTTGATATGTTTCCAGACACTTAAGTTTCTATATTTAGGTATTAATTGACTTACCCCACATGCAGTTGCAAATGATATGTTGAAAACATATACCTGCCAAAACCAGTTAATTTTCTCTCAGTAAAGGCCATTACCAATTCTTTAATTCTCGTCGTTAAAATGTATTTGTCACATTTCACTAAATTAAGCGCTCTATGTCTTTTTCTTTGCCATTTTCTGAAAAATGATCAAAACTGATGAAATGTGACACCAATGCCTTTACCTCAATAGCACAAGTTCTGTCTCCTCTGAATGGGACATCAGCTCTTAGAAAGCAAGCATCTTGTGTGTCTTATGGATCATTGTGTGTCCTTGGTACCTATGCTGAAGCTTAGTGCCTAGGAAATGTACAATACTCTCTGTGTGAATGAGTGAAGAAATGACAGAGTAATAAAAAACATTCAGGCTTTTAAAGCTCTCTTTAAAATAATAACTGTGAGTACAGTTTTAAGATTTTCAAGACATTGGAAATTACCTTCTAATTCATCACAGTTATGTCAATCTATAATAAAATTTGGAAATAATAAGTCTTGATGAAGGATTCAGAAAAGTAAATAGAGTTCATCTATTTTGTCCACATAGATGTGAACAGCCATCTGTTACAGCATCCTGCCAACCACAAAGGTAAGCCACAGGGACAGTCACCTCCATCTTCTCCCCCCTTGCCACTGATTCTTGAGCCGAGTTATTTAAAGTAATTGTGTGTAGACGGAACCATTTATTTCCCAAGATAAAAGAGAAGTTGAGTGACTTTGCAGGTAAAGGAATTGTTGCTGCTGGATGGAGGGTTGTGACTTTCACCTAGAAAAAGAAGGTCAAGATGTAAGACTGTTTCTCCACTGTGCCAATGAACCTGTTTTTTCACAGATACTCGACTTTTAACCTGGAAATAAATATCCCTGATCCATTACGGAAACCCCAAAAGAAAATGGCCAATTCTTTTCAATTCTGGGCCTAGTGCAGCTGTTAATAATGTGGGCTGTAGAAAAAGAGCACAGGGTTGGAGTCTCTGGTTGATCTCTGACACACTAGATGACCCTGGGCAGGTTCCATGACTTTATTGCACCTTTATATCACCCATGAATAGGTGACAGGGTGATAATTCCCAGTTAATAAGACTGGTGTGAAAATAGTGATCAATATCCAGAGCTCCTTGCGGTACAACTGCAACAGAAAAGAATATGGTGATCATTGCTCAGTAATGAAGGGCCTCACGTGGGGAGGAGCAATCCTCCATCCCTCCAGATCTCTTACATTGGCTCATATAGAATCATGAGGTTAAATCTGAGACTATTGAGATACGTAAGGAAATCTTGTAGAAAATGAAGGGAAAGGAACTAAAAAGTACTCTTTCCCTCCTCCTTGTTGTGCATCTGTCATGTCATTTTTAATGTGACCGTCGTAACAAATGTAAAAGGTCTGTATTGTATAACTTCACAGACAAGATTATGAGACTGAAAGAGAGAGATCAAGAGGCTTTCCAAGCTCACTATACTTGTAAGTGGTGAAGCTGGGCTCATACCCATGTCTGAGTCCACAGCCTACTTTTTGAGCAAAGGTCTATGGTTGTACATGACTGTACAGCTCTTTGCCAGCGCCCATACACCATCCTAGCCCCTGGACTAAGACACTCCTAGCAATCATGAGAAAAGAACTGAATCTCCATCACCCATACTCACAGCTCCAAAAAGAGCTTGAGGAACAAAAGTTTCTTGGGAGATGTTTAAATAACCTAAACTAGCACTTCTTAAAATTAACCTGTGTATACCAACCACCTGAGGCCCTTGGGAAAGCTCAGGTTCTGATTCAGATGGGCTGGAACAGCACCCAAGATTCTGCTCACCTGGGGCCTGTGCTTTGAGTAGCAAGGACAAGAGTTCTCTGTGTGAAAAACAGAAATCCACTTATTTAGAACCTGTTTATAGTAGCATGCACTGGTTTGACCTACTTATACCTCCCCCGCTCCACCTTGGAGTTGAAGGGATACACTTCCTTCTCAAATAAATTTAGTTTTTTATGTCAACTGATTTATTTGCTTGGTGCAACAAGATCATTTACCAGTGACCACAGAAACTGGGAAGAGTTTTCAAAATATGAGAATGAGGGAGAAGCACATTATGATTTATTAACATTTGAGTAGGAACACCTAAATATGTTAGTCTCCTTGAAAGAAAATCCATTGATCTTATTAATATCATACCTCTTTCAACTGCAACATCTGACTCAGACATTCTCATAGAAAGTTGTACTGTGGGATGAGGGATAGGAAGCTATATGAGATTAATAAAAATAAAATTTTTAAACTTTCCTGTCTTGGCCCAAAACAACTACATAATGAAATAATATCTTAAAAAAAACACACACATAAGGGAGGGGAAGCAGAAATAAAAGAGATAAAGTTTAATAGGGCAAGGAAGAGACAGAACCAATGAGTCATTTCAACTAGTAACATGACTAGAAACTTCACATGACACTTGTTGAGGCACTTACTCTCCATTCCTCTTGTTACCAAAAAGAAGAGGAAATGTCCCCTTTGTCTCCTTAGGACACAGCTCTAAGGGCACCCATGTAGCATTCACTGTCTAGTCCCAAACAGGAGGAAAAGTTTCTGGAAACTGCATTCTGAAGAAAGACAGCTCAGCAAATTTCTCATTCAAATCTGTCTGCGAATGGGGCAGTGTGTCCAGGTCCACTCTTCTGCAGCCCAGAAGTGCCACCCCTGCTGTGGAGGGCTGCAGGTGTGAGACTCTGCCTGCTGCTGGGTTTATGGAGTGAAGTTTTGAATGATTTACCTGTTGGTTAGGCCCTGTTTTCTACCACTTATAAATAATAAAGCTGACATTTTGAGCTTCATTCACACTACCTAATACCCATTTTTAAACTCATCCTAACCTAAAGAGGACATGAAAGGCTGTTAATTACTGTTCTGCTATAAATCCCTAAGAAGGGCTAACTGGGATATGAAAAGATTCAGTATGATTTGGAAGAAGAATTTGGGCATATTTGAAACTTATCAAATAAATCCTGCTTTTACTATTAAATGACTCATTAGATGGTTTAATCACTTTTGTTTTTTTTTACCAAATAGATTTGTGTGCTTTTAAGAGGAATTTTCTAATTTTCTCTGTGTAAGCAACTTTATTTTGGAGAATGTAGTTGTGTTGTAGAAAAAGTGCAAAAATTAAAGTTCAATTTCCAGGTAATGCAGTTGACCTGTTGCATGACCTCTGGCAAAAGCTATGAAAATTCTGAAAACTAAAAGATATTGCCAATTGGGTTATTATCTTTCTGACTCAAATTTATAATCTGTTTGTGCATGATCTCTTGAGATTTTTGGAACAGAGAAGCTAAATGAGGTCTGTATAGTCTATTCCAAGTGCATTGGTTTTATAGAGGCTATGAAGTGTATCTGTTAAATTATTTACTGCTTGTCTTTTGGTAGAAAATATCCTTCTGTTGCATTTAGTCTGTTCAAAATATATTCTGATGTTCATCTGCTCTGTTTGTCATTAATATTCCATTCAATTAAAAGATCACATCATTGTTTACATTCTATTTAAACATCTTTCCTAGTGAATATTTTCTCTTTTCATTGTTTAATAAGATAGAAAGCAGATGAATTTAAGTTCAAGCTGAAGATGACTTTTATGTACATGTTTTTATTTTATTGAATGCCTATATAACTTTAGCCAAATGTAATTTTCCAAATTCAAAATTTTAAGTATATGTAAAAAAAATGTTTATTCTCCACAAAGTTTATTTGCACCTTTGACTATACAAAATCAAATATATTCTTGACATTTTCCATATAGAAAATGAGAAATGAATTTGACATTTAAAATTCCTTTTCTGTTCCCCCACATCACTCCCGGAAGCTACATTCATGATGGCTTTTGCAAAGCACACCAGTTTGGAGGGCAATTTCTTTCCTAATATCATTTTCAGAATTGAGATAAAATTGTGAAAATAGATGCCCAAGGGCTGCAAGTTGAAACTCACCCATTGACAAGTAGCATATATGTCTCCATTGTCAAACATGTGTCTAAAAAGAGAAAAGATTAATGTTTTTTCATTTTAGCAACCCAGATGTTTTCTGTCAGATTATCTTAATTATTAATAGGAATTTAATTGATATAAATTCTTCAATAACCAGATTAGCACTTTCTCACTGTTTAAATTCTTCTGTATGGTTGCCACATTTAACTATTTTTTAAAAATCCCCTCTAGTCATTCTACATGACCTTCTCATCTGTAAAGATAAGCTGTAAATATAAAAACTTTGTTTAGAAATACCTTTTACCAAGCTTAAATGCTATTGAAGTCTCATCAGCTAGCAAAAGACAAGTCACACTTCATTTTTTTAGATAGCTCGCATTGTTTTCCATAATGCAATGACTAGAGCTTGGGATGTTTAAATGGTACTTCACGGGGCAGACGTGTTCTAAACTTCTTCGTGATTATACATATGCTGTTCTATAGTGTGCGCTAATCTCTTCTGCCTTGGATGTTTTAACAAAATGGCTGAAATTTTCAGCCATTATGGATGAGTTATTCAGCAAATCTGTAAAAGCAATTCCACTTGACAAGCCTATAGTACTACTTTAAGTGATTGAATCTCTTTGATTCCACAATGGCAAGGTCCTTATTATTCTTGCAGGAATTTTACAAGTTCTAAGAATATTTCCAAAATGCCACTAGCCACATTGCCAAAGAAAGACAGGCAATTCAGTCAGAACTATACTAATTTGATTTAGTGAATCCAGTTAAAGCAATGATTTCTTTCAGAAAGAAAGAAAGAGAAAAAAAAAAACTACTTGCTGCACTTTATATTTAAATGCATTGATCTTTTATTAGATTGGGTATCTTAAAGTTCTATCCCATAACATTGCTTTCTTTTCTTCCTTAAATTTATTTTCTAGTAAATGAATAGAAGGCACAAAATTGGTGAGGTCATGAAACTTACTTATTTGAAACACTGAATTGTATACATCCCTTAAAGGCAAAGGGATGTTTTTTGCCCTGAGGGTATTAGTCATGGTCCATAGTTCGTGGGAAAAACTAAGGAAGTCTCAAAATTGTGTTCCTATTATTTCTATTTCTCTAAGACTTTGTTTAAATTCCAAAGTGAATTTTCTATTATTCCATTGTACATTGCATAGGAGGGTACCAACCAACAGCCTTTGGGAGCAACACCTGCAGTTACATTCAAAGGCATGACTTTTCCAAGCAGTGTGTGAGCTGGCCGCATTGTCCCCCAAAGGATAAAGGCCTAGGTTCTTTACCTGACTGGCAGAAGCATTCCAGCACCACGAAAGGACTCTAAACATTGTTTTGTAAGTAATGAGTCCTGCTGGTTTCATCCTGCAAGACATTGAAATCCCACAGGGAAAATGTGGTTAGAAATAAAACAGAGGGCTGGGGCCTTTAATGAGTTTCCTATCCACAGATGCCATCAAGCTTTTATACTATTCATTTTATTTCTACAGCTTCAACAAAGATTCCCAGAGTTGTGGGCCATACTCTTAACACTGAAGTGCATAGAACTTGGCAGAAATCTACACTTCAGAGATAATAACATATCATTCCATGAAATAAAGGAAAAGGCATAATCAAAAAAAGAAGTTAAATATGGAAACCTGTTTTGACAACAAATGAATACAGATGAAGCCAGACAGGAAAGGTGTTATGTATGCATGTTTTTTTTTTTTGCATGTTTCACATAAATTACGATAGTGCAAGAACCTATCAAGTCATTTTTTCCCTTTTTTCCTATTCTTAAAGTCAGATAGATTATTTTTATTGCTCTCCATCCTTTACCAAATAAAATTTCAAAGACTAGTGCTATAAAGGACAGAGCAACAGTTATAAAATCTAACCAAAAATATATACAGCTTATTCTCCAAATGCATTGCATTAATTATTATACTTGGGTATTCCTTGAAGCCATTTGGATGTCCAAAAAACAAAACAAAACAAAAATCATACTTTGTGAATTTGAAAATAGAAAAGGGAAAAAAATTGTTGTTACTTAGATAGATCATGGCAATTATCCGCACAAGCAAATATTTAACATATTTTGTTATATGAGATATTTACTGAGTTGCAGAAAGTTTCTCTAAATTTTGTCCCAGATAAGACATTAATGCTCATCAACCTTCTAACTAAATGACAGCTAAGGAATTTGTACTCATTAAAATAAAAACAAAGCTTGGACTTTTCCAATCTTATAAAGCTAGCCCTGACTTTATTTTTCACATATAAAAATTTTCTATTATATTCAATATTACAAGACAGAAGAAATTCAACCAAGAATTGACTAGAAACTATACTTACTATAAAAACTTATCTTTCTGGGGTTATTTTTACTTGAAAAAATATGTAGGTGGAATCCTAGTAACTTGATATTGACCCTTGACTAAAGTTGTCAACCTGACTTGTGGTGAGTCAAAAGTTTCTGCATATCTTGAATTCCACAATCCTATCCAGAAAATCATTGCTTAACTAAATTAATGATAAATCTTAAAAATGTATTTCTTAATTACTGTTAATTATGTAATTATTGTCAAAATAATGCTGAAACAAGCTACCAGAAATTATTGAAATACCTTTAGCATTTCAAACTTCTCTGTTCCAAGGGAAATAAAGAAGGTAATAATTCAGGAGGCTATAGAAACTTGAAAAAATAGATGTGAAAGAAACCTAAGTTGATAAACATGCAGAAATAGAAGCCTTCAGTAACTCAACTGTATTCATTTAAAAGCAAAGAAAATTCTTCAGAAATAATGAATAGGTAAAACCATGACATCTATAGTCCCAATCTAAACCATGTCATTTAATTCCTTAAACACAACATTTTTGTTTGCCTAATTTTGTAAGAAAGAGGCTAGCATCATGGGAAAAGTTGATATACACTCATATATAAGACCCTAAATTATGGATCTCTCTTGTATTATTTTCATTATTACCTTAGACATTTTCTTTTCTTTATTCTGTGGGTCACAGGAACAGCCTTCATTTTTTGAAAGCCTACTATGTGCCAATCATTTTAAGATACAATTCTAATGAAGCAATGTCCTGAAAAATAGATTGCTATTCCCATTTTATGAATGTAACTGTATGCAATGAAAATTTCACAAGTTCACTTGAAAAAAGTTGACCCAGGATTTGAATCAAGTCTTTTTCACTTCAAAGTCTATAATCTTCATACAAAGCATACTGGATTATACATTTAACTTTTTCTTCCATCTTTAGTTTGTCATGTATTTGTATCCCTATTTCCTCTCTTAACTCAAGAGACTATCTTTTTGTAAACGATTAGACCAGTAGCTTCAGTCAAAATATTCAAATGATTAACATATGTTGATTCCTAAAAGGAATGAGAGAGAGAGTATCAATGGGGAAGAATTGTTTTTAAGTAAATTTTCTGAGCTCGACAGTTCAAATAATTCAAAATTAATTAAGCCTTAGTTAGCACATAATATTGCTTGAATCAGCTGCAATACCTGAAATCAGCATGGTATATCAAACCTGAAAACTTGAGAGAATAGTAAAGTAGGAATGCTATGATCCTAGAAATAATGGGAAGTCATCAGAAGATGCTTGCAAAGATTCAAATGGAGAACCTTGAATAAATTTTAAGAGTGCTTATTAAAAAAGACAATTAGTTATATTTAAGCTTAAGAAACAAAGAATTTTGTGCATCATGATACTATTTGTTTTGTTTAATATTTGTGTTTTATCAAAATCTTGAACAAGGCACTCATTGTAGCTATACATTAGACAAATATTTTAAAGTACATGACAGATTTGATGCTATAAAGATTTTTCCCATTCTTGCTCTATTGATTATGACAGCAAAATAGTGAACTGGGGCTTCATTTATTATTTGACTATTTCTTTGAAGTTTCAGAGACAGTTTAAATTATTCTTTCAGAAAAAAAACCCAGCAATCGTTTACTTTTATGTTTGTGCATTGTTTTTGTCTATGTCCTAGTTTTATTTAACTTATCATAAATTTTAAATGACAATACCTTGACATTTGAATTTCATATATCTTGGAATGTGTTGACTTGGTCAGTTAACCCATTGAGTTTTATCATTGTTGTGTGTGTGTGTTTTCCAGAATAGAAAATTTATAATAACCCTCTGGTTTTAGCAGGTAATGATTTAAACTAATTTCAATTAATTCATAGGTTAAAAAAATTGACATATGGGAAGTTTCTTAGTCCTCAGTGTGAATACAACAAAGGCCTCATAACATCACACCAGAATATAATTGAGAGAAATATAGCACTTTATGTCAGTATTCATTTAGGATTCAAGCACATAGTTCAACTTCTTGATAAAATATATATATATTTTAAAATGGGGTTTTTGCATTCTTAGATCTAAATGTATTAAAAGAATTGGCCCTGATTACACATTTAGGGAAATTTGACAGGGGAAAATATTAGAGATTTGGATCTCACAAGGTGATGTAAAGAGAAAATGAAGCTCCACATTTTAATTATTGCAAGAATTAGAGTCATTTGATAAAGGGTATTAAAGTTTTATGCCATTTTTTTTCAAATTGACATTAACCTTTCTTTTACTTCAAAAATAATTTTATTTAAAATCAACCACAAAATGTGAGATAAACTTCATTCTATTCTGAGTCAGTTTTTATTTTTGTCCATAGTCATATGAAAGGAACAGAATATTTGCAAATTGAAAGGAATTATACAGAAAATCTATAAATGAAGGAGTTTGTTTTAACACCACCCTACTATGTATCAAAAATTACATAGATTTACAAACAGCAACATTTTATATTACAAGTAGATTCTAAGTATTAAATATTTCAAGTGAAATTCTCTTAAAGATTTATACTTAGAATAATGAAAAAAGCAATATACACTAGTAAGCAAATTTCTATGCAAAATATATGCTGCTATCTATTTTGTGTAAGCAAAATAGAAAATTATTTCAGAGGTAAATAAACATTTTTAATATTTAAATTATTTGGTAAGGCGAACAAGTTTAAGTGCTAACTAGTATTTTGCATACATACCATAAGTTAACAAAATAGCACGTGCTTTCTATTTATGTTGGTTACCAATCTTGATATTCAAGGGAAGAGTGTATAAAGTTAACAAGCAATTATTATTTGGCAAATTAGTACTCAACAACCCTGAGTAAATAGGAAGTTTGAAACCTATCTGTTATACAGCTACTTTAATTTGCATAGCACACTGGTGTGTTTGCTTTGCAAATACTTTGCAATGAATCATCATTTGTACTATACAGTCCAAAGAAAAGCAATCAAAATTCACAGCAAGACAATGAAATTAATTATAACTGTTGAATTCTGTGGTGGTAATTCCTCCTCATGCAGGAAGATTAATTGCATTGCACTTTCCTTGCACTCCACTAAATGATCTGATGAATGTATAATCATTTACAGATTTCTCAAATGCTGAAAATTGATTACCTTTGATTAGCTCTGATCTGCACAAAGAGCTCTGACAGAGTATCAGTGAAACATTACAACATTACAGACAAAGTAACAAATGATTTAATTACCAGTGTGCTTATTAATGTTAGATTCCCTGCAGTGATCCTGGCAAATCAGGGGCCTGTAATAGACCTGTGGGTTTCACTGAATTCCATTAGGGTTTAAATAATATTTCTCACTATTTCTCAAATCCTTCTTTTCATGGCTCCTTAATAACTCTAATTAATTTTAATTTGCACCAAAAAAAATCCACGGCATCTTTTGAAACTTTTAATTAGCTATAAAATAAAACTCTTCTCCTCCCAAGAAGACATATATGATCAGCTTTGGAGTAGAGTAGCCTCACAAATAAGTTTTCATTAACGGTTGTTAGCTCTCTGTAATATTATTAAATGAAAATTTAAAACAAATGTTGAATTGTACATGTGGCCCAACTCGCCTCTTACAGCAGCAAACAAAATGAGATTTGTTTAACAAGAATCAAGTTAAAGAACAATATGGTAAAATGTTTAGATAGTGTGGTAAGTAAGCATTATCATGATTCTCCTTTTTAAAAATTTTTGGTGCAAATTCATAACTTGCCACCATTTTGTTAACTGTAGTATAGGAAACACACTAATTTAGAAGGCTCCGTGTATGTTGAATGAGGATTTGAAAATGCAAGAGCAAGAGAACACTGGCCCAGTTAGACACAGAATGTGATGAATAATGTTGGCACAAACAAGTCAAGCCTATCTAGACTTGTATGCGGGAACATTCAGATCACTCTGGATTGGCAGCTTTTAGGGCTTTCCCCAATTTGATGCCATTATATATGACATTAAATTATTGTGAAGCAATGACAATGAGAACCCAGCTGATCAGAGGAGTCAAACAGAGCAGCTTAAATTAAAATATGTGTCTGCAAGTGTTCCCAGGCAAAGAAAAATTAGAGGGTAGGCAATTAAAAGGTTGTTTAGCACAGAAATGCTGATACACAGACAACTTTATAATAATATTTTTTCACAGTGGTTTTGCATTTCTGGAGAGACTAGGCAGTGCTGCAGGTGTTTCTGGGTGGCATTTCAAAGCCCCTAGCTGCAAAACTTAAGACATTGGGAATACACAGCCCCCAATGCTGATGAATACATTTGTTATGTTCAGTGCTGTCAGCAGATGAAAAGCTATCCATCACACAGAAACAGCACAGAGTCAGGAGTCTCTTTTGGTAGAAAATATTGAAGTCAGATTGTTGATGTCAAAAGTCAAAGTAGAGTTCAGCTATCTGTTTTATGAATCTGACTGAGACACATTGTGCCTGTGCGCAAACTGATATCTAGCAGAGCTCATTTTAGCAAATGTGTGATTTAGAAGTCAAAAAAACATTCGTACAACCAAACTCATAGCAGGCAGAGGCTGTGGCACGCATACATAGTTTTTACATTTTAATATGACACCGTTTGGTAGTGTTTATCATCTGAAATCCAAGCCATATCAACTTTCTAGCTATGATATTTAAGATCTATGTACTTTCAAAAAATATTCACAGAATAAGAGAATACATTAAAATATCGCCTCAATAGCAAAGAGATTGGCCTTGCTGGGTTTGCTTCTGCTTTTATTTTCTTCTGCAAATTAAATCACAAATGAATAGTGAATTCATCTTATTTGCAATCCAAAAATAGACTCTGGTAGATGAGTATTTAATAGCCCCTAAATTGTAGACCCCACTTGAAAGCCCCTCTTAGACACATGCACCCACTTACATTTTGGAACCTCTATTATAATAAACTTGTAAGGTCTGAGCATATATTTTACACATAATCCTATATACTGGACATCCCTAATACCCTAATGTTGCTAAATTATTAGAAAATAGTAGTAAAACAGAAAAAAAAGAGCAAATTCGCTATGCTCAGGATGCTCATTTTGCCTATTTGCATTCTCAGCTCACCTTATTCCAAAAGATATCCATCTTCTTTCTTTCCACTGGAATATATTTTAATTAATTTACAATAAAAAGGAATGAAACAAAATTGGGATAATGCATCTGCAGATGCATTATCTTATTTCATAGAATTTTTAAATTAATTTAAAAATAGATGGCTTGGAAACTATTCTTTTATTTGAACAAACCTTGGGGATCAAAGTGTACATTTTGAGCGTATTTCTCTATGCGAGGGCTTTGTGCCTCCGAGGTAGCATATGCTCAGAATGCTACTGCACTTGCCAGCCTCCCTGCAAATTTGTGGTGTTTAACAAAAAACAAGCACATTTTTCAATTCAAGTCAGGAAGACTCTTTTATTTTTGCTGATTTCGCCTTCTTTTCTCTTTTCTAGCACAACCCTCAGGGCACATGATGTAATGGTCAGCACTTGCACATGGGAGCCAGAAAGCCTTTAATGAACTGCAAACTTTATTCAATAAAAATGATTGTGTTCCAGCTCCTTTTTTTTTTTCCTTCCAAAGAGGGGAAAACATACAAATATCATGTAGAAAGCTTTAGGAATCCTAAAGACCTCAGTAGGTCTTAAAAGCATTAATTATTTTTAAAAGCAAGAAAAAAGAAGCAACACACACACACAATAGCAGAGATTATTTTTACCCTAACTTAGTTCAATGACACCAGAAGTAGAACAGGGCTCTGTGTCTTGAAGGGTCACGAGTTTAAGTCAAAACTCAGTTTCAGGTTAATTGGCTGGTGTTTGGGGCTACACAAATTGAGGAGAGACATATTTGTTTCTGATGGGGAAAGGGAGGATCACTGTTCTTGAGTCTCTGCACCCACTTACTATCTTGTCAGGAACTCACTCTCGGAAGTACATATCTTCAAAGCAGACATCTTTCATCTTTCATGATGATGAACAAGCAGAAAATAAATGCAATCACTACAAACGCTCTTAGTAAAAGGAACAAAGAAAAACAAAATAAAGGTGGGATTTTATTCTTTCCAGATGCATATTTGAAGGCAGGATTTGTAAGGGTTTTGCCTGCTTTATCGAGGAAAGATGCTGATGCCCATGTGAATTGAAGTAAATTCTAATACCATATCCTAATTTTAATATTTTGGTATGTATAATGCAAAACCTATAGTTAAGAGGCTGGATTTTCTTGCATTCTTTTTTATTGATATTTTTAAAATCAAATTCCATGCTTTTGAATACAAGGCAGGAGTATTTTCTTTAAAAACCCCTTCCAGGTAGGAGAAAGGAACCATTTGGAATACTGCTCTATGTCTGTCAGGTGGAAAAGTAATCCACAAAAGAGAAAGAGCCACCATATGGAATTCACTAGACACTAACCCTCTTGTCCACCCAAATTATACCAGTCCCCACATAATAAGAAGACATTGCATGGGCTGTGTTGTATGCCTTCCAGGCAGAGCTCCATAGCCAGCAATTAGTCTATATAGTCAGAGGCCAAAAAACCTTATTGTCTTACTTGGTGTATAATTATCTGTTATGATGAACTGTGAATCTAAGGACTATTGTCTTTAAGTTTGGATCTGTGTGTGGAGTGGTTGTCTGGCTGAGACCCAAGAATGGACCTTCCTTTTAGTATCTCTGCCTGAATGATTCCTCTGGTCTCTTCCTGGCTGGTTAAAACAGAGACTGTTTCTGCATGATTTCTTGGGTTGATGAGAAGCAATTATGTCTTAAATGAAGTCATTCATGTCTGCCATTTTGTTTGCATATTTTCCAGTGTTCACCTGTTATTAAACCTGTCTTTAAACTGTAAGCTAGTTTCAAGAAGACTTTTGTCTCTAACACAGTTCGGTAATCAGAGGAAAACAAAATAGATAAAATGTTTTCCGCACAAGTCACTCAAGCAAGAAATCTAATAAAGTGATTAAAATCTAAAATAGCATTTAAGAATTTCCAGGGAATTTTATTTCTTTGAACTTCCCCTCCATTCCCTGAAAGATGAAAATTGTCTTAGCAGTCTTGATGTGAAAGTTATAGCAACTTTGTCATCTGGTGCAGGAGAAAGAAAGGGCGGACAAAGGACAGAGTAGTAATAAATCTTATTCTTATTGTCAAAGTGGTTATTGTTGTTCTTCATAATATGAAAATGATATATTGTCATATGTAATAAAAAGATAACTAGAGTATTGGTTTAAATTGGTTATATTTATAGATGAGCTCATTATAAAATATAGATTAAATATTTAAAGATCACATAATGTGACCATATGTAATTATTCATTAAAAGCATATTTTAATGAAATTGTGACAACTAAAAGAATACTTTACATACATCTTGAAAAAATAGAAATATTCTGCTTTATACAGTCTGGTCTTAAAACATCTGAAAAACAAATGCTCAGAATAACTTATAATACAATGTTAGATAAACTGTAATTTAGGATCAGAAGAGTCGCAAAATAATAACTGAGAACCATCAATTCTCTAAACTGATATATGTTTTATTAGATAGAGCTTTAATAAATACCATTTTTACTTTTACTTTTGGGAGATTTTAAGTTTAGTAAACCATATACAGGTATTCTTTGTTAATAAACATATTTTATGGATGCATTTAGTTTTTTAAATAAGTCATAGTGGGTGAGCCAGAATGATGTATGGATATTTTCTAATATGAATACAAAATGGAATTTTGTTAAGCAAATTGAAAATGTAACTGAATCTATGCTGACTTAAATTATTCATATTATTCTTATTCGTTTTGGAAGTGAATATTTTTTAAAAAGGGATATAAACTTAGAAAGTAATCTAATTTTAAAACAATTTCACTTTGTCCAACTTTTTAAAAAATCCAACTAACCATGTGTGTTTGATTTTTGAGTTTCAATGAAATGAGAGAAGGGTTGCTGACAGTTTAAAAGTACTTAATTTATCACCACTGAACAGAAAGCATCCCCCCCCAAAGAGGTTTGTACTAAGGTGACCTCTGCTGTTTAAAAAAAAGCTTTGCAAAAAGCAGTCCCTCTCCTAAAATATTCAATAATCCTAAATTACAAGGATAAAAGTGGATACTGCTGTGCTTAAAAGTATTTACTAAATTCATTACTGTTTCGATTATATATGTGATCTTTAAGCTTTTTTTCCCCCTCATAGCTGGGAAATTTCCTCCGTCATTTACTTCCTTGCATTTCACGTACAAAGTCTGACTGACTGGGATCCCTGCCATTGCATTTTCTTCTCACTGAAGGGTTTTATCTGCTCCTGGTGGGGCAAAGTCATGACCCAGAAAAAAATTGATTCATGAATTCTCAGGGTGCAAGTAAAGAAGAGAGGAAATATGCCTTGGCTGAGCTCCGACTACTGACAATTTAAAACCTGTAATTAGTCTGAATTCAAGCTGCAAAGGGAATCTGAATTAAAAATTCATTAATTCCAAGTGATATATTAACTTGAACAAACTAGATCCCTTATTATAAAGGATCATTTTTACAAGCTGTTAGGTTAACTATTAGAACCTAAATTTCACTAATTTTAAAATTATTTTAAAATGATAGAAAGACCACCAGACTGTGTTGCGTTCTGCCTCCTCTGGACCTAGAGAAACCTAAATTTTATTGGATTTGTTTGGTGTTAACACCTCAGTCCTGGGCATTATTTGCATCTCGGTCCTAAATTTCAAGTTTGTACATCCTCATTGTCCTGTGGAGCACATGTCCTTTTGCTGTCTCCCCCATGATGCTCCCAGACCCCAAGTCCCCTTCAGCTAACTCCCTGACATTTCCATGAACTACACTGCTGAAATGTTATACAGTAATTAATGTTGATCCCAGTGCACACTCAGCCTCCAGTACAAATTAGGATGGAAAAGGTTATCATAATATTTTGCTAGTCTATTTGGTCGATTTGAATTGCTCCCTGTGGGGGACAAACAAAAAAGAAAGGTGTTTTAAAGTTAGACTTTAGAAGAAAGACCAAGCAGGTGGTGACAATTTTTTTTTAAACCATAGATTTCAACTTTTTATCTGAAAATAATAAGTCACTAGGGGTGGACCTAATGATACTTAAGTTATAATTCCTCAGGATCAGTGTGAAAGACTGTCAAGTGGGTTAGTAGGTACCATCAATGGATGGACTCTGGAATTTAGATTAAAATTCTGTTATCATTGTGTGGAGTTCAAATCCAGGTACAAGCAGCAGCTGGAGCCTCTCCAACTGTCAGTAGTGTCTGAAAAACACTGAGAGACTAAATAATTTAGATTACATTATATTGACCTGTATAATTGTTTAAATGAGTAATGCAGTCATCAACTGAAAGAGGTCAACCATCTGTAGAGGAAACACAGAATTTGGTTTCATTTCCAAACAAACTTTTGAAGAGCAAATTGTTTTTTCTTTGGGAATAGGGGAAAGTCTGAAGACAGATTAATGGCTGCTCCTGCTAAATAAAGGTTAAGGCTTCTGTCAGTTATACAATGCAACATCAATAGAGAAGAAGTCACAGGGCAGCTGGTCCCAACTGCCACATTATCAGTGCGCATGGGCATTGTTTCAAGTGGGTTAAAAGGTAAGTGGCTTTGAGGAGTCAGTATTATTTCATTGTATGCCATCATTCATCACATATATGTGTGAGTACATGTGCATATAAAAGGAAAAACCTTTGTAATGACTAAATCCTGAAGTTAGAACTGCCACATTTTTACAGATGGCATGGAAGGAGTTGGTTTTAAATGCAATTCTACCAAAATTTTTATCTCTAAAGTTTTCAGTTCCTATTAGTCATATTTTTGAGATGCGTAGATTATGCATCCTTTTATTTTGGAGGGAAAATGCCTATTCTAACTAGATTAACACATACAGATCAAACTCTTGGTGCTCAGGCGGCTCACAATGAACTAAAGTCTGTGATAATGAAGTGCTCCTACCAACTTATTCTCCAAAGTCATTACCTTCCAATGGGTTACTTGCCAGGCAAGGTGGTTTAATCATTGGATTTCTTCTGTTATCTCCTGTTCTCCTGCCATTATACTTTAACAAGCTTCTCTGACTTCTTTATGATAAAACAAATTGTAAAAGAAGAGAATAACAGAAAGGGAGCAATTAAGTTCTGCGTGTCTATGAGCTAACTATGAATTTAATGCCATGGGTTTTTTTTAAAAACCACAGAAAAATATCTTTGCCATTGGTCTTTCCTTCCTACACATACACTTGTGCCCACATGCCCACACCCACCCACATCCACACACGTTTCATCTGCATCTTAAATTGCACCAGGCCACTGACAGAAAAATGTTTAGTAAATTTTTTCCTCAAATGCTTTGGAACACTTTTTTCATCCATCTAACAAGAATGATGGCCAACATTCATCATCGCATCATTATTCATTTGTTATGAAGTAATAAAACTTTTGTGATAATTATTCACTATATCAGGAAGGGGTTTGCATTGCCTACTTAAAATGTTGAGCCATTAAAAGTGCTCTGAATAACAATACTCACCCAGTAATACTCATCTAATACATCTTTAGAAATTTGAATAATATCTGCATACTGCTACTAAAATTGAACTCTGGTTACTAAAGGTTGATAACAAATGCTAACTGGAAATCTATTCTTTCTTAGAATAAATATTTTGAGATCCCACTCAGGTTTTGACTCCATAATGTAGGAATAAATAAAACTAAAACACTACTCATAATTTGTTTGTAATATAATGAAATTGAAAAATCCACTGACTTAAGATATAGCCGTATCCAGAACGCAGCCTTAATGGATGAAGTCCCAGAACCATATTCTTTTCTTCTGACACACACACACACACACACACACACACACTGACATGTTTCCCCAGAAATATGAAGAAACTAAGCAGAATTTCAGTAGAAATATGATATAAGAGGGGTATATGGGGACTCAACAACAGGTACAAATGTGAAAGCCTGCTTCGTCTCCTCATCTTTAACTTGATTCTGGGGAAGTGTGTCAATTGTGTGTGTGTGTGTGTGTGTGTGTGTGTGTGTGTGTTTTAAGGATGGAAAGAAAACAAATTCTAGAATCCTATACTTACCCATGAAAATCAGAAGAAGAGAGTATGGTTCTGGGACTTCTAATGTTAAGGCTGTGTTCTGGATACAGCTATATGCAGTTATATCCCACTTCTCCGTCAATACCCAAAGGACTTAAAATCAGTGTACTACAGGGACACGGCCACATTAATGTTTATAGCAGCTCAATTCACAATAGCTAAACTGTGGAGCCAACCTAGATGCCCTTCAGTAGATAAATGGGTAAAGAAAATGTGGTCTATATACACAATGGAATATTAGTCAGCATTAAAAGAGAATAAAATTATGGCATTTGCCATAAGGTAAATGGATGAAGTCAAAGAATATCATGCTAAATGAAGTAAGCCAATCCCCCCAAAAAAACAAAGGCCAAATGTTCTCTCTGATAAGTGAATGCTGATCCATATTGTGGGGGGGGTATGGGAAAAATGGAGGAACTGTAATAGGCAAAGGGGAGACAAGGGTGGGGAGGGAGCATGGACATGGGGGGCAGGAAAGATGGTGGAATGAGATGGACATCATTACCCTAGGTACATGTATGACTGCACATATGGTGGGATGTTACATCATGTACAAGCAGAGAAATGAAAAGTTGTGCTGCAATGAATCAAAATGCATTCTGCTTTCATATATACTAATTAGAATAAATAAATTAATTTTAAAGAACCATATTCCTAAAATGAAAGTAACAAAGTGTGGTAAATGTTAAAATATGACCCAGTTGATGGATATATTTCAAGTAAAAGCCATAAAATAGATCTCTGTTTCATCCAATAAGTACTAGGAAAAAAATTTAAAAATGATGGCTAATGAAAAATGGCTAATCAAATATTTTGTTAACTCTTTCAACGTGATGCACCAGTGACTTTGAAAAGATCTTAATGCTGTGATGTCTACTTATATTTTGATCCAAACAATTCTACATTACCCATTATGATATTTATCAAGAAATTGGAAATAAAATTTATAGTTCCAGATCATAATTCCTGAAATTGTGTGCTTTATTACTGTGTATTTACTTTATCTTATGCCGCAGTCCAGCTGCAGCAAAATAACCGGGGGTTGACAAGCAACTTGTGTAGATTGATACAGCAGGAGTGGGAGCCATTTATTGTAGGACAACAGAGGTATTTATACATTCCACACAGCTTATCTTAATTAACATAAACTAGATACAGCAGTCAACCAATAAGGAATCTCCACACTTAATGGCTCGCTGGCGTTACTTCACAAACCACTCCCTCTGGCAAAATGCCAGGCGCCATCCTGACTTGTTTACAGATCCTAACATTTCCCCCTTTTGTTTAATTTAAATAATGACCACAGTAGTTTTTACACAAACACCACAAACAATCTGCTACAAGCAGAAGAGGAGGATACAAAATGCCACAATACCAAGCCAATTGATGGCTCCATGCAAGAAGCCCTTGGAAAATTTATACCAGCAATGACACCGTTAGCAAAGATACTGAGTTACAATTTGTTGTAGATTACAGTTTGTTGTCTCAGTCCAGGTAAAGCAGTGTCTCAATAGATTAACTTACAGTCCAGGTAAATCACAGTCCAGGTAAGTTCTGCAGGCAGCTAGCTTAAATCACAATCCAGGTAAGTTCTGCAGGCAGCTAGCTTGATCCGAAGTTTCGTCCAGTTCTCAGCAACACAAATGTTAGAGTCTGTAAACAAGTCTGAATGGCGCCTGGCATTTTGCCAGAGGGAGTGGTTTGTGAAGTAACGCCAGCGAGCCATTAAGTGTGGAGATTCCTTATTGGTTGACTGCTGTATCTAGTTTATGTTAATTAAGATAAGCTGTGTGGAATGTATAAATACCTCTGTTGTCCTACAATAAATGGCTCCTACTCCTGCTGTATCAATGTACACAAGTTGTTCGTTACCCCCCAGTTATTTTGCTGCAGCCGGACTGCGACAATCTTAAAAAAAACATAGGTTGTTTGAATGCTGCTGTATATTTATTATTCATTTTAAGAAATATGGACTCCTTACCTTATGCCACAGATTGGGCTAAGTGGCTGGGGTGTAACTGAATAAATAATACAATTCTCCTTCTTGTGGAAAGTATATATTATCTGTAAATTATGAAAATTACTTAACTGTTGTAGGTTGGGAAAAAAGCCCAAATTTTAGGAAAAATAGAAATCTTGGGGATCTAAATAACCTAGATCAGCACTGTCAAATATGGTAGCCATTAATAACATGTAGAATAAGGGACCATTGTAGGTTTTCAGGAGAATGTGATATACTATTTTTCAAAGCAGGGCTGGGGATGTGGCTCAAGTGGTAGCGCGCTCGCCTGGCATGTGTGCGGCCCAGGTTCGATCCTCAGCACCACATACAAACAAAGATGTTGTGTCCGCCGAGAACTAAAAAATAAATATTAAAAAGTTCTCTCTCTCTCTCTCTCTCTCTCTCTCTCTCTCTCTCTCTCCCACTCTCTCTAAAAAAAAATATTTTTCAAAGCACACTATGGATTCTTTGTTGAAACAGAAAAATTCTGGTTTTTTGCTAATAATCTTGGAATAATTATTAATGGTGACTTCTCAGTCTCAAAAGTTCCTCTCTTTAGATGACAAATATATGGTCACCCTAAAGTATGAGACTGGTAGATAATCCAAAGAGATTTATCTAGGTAGCTTAGATGAGGGTGATAGCAGTGAAATAAGACATATTTTTCACACCAGGAAGAATAAGTTGCTGTTATCATGAAATCCTACATTTCTTTCTTTTTATTTTTAATTGTGTTAAAAATACACATAAGATTTTCCATTTTAACATTTTTTGGTTGTCTTTTTCAGTCCTGGAGATTGAACCCATTATCTGGTGAGGGCAAGAGCTCTACCAATGAGCTACATCCCCCATCATTTTTAAATTTTATTCTCACTAAGTTTTCCTGACTAGCCTCAAACTTGCAATCCTTCTACCCCCAGCCTCTCAAGCAGATACTATTACAGATGTATGCCATCACACTTGGCTGTTTTTATGTGTACGGTTTTAGTGGAATCAAGTACATTCACAATTTTGTGCAACCATCATTACTGTCCATCTCCAAAGCTCTTTTCTTCCTGAAAAACTGAAACTCCACACCCATTAAATAATAACTTCTTATTCTTTGTCCCCAGCAACTCCTATCAACTGCCCTTCTAATGGGTGTCTCTATGAATTCAACTACTCTATGTATCTCACATAAGTAGACACATACAGGCTTGTTCCACTTAGAATAAGGTCCTTGGTGTTCAGCCATGTTATAGAATGTGTAAGAATTTCCCTTTTAAGACTTAATAATATTTCATTGTATATATCACACTTTGTTTATCCATTCATCTATCAATGGGCTTGTGGACTACTTCCATCTTTTGGCTATTGTGAATAATCCTGCTATGAACATGGGTGTATGACTAGCTCTTTGAGATTTTAGTTTCAATTTTTTAGATATATACTCAAAAGTGAAATTCCTGGATCACATAACAATTCTGTTTTTATTTTTTTAAGGAACCACCATTCTGTTTAACACAGTTACTGCCCTCTTCTATTCCTACTTGCAGTGCACAAGAGTTCCAATTTCTCTACAATATCATCAACAAGTTATTTTCTGTTTGCTTACTTGTTTGTTTGATAGTAGCCATTTTAATGGGCGTGAGGTAAAATTCTACATTTGTTAAGTTACAATTTGCATATCCGTATTCAACCCGATGCATAATCCTAGAATGTCAAATTATTGCAAACCTGTTTTTGTATTAAAACAGATAGACTCATTCTGGAATTAAATACATTTTGCATAAGGATTTCTCATGTGTTCAGAAGATTTGTGTTTTAGTATGGTACCTCATAGACCTGGCCCTCTCTAGGCCTCTACAGAGCACCAATTCACTCTTGTCTCTTGAGTGAAGGACTTGGGTGGACGAGTTTGTGTAAATGTGTTCTAGAAGAGCAATGAAAATCTGTCCTCACCAATATTCATGTCATGTAATATCAGCTAATATTTAAATGTGTGCTTAACCAATTTCTTGATGTATCTGATGTGACTTCTAAATGTTTGACTCCTTTTAGTGGAAGTAGGGAATAGCTGTCATACTCAGAGCCCGTAACTATGGAAATTCACAAATAACCTCAGAACTCTACTTGTAGTAACTCTTCCATTAAATAACTCACTGATTTTCTTTCACAAATATAAGTAATAATGTGTCATAGTTTCATTAATTTTTATTGAGACACAGCATTGCAAAATAGTAAAAGAATGACTACTAAAAACAAATTTCTAGATCTGAATTTCAGCTCAGCTACTTACTAGCTGGGATGTATGAATGACCTCTTTCTGCTTGAATCTTAATTCCTTCACCATTAAGATGTCAATACGTGGAAAAACCTTTGAAAAATACTTCAACAGATGTTTGTTGTTGTTATTATTATTATTATCTTCATCATCATCATCATCATCATCTAAATTGTACTTAAACATATATTTCAACCTAAAAAAATAAACACTTTCTGATTAATTAGCATTAATATTTTAAAAAAATCATACATGCCTTCTCCAATGCACTATCCTGTGACTAGAAAAAGGCATTTCAACTTGGAAACACATGATTATTCTTATGCATATACCCAGAAGAGTCACTGACATTTGGCAAATAAATGGTCACAATATTTGAGTTCCTGTTGCCATGAAATTGTTCATGGCTGTCTACTCATTGTTATGGAAGGATAATGCATGATTATTGTCAACACAAGTTGATTTAATATGGCTGGGAAGTTCTAGTCTAAGGTCAGTGGAAATTTTTATCAATACAACTTGTTCATTTATTCATGAATTTAAATTGTGACGTACTTCAAAATCATGACATTCACTATTTAAAACTTTGCATTTAATAGTTTTTCATATATGTACAAATTTGTACCTCCTGAAACTGGGATTACAGGCATGAGCCACTGGATCCTGCATCATATTTTTTAAGAAAAAGACTTTGGTTACGTTGATTTTTCTCTAGTTTGTCTCTATGCTCTGATTCATTAACATCTGCTCTGCTATTTATTTCCTTCATCCAACTTGAATTTTGTTTCTTTCCCTTTTTACTAGATTCTTAATGCAAAGAGTTAGATTATTGATTTTAGACTATAGTCCCTTCCAATGTATGTGTTTACAACTATGAATTTTCCTCTATAAATTGCTTTAGCATAATCTCCAAGTTTGTATATTGTGTTTTTATTTTCTTTCACCTCGGACTGTTTTATAATTGTCTTTCTGATTTTCTCTTTAACTTATTGATTATTTTAAATTTACTGTTTAATTTCCGCATATTTGTGAATTTCTCATATTTCTATTCTTAATTTCCAGTGTGTTTCTATTTGAATCATAGAGCATACTTTGGATGCTATCAATATTTTTAGATTAATTGAAAATTAGCCTAACTATAATCTATCCTGGAGAAGGTTTCTTGAACATTCATGAAAACTGTGTATTCTGTTGTTGCTAGGTGAAATGTCATATATATGCTTATTAAATCTAGCTGTTTTAAACTGTTATTCAAGTATTATATTTCCTTGTTGAGCTCATGTATAAATGTTCCATCTATTATTAAAATTAGGGCATTGATGTGTACAGTTAGTGTTAATGAAGTGTTTATTCCTCTATTTGATCTGTTTTGTTTCATGTACTTTGTAGCTCTGTCAATGAATAGATAGATGATAAATAGATAAGAGATAGGTAGATAGATAGATAGACAGACATAGCTGTTATGCCTTCTTTTTTTTTAAAGAGAGAGAGAGAGAGAAATTTTTTAATATTTATTTTTTAGTTTTCGGCGGACACAACATCTTTGTTGGTATGTGGTGCTGAGGATCGAACCTGGGCGCACGCATGCCAGGCGAGCGCGCTACCGCTTGAGCCACATCCCCAGCCCTGTTATGCCTTCTTGATATATGGACTCTTTTATCATAAAATGTTCTTCATCATCTCTAGTAGCAAATTTTATCTGAAAGTCTGTTCTGCCTGAGTCATTTCAACTCTCTGGTTAATGTCCCTGTTGTATCTTTTCCCATCTTTACCACTGCTAAACTATTTGTGAATTCAAGTCTAAAGCTTGTATCTAATAGACATTATGTAGTTAAATTGTATTTTTTAATCCATCCTGCCAATCCGCCTTGTGATTAGAAAACTTCATCTGTTTTCATTTACTGTGATTACTGGGACACTGTTACTATTTATGACATTTTATCTCTTTTCACTTTTTTCTTACATCTCATTGCCTTCTTTTTTGTCAAATAGTCATTTCATACTGCTCCATTTTAATTCAGTATCATTTCTTTTTACCATAGTTTTAAGTTATTTTCATAGTGGCCATTCTAGAATTTATAATTAACATTAATTTACAAAACTCTAATCATATTGATATCGAGTAAATTCCAGTAGTATACAAAACCGTGGTTTATTGAGCTCCATTCACTCCCCACTCCTTTGGATTATTATTGTCATGCAAATTTCATCTTTAAACATTATATGCCTGTCAACACAGTCTTATAGTTTTTAGTTCATTTAGTTTTCTTTGCACATCAGAAACTATTAAAGATGTGCTACAAATAAAAATCCATTTTGAGTTGATTTTTACATGTGATGAAAGATGTCTAATTTTATCTTTTGCACATGGATATCTATTTTTCCCAACAATATTTATGGAAGATACCACTTTTTACCAATTGGGTGTTCTTGGCACCTTTGTTGAAAATCAGTTGTCTGTGACTATATGGATTTATTTCTAGGCTATCAATTTTATTTCATTGATCTATATGTCTGCTGCTCTGGTTAACACAGCTTTGTATATATTATAAAATCAAATAGTGTGATGCCTCCAGCCTTGTTCATCTATTCTCTCTCTCTCTCTCTCTCTCTCTCTCTCTCTCTCTCTCTCTCTCTCTCGATCTGGGTTTTTTCATGATTTCCTATGCATATCAGGATTGTTTTACCCATCATTGGTTAATAGGGACTTGAGTCTGTAGATAACTTTGGGTAATGAGTTTTCAACAATGTTAACTTTTTCAATCTATAAGCACATAATATTTATGACTTATTTATGGGTTATTTATGGATTTATTTATGCCTCCCTCAATATCTTTCATCAGTATGCTATATTTTTCAGTGAAGAAATCTTTCACCTCTTTGGTTAAATTTACTCCTAGATAATTTTTGTAGATAGTAAATGGGATTGTTTTATTATTTGTTTTTCAGATCATTTGCTAATAGTATGTAGAAACACTACTGGCTTTGTATGTTGCTTTTTATCCTGCAAGTTTGCTGAATTCACTTATTAGTTCTAAAAGTGTGGGATGGAATCTTTAGGATTTTTCTATAAATAAGATCATGTCATCTACAAATAGGGGAAATTAAAACTTTTTTCTTTCCAATTTGGATACTTTTTATTTCTTTCTCTTCCCTAACTGTTCTAGCTAGGATTTATAGTAGTTCAGTAGTCTCTAATAGTCCTTTTTTACTCCAGTGGTATCAATTGCAATATCTACTTTGTCATCTCTGATCGTATTTATTTGAGTGTTCTCTCTTTCTTATTCTAACTGAAACATTGTCAATTTTGTTTATATTTTTCAAATAGCTAACACTTCAATACTGTGAACTGTGACCTTTTTATATTCTGTTTCTTGTCTATTTCATTTCTGATTTTTATTATTTCCTTCCTCTTACTAATTTTGAGTGTAATTTGTTCTTGTTTTATTCTAGTTTTTAGTTTATTTGACATATTCTTTTTTGCCATAAAATTTCCTCAGAACTGTGTTTGTTGTATCTCATAGATTTTTGTGTGACAGATATTGATTTTCATTTACCTCAAGAAATTTTTAAGTATCCTTTTTAATATTTTTTACTGATTCATTGGTTATTCAGGAGTATGTTGTTTAATTTCCACATACTTGTAAGATTTCCAAAGTTCCTTTTGTTATATATTTGAAGGTTTATACTATTATGCTTTTAAAAGATTCATGATATGATTTTAATCCTCTTAAAAATCTGAGGATTTATGTTGTGGTCTAACATATGCTCTATCTATCCTGTTTCTTGTACATTTGAAAAGAATATGTATTCTGCTGCTGCTGTATGGAATGTTTTGTAAATATTTAATAGACCTGTGTATTTTAAATCTATTTTTTTTTAGAAAAAGGAAAAATAATGTTTATCACTTCGCTAGCAAAGGAGAATCACAGTTGACTCCAGTCCCAAAGGCTGTGATTATGCCCATCAGCAGGAACAGGAGGCTTTTGAAGAGATAACTCAAAGGCCATATTTCACATGTTCTCTCTTGGAGTTGTAATTCACTTGTTAATTTGGAAGATAATCATTTCTGAGGTCTTCTGGTACCATTCCCAAAGTCTGGATTACTTCCTATGGTGGAAGTGTACAGGGTATCTGTATAAGGGACAGATAACTCTGCCTAAAATGGATAAGAAAGGTTTTTCTTGAGATTAGGGAAGAGGAGAGATTAGGGAGGAGCAGGGAGAGAGGAAGAGAAAGAAGCATGTCCATTTTAAAAATAAGTTGCTGTGGCAGAGCAGCAAGGGATATATTCAAAGCATAAAGTGGACCACTGTTACATCTCCCCACTGTCAATTTCTACATTACGTTTCTATGGAAAAATGGGCAATGACATTTCCAAACTGCTTCCTGCTGAAAGGGGGCAAAGTTGGGGAAAATAACTCAGAGTCCTTGTTCTCTATCAGGTGGAACATGGACAGTTAAGAACATTCATTAACAGAGAAGCCCATAGGTCCACAGTGGCAGATGAAAGATCACCGGACAAGGCATACATAGGGCAGGAATCATGCTAAAACAACAATAAAAACAGCAAACCATTACTTTCTTGTAAATAATGAGCACAAGAGCAATTCACATGTCAGCCAGCCTCTTAAAACCATGAGGACAGTAACTTATAATCTTTTCAGTGAAAAGTAGATCAAGTTCATCAATGTAGGAGGTTAGGAAGATTTGCAGGTCTATGAAATCAGACTCAAATTAACTCAGAACAAATTTGGAACTCTTGTGATCCTTATTATTAGACACTCTCACACAAGAACCTTTCGTTTATAGTCTCCAGCTTTACCTACTTTTGGTAGGGCTGACTCAAGTGTACATCTTAATTTATATTAAAAAAAGCAATTGTTTTTCCTTTTACATGTCAGTGTAGGACTGTGATTTTAGGCTATTCTCTCCTGCCAGGTGTTTAAGACCAAGTTGGTCAAAACTGACCTTGTTCCTTTCTACTTTTTGAGATTCCTTAGAGATCACTCTTAAGGATATATGCAAAGTCTTCTGGCTCCTTTAGTTTACCTCTACCAGTGGTGTCACTTGCCAGGATGGATCAGTGTCTGGCTTATCATATGTAGCTTCTCTTGGAAGCTTCAGGGACATTTTCATCTCCAATGACACTCTTCTATGCAGAATGTGCACTGGTTGGCTTCCTATTCTCTGAAGTCCTGTTGGTCTCCCTGATAAGCAGATCAGGGGGCTCACCAGAGTTGTAGGGCCCAGAGAGGGGTCCCACCATTCTCTGGATCCTGGCTGACCATACATAGAACACAAGGGCCAAAATGTTGGCTGCTTTTTCCTCGGCCCTTTTACTACCTTAACTTTGGTCTCCAATTTTTTGTTTTAAACATCCAGCAAGTCAGTTTCACCAGTCTTAAAGAGGGAGTAACAAGTTATAACTTTAATATTTATAATTTTACAGACACCCCTTTCATTTAATTGGGGTTAGTATTAGTACTGGAAGTCAGCATCATACACTATCTGTCCTGTACATGATGGCTTCTTATCTCAAATTCTCAAATTAACCCAGGTTGGTTTGTTTTTTTGTTTTCTTTTGTTTTTTTAGATGCACTACCTCTGCAAAACATTAACAGGCAACAGTTATAAGTTTACAAGGAAAATAGAAAATGAAATTAACAGAGCAAAAACGTATTTAGTTGTGTAATATTTATGAACCAAGAAAAATGACTTTTAAAATCTTGAACCTTTATTTAGTTATATATTTTATTCCCTGTTTGAAATCACAATAATCTTTACAACAAAAATTAATCTTTTGGGCTGGGGTTGTGGCTCAGAGGTAGATTGCTCACCTAGCATGGATGAGGCACTGGGTTAGATCCTCAGTACTACATAAAAATAAAGATATTGTGTTCACCTATAACTTAAAAAATACATAAAAAATATTTTTAAAAAATTAATTTTTTGAACACAACTTTTAATGAGCTTAAGTCTAGCCTTTTGGAGTCATTTTGGCATAGAGTAAGGTGGGAGGCAGAGCCTTATCTCAGGAAAGGTGGGGCTTTTTACAAATAACACAGCACAATATTAGATCTTAAACATGAATCAAAGAAAGGCTAAGAGAGCTTTTAACTTTCTTTTTGTGGAAAGAGTGGAAGAATGCTTCCATGTTTTACATTATCACCTTTAAACAGATCTGAATCTCTTTAGTATTTTCCAAAAACGTGCTTCAATTCCAATTTTAAGTGTGTAACATAAAATTGTATATATAACTTATTGACAACAGGTTACTTTATCTGGCTATAAAACATCAAGTGACATGAATAAATACCAGTCAAATTTGTTATTTCTATACAAATCAAAGACTTTTATTACATATAATTTTGGTTTAGATAACACCAACTTCGCAAAGTGCTCTCCTAAGCTTTACACTTAACCAAGTTTCATTTTAAAGAAACCCTAGTGTATGGTAACAATAATCACATGTCTGCATGGGGTAGCAGTGCTAGCAAAAATCAAAGGATACCCTTAAATCCCTTATACATTTAGGAAACATATTAATGGTAAGAAATTGACTTAGTCAAAGTAAACAGAAGACAGGTCTTCAAATGACAGTGTGGCTCTTCTATGTCAGATACAATGTATAAAAGAGAGCACTTATTGATTATCTTGCCTATAAACTTACATAAACTTTCCTTTTATAAACTTCTACAAAACACTTAGACAAGGTTTAGATAGACATAGTTCTCAGATGCATACATATACCTAGTCACATGTATTTTGGGTGTCATCTATATTGTTATAACCTAAATAAGAGTTGCTTGTTTAACCAGTTACAGAGTAATCATTTAAGACTTTAAAACAGGTACAAACCTTAATTCCTTTAATACTTACTTTCCCCAAGTAATAAAACAAAACAATGTAAGAAAATTATCTCAACAAATAAGAGTAAAGCAACATTTCAGACTTTGCTTTATAGCAGTACATTAAAATTCAAATAACTTTAACTGAATGTGCTAATCATAGCCAATTTAATCACAAACACAAACTTTTTGACATTTACCTTCCACAGACCTTCTGTGACTTAATTAAACATTCACAACTTCTTTACATCCTTAGTTTTGTCCTTTTTCATCTTGGACTTTAGCACAAGAATGTTACATTACCAGACAAAATAATTTTTCATCCAGAAACATTTCTTTTACCATCCAATTTTCCATACTAAATTATATTTCCATACCTATAACTTTCTTTTTATCTTTTCTAGTTTTGGACCCTTTATTAAATTCATATTCTGAAACATACCTTATTAATGTTATCTGTGCATTTAATTTACACATCAAATTTCATCCCAGAAGAGGGTTGGACAATCTAGCATATACAAAAGCTGTGCCTTAATCTTTTTTCTCCCAGTTTGCATTCAAGGGATTAGAGCATAGGATATTTTTGAACCTGACTTGTCTCCAGTATCATTATCACAATGCCATCAACGCTAAGTGCGTTCCCCACTGTCAGTTGTATCCAGAGGCTCCTTTAGGGCCTTTTTCTTATACTATGCACATTAGTATACAATGAAGGAGGCCCTTTCCATACTTTCCTTTAAGCTTCCTTGAAGACCCCTTTGCAGAGGCTATCTACAAAATACAGATTGGCCTTAGTTTCTGTCTTTGTCTTTTCTGGTACACTTATTGATCCTGCCAGTCTCCCCAGGCATTTAGTTTGATAGGATACTATTACAGCAAGAATTGAGGGGCTGGGGATGTGGCTCAAGCGGTAGCGTGCTCACCTGGCATGTGTGCTGCCGGGTTCCATCCTCAGCATCACATACAAAGCAAAGATGTTGTGTCTGCCGAAAACTAAAAAATTATCTCTTCTCTCTCTCTCTCTCTCTCTCTCTCTCTCTCTCTCTCTCTCTCTCTCTCTCCCCCTCTCCTTTTCTCTCTCTCTCTCTTCTCTCTCTCTCTCTCTCTCTAAAAAAAAAAATTGCTTTGCCCAAGTGATGAATATCCCCTGGATAAATGGTGTTTACTGTCAGATCTTAAAAGGGAAGACTCCTCCTGTCCCCAGGTCATAAACGGCCAGTGCTGGAACATACTACCCCATCCTTTGTGGCCAGTAGCCTCCAACCTCCATGGGCAAAAGGGGCTGGAAGGCAGGGCAGAGGCCAGGTTCTCTGTGATCGTTTTTCTATAGCCCAGCAGATTTTCTGGGATTTTCCCCCCAGTTGAGGGCTAGTGTCCTTGACCACAGTGAGATGATCTGTGGGTGCCTGGTGCCAGATGAGAAAGAGTGAGTGGAGTGCCACCAGTGGGTTTAAAAGATTTAAATCTTTTTAACCCTTTCTTCTGGTGTCCTGCTATCCTTATACACCACAGGTGCCTTTTGGTACCTTCAACTTGGTTCCTGATGGTTCAGACCCCTTGTCATGCAACTGCATAAATGCCTGCACATACATTTCCCCCCCAGTTGAGGGCTTCTTTACCCTGACAGAACAACTTCAATATCAAATTGCATAATAATCCAGAAAAAAACATTTAAAGGCCAGATTGTGTTACAGTAAATCCTCTTTCTCTTACATAGGCTTATCCCTATAGGTGGCCCATTGCTGAGAGCCATTACCAAGTAGGAATGACACATCGTAATCCTTGCCAGTGTACCCCATGTTAAATGGACCTGCCTTGGAAATTTGCTGCATGCACTGCCATGTTGGTCCTGACATCACATAATAGATAGTTGGCCTCTGGAATCCATTGAAAGTAGAAGCAGCAGCAACAGTGTATGTACCCATGTTTTCAAAAAGCATCCAATCACCCACATGCATTTTGGGAAGGTCATAGCGCTCAACAATCCGATCAAGGCCATCACAGGTCGGTCCCCATATGCTGGATGAATAATACTTCTCATCTGGTTTAGGTCTCTTCTGCAGCAGGGCCTTTACATGTGCATGATCATAAAGGATGCAATTAAATGATCCGTATACTCCGTCATTCACATAATACATAAAGGTCTGTTCACTTGCCTCATGTTCATCATCAGAGCCTGTCTGTTCCTTTAATATGAGTTTTTTTGGCAATGATATTAACTGCAAGCGTGAAAGCTGAAGCAACATAATATCTTCCTGGTTCAGCTATGATTCTCACTCCAGAGTCTGATGGAAAGTATTTGTCCAGTGCTGGATTGATCACACTGGTGATGACTTTTGACAGTGAAGTTGAGTTGATGAAGGTTGCCTAGCACATCCAAAGGCAAAGTTGGTTTTGCAGATTGCTACTGATGATTCCAAAGCAGTCTGTCGTCTCAGTGTTAAATTCGGTGCCACACTCAAAACCAGCAGACTTCTTTTGGAACGAGCTAAAGAATTAAATATTGATGTCATTGGTGTCAGCTTTCATGTGGGGAGTGGCTGCACTGATCCTGAGACCTTCGTGCAGGCCATCTCTGACCCCCGCTGTGTCTTTGACATGGGAGCTGAGGCTGGTTTCAGCATGCGTCTGCTGGATATTGGTGGTGGCTTCCCTGGATCTGAGGATGTGAAGCTTAAGTTTGAGGAGATCACCAGTGTGATCAATCCAGCACTGGACAAATACTTTCCATCAGACTCTGGAGTGAGAATCATAGCTGAACCAGGAAGATATTATGTTGCTTCAGCTTTCACGCTTGCAGTTAATATCATTGCCAAAAAACTCATATTAAAGGAACAGACAGGCTCTGATGATGAACATGAGGCAAGTGAACAGACCTTTATGTATTATGTGAATGACGGAGTATACGGATCATTTAATTGCATCCTTTATGATCATGCACATGTAAAGGCCCTGCTGCAGAAGAGACCTAAACCAGATGAGAAGTATTATTCATCCAGCATATGGGGACCGACCTGTGATGGCCTTGATCGGATTGTTGAGCGCTATGACCTTCCCAAAATGCATGTGGGTGATTGGATGCTTTTTGAAAACATGGGTGCATACACTGTTGCTGCTGCTTCTACTTTCAATGGATTCCAGAGGCCAACTATCTATTATGTGATGTCAGGACCAACATGGCAGTGCATGCAGCAAATTTCCAAGGCAGGTCCATTTAACATGGGGTACACTGGCAAGGATTACGATGTGTCATTCCTACTTGGTAATGGCTCTCAGCAGCCCATGCAGCCTAGGCCTCTCTCCTCAAGAGACTACCAGTAAGATCAATGCAGGATGGCCCATGTCTTAAAGGGCCAGTAACAGACAAGAGAGGATCCTAGAAACCAGAACAGATCTGCACATACAAATTTCTTCCACTAACTTTATCTTTGACAGACCAACTTCAACTGCAAGACTGCACAATAATCTAGAAAGCTAATCAAAAGCCAGGTCATTACAGTAAAACATTAGCTTAGACAGACTTATAGGTGGCCCTTTCTTCAACTTACTTTACCTCTGACAGACCAACTCCAATTGCAAGATTGTACAAAAAAAGAAACACAGAGAGAGAAAACCAGAGAGGATCCCCAAAACCATCACTGACAGATGGGAATCTTTAAATTGATCAGCCAAGATCTTTCCCAAGAGACTACCCAATATAATGCAGTACTGGCCACGTCTTAAAAGGGGCAGTAGCAGATGCAAACAAAACAGACAACCAGAAGGAATTCTCAAGCCCAAGGCCAACAAACAGATGAGAAAGAACCTAGAACAGATCAGAAGGGAATACATATCCCTAGGTTTTTGAGTCCTGCTTAACTGTGACTACTATACCAATGGTGCCACAGATATCCCCAGAAAGAGGGACCAGATGTTCCCACAAAGAGGAACTAGGTATGTGGAATCAAGGGTCTTAGCATACACACTGGGAGACTTCACAAATGGCCAAAGTTGTCACAACTTTCCTGAGTTCAGTTTTCTTTTTCTCAAAATGGATCACAATGGAGCAACCTGTACTATTCAGGGAGAGCAGGCAAGAGTTCCCTAAAGCAAAAGGAACTTCGGCAGCTGTTAGTATGGTCCCTCAGTCCCTCTCTGTACTCACAGGACAAGCTCCTTTTGTTCAACCAGAGGCAGACTCACCCATCTCCTAACTCTCCTGCAGTTGACTCTCAACAAGTTCGTCAGCACCATGAATCCTCAACATGGAAGTGGGGTTCCTTAGACAACCAGGCCTGCCCAAGAATGCTGGCATTTCAGATCCCATTTGGGGTGCCAAATTTCTTGCTAAAACCTTGGTCCTTGTCCTCAAAGCCAACCCAATAATGAGGACACAGTTTTGAAAAAAAGTAAAAAGAAGGTTTATTGCTTTGCTGGCAAAGGAGAAACATAGGAGACTCCTGTCCTAAAGCATATGGTTCTGTCTATTATTTCTTTATAGATTTTCTATCCATTACTGAAAGCAGGGTGTCAAAGTTCCCTACTATTATTGTATTACAGTTTTCTTTCCCTTTAGAACTATTAATATTTGCTTTATATATTTTGGAGCTCTGAGTTGAGTACATAGGGCATACACAATTGTTATATCCTCTTGCTAAATTAACCCCTTTATCATTATATAATGGCTTTTGCTCTTCTTTTTCTAGTGTTTTGTGTAAAGTGCATATTATCTGATAGATGTATAGCTACTTCTACTCTTTTTTTTTGTCTTATACTTGCATGGAATATCTTTTTTTATTTTTTTATAATAAGCCTATTTGCTTCTTTACAAGTAAATGGAGTCTTTTGTAGGCAGCACATAGTTAAGTCTTGTACTTTTTTAATCCATTCCACTTGTCTATTTATTTTGCTTGAATTTTGAATATAAAATAATACATTTATATCCAAAGTTATTTCTGATAAGTAAGAACTTATTACAGCCATTTTGTTAATTGTTTTCTAGAGGTTTTGTAAGTTCTCTCTCTTCTTTCTCTCTTTTACTGTCTTAATTTGTGGTTAAGTGATTATTTTTCATAGTAGGATGTTTGATTCCTTGAGTTTTTTATTTTTGTTTTTAGTGTATCGACATAAATTTTTACTTCATAGTTACCATAAGGTATACAAATATATCTTATAGTTATAATGAATTTTTTAAGCTAAGAACATCTTAATTTGATCACAAAATATAACCTCTACACTTCAACTCCACTTTTTAACACCACACACTTTGAAGTTTTGATGTCAAAATTTACCTCTTTGATATTGCATAATGCTTAACAGACTATTATAATAATAATAATAACTATTATTATTATTTTAATCATTTTGTTTTTAAACCTTCATACAAAAGATATGCTCAGTTTACATACCACTATTCTGTTATTGGAGTACTTTGAATTTTGCTGTGTGCTTACTTTTACCAGTAAGTTTTATGTTTTCAGATATTTCTGTGTTACTCATTAGCATTTTTTCAGCTTAAAGAGCTCTTATCATTTTATGTAAGACATCTTTGTTGTTAATGAACTCACTCAGTTTTTGTCTGTCTAGGAAAATCTCCTTCATTTGCAAAAGACAGTATTGCTGGATACAATATTCTTGGTGAGCAGTTTTTTTCCTTCAGCATTTCAAATACATCATCCTACTCTCTTCTGGACTCTAAGGTTACTGCAGAAAAATCTGCTATGAGTCATTTTGGAAGTATTTTGTACATTATTTACTTATTTTCCCTTGCTTCTTTCAAGATCTTCTCTTTGTCTTTGATATTTCGTGGTTTGATTGTGTCTTAGAACAGGCAAATGTAGATTAGATCTGATCAGAGAACTTTAACTGTCTTGTACCAAAATATGCACATTTTCCCCCAAGTTTGGAATGTGTTTTTCTATTATTTTTTTAAATATGATTTTCAGTTCTTTATCTTCTCTCTCTCTCTCTCTCTCTCTCTCTCTCTCTCTCTCTCTCTCACACACACACACACACACACACACACCATACACTAATATTTACTGTTTTGATGTTGTCTCATAAATCCTGCAAGATTTTTTATTCATTTTTGTCTCCTTTGATTTAAGTTTATAGATTCTTTCTCCTACTTGATCAATTCTGTTATTGATAACCTCTATTGCATTTTCATTTCATTCATTGTATTTTTCAATTCTAAAAGTTTTGTTTACACACACATATAAATATACCTGTTAAATTTATCTGATAAATCTAAATAATTTCTTAGTATTTTATTGAATTTAACAAATCTTCTTTGAAAGAGTTATTTTGGATTCATGTCACAGAGTTCGCACACTCTGTTTAGGGTCACTCATTGGTACTGATTTTGTCCATTTAGTGACTTCATATTTTTCTAATTGTCCTTGTATCTTTTGGTCATACATTGGTGTCTGTGTATTGAATATTTATTCCAGATTTTGTATTCTTGTTCTGTCAAAAATGTCATTCAGTCATAATCTTGTCTAGAAATTCTGACTAGTTCAGAAGTGGTCTCTAAATCTGTGACTATTATAATCTTTGCAACTTTAGGTTTTATCCTAAGCCCAGGAATGTAGCAAATCATTTAACAAGCAGTGCAGCCACCAAGATCGACATTAGTTGTGGTGAGCTCACCCCCATCACCACCCCTAACATGTGCTGGGAACCATCTTCCAGCACATGAAATTTCAGGGGACATACATAATATCCAAACAACAACACTAGGGAACTTTATATCATCTTATTAATGTCACTATAGAAAACACTTCTTGATTAATTACAGTTCTGGCCTTTAGGGGGGAAAATTCAATCGAGTGAGAAAGAAGACAAAGGCATTTTGAGTAATCTTGGTTCTCCAGTTGACATACTAGGAAATTTTCAGTGGTACCAATTTTTTAATAGTATTGCATTTTTTCCTCTCCTAAAATCATTTCTACAATGAGACCTATACCCATTTCCTCAAATATTTAAGTAGCCACACTGAACAGCCATGGAGTTAACTGAATTGCCTTGTTTCTGGCTCTCTAAATTTTTGTTTTGTTTTGTTTTGGGGTTTTTTAATTGATTTTATTATTTTTTTAAATACATGACAACAGTGAAATGCATTACAATCCTTATTACACATAGAGCACAATTTTTCATATCTCTGTATATAAAGTATGTTCATGTCAATTTATGCCATTATACATGTACTTTTTTGCATTACAATTCTTAATAGACATATATACCACAATTTTTAATATCTCTGTTTGGATATAAGGTGTGTTGTCACCCAATTCAAGTCTTCATACATGTACTTTGTATAATGATGACCATCACAAATTTTTGCATTTCCTTGCCTCATTATAACCATGATGGCCAGTTCCACATGTCAACAGGAATGGGCTTGGTTCTTTAATAAATGGGATGTTAAGATAACTAGCAAAATATTATTTCTTAGTATATATGTAGCAGTTTTTCCAGAAGAGATTCTTTTTAAAACAGTAGTCTAAGTAAATAATATCTTCTATCACCAATATAGATTGGACCAAAGAGAACAAAAATGTGAAGGAAAGGCAAATTCACCCTTTGTTCTTGAGCTAAAATATCCATATTTTCTGCCTTTGGATATTGGTATCCTGGTTCTTGTACATTTGGACTTAAGATCAGGAATTTCACCATCAGCCCTCCAATTCAGAGACCCTCATACTTAGATTGAAATATGCCATCAGATTTTCTGATTCTCCAGCTTGTGGATTGCAAATCATAGGATCTGTGGCTTCCATAACTGCCTATGTTTCTCTGAAAAGCCAGACAATAATAGCTATTCAAACATTTCCAATTTATAAAATCAATTCTAGTAAAACAAAAATTAATGTTGCCAATATTAACAGCCTAACACAGTACATTGATTTCTTTAAATTTTCTAGAAATGGGTTTATCTACTAAATTTTACTAATTTAACTGCTGATTTGGGTATATTTTAGGCCAGACATTTAAAAGTTATAAAACTACAGTTTCTTCATGATTGAGGTAGATGTCTTACTCTTAAAGTTTTAGAGTAAACTATTTTCTCCCATACACTTTGATGTGTAATTTTACATTTTTATTCAAACACATTTTCTGAAATTTGAGTAGCTCAAAAGCTGCTCCTTAAAGGAAGTTTAATCTTGAAGATAGTATCTCTATGTACAGGAGAGCTCTTTCTATGTAGAATCCAGTGTGACTCTCTCCATGTCCTAAGAGCTTTTGAAACTTAAAGACTCTCATTGAAAACAATAAAAGCACTAAATTAGATGGCACTGATTAGGTGCCATACATGTACTTAGTCTATGCCTAAACCCTATGGTTGTCTCTATTATCATCTCCATTTAGAAATGCTACTTCACTCATTCTACCTGATAAAAGATTGCCATGATTCATCTTGAATAATGGGAAGTTTTCTTTTTCTTTGTGTATTTATGTGGAGGCATTCAAGAACATTTTGAATGAGCCATCTTCAGATTAACTGCCCATCATTTGGAAAATAAATAAGAATCAATTGACTTAATTTTTTTTTCTTATTCTTGTTGTATTTGTTCTTGCTTTTAAAATATTCTGATTGATGTCCAATGCACACGTGTGTGTTTTAGTCAGTTTTTACATTGCTGCTAACAAAAGACTTGACAAGAACAATTAGAGGAGGAAAGGTTTATTTTGGGGCTCAGAGTTTCAGAGGTCTCAGTCCATAAATGACTGAATTCATTCCTCAGGGCTTGAAGTGAGGCTGAATACTGTGGTGGAAAGGTGTGATAGAGGAAGGCAGGTCAGGACAAAACAACCAAGAAGCAGAGAGAGAGAGAGCTCCACTTAACAAGGACAAAATATAAACCCCAAAGTCTGGCCCCCAGGGACCCACCTCCTTTAGTCACACAATATCTACCTAAGGTTATCAGCCAGTTAATTCCTATCAGGGAATTAAAGCACTGATTGGATTAAGGCTTTCATAACCCAATCATTTCACCTCTAAACTTTCTTGCATTGTCTCGCTCATGAGCTTTTGGGAGACATCTAATTTATAAACAATAACAGAATATCATCTCAATTTTTATGTCAGATTCTTTATCTTTTTAACAACCTAAAATTGGAATTTTCATGATTATCCCTCATTATCATTATAGTGGTTCTGTAACACTATTTGTGAGCATCTTCCCCTCTGCAGAGATAGACAAAGATCGTCCATCTTTACATCCTTCCAGAATCTTGCTCCAAGCAATCAAATACCTATTACTTATTAAGACTGTTAACAGATGATTTTGTCAAGTGGATTATATGATAAAACTTTATCTTACTTATTGTTATGCAGGAGCTCTGATCCAGGAAACAGATTCAGGGATCATCAGGTGGAAGAAGATGCAAAGCACAGTGGGGAGACTAGTCATTATTTATTCAGTGGTGGCCACAGCCTCCAGCCTCCAACTTCAGCTTTGTCTCCCAGCAAGTTCCATTTAGTCCCATTAACTCCCATCAGCCCATTTTTTCCTAAGTCTTTTCCATAGGCCCTTTTTATATGTAGGTCAAACAAAGAAGGATACTCACAACAGGTTGCATACAGGGAGGCACATGCTCACAAATTAATGTCTATGACCTTGAGTATATACACTGGATCAGAGTTTTACTGGCCTGACTAACCATAACAGCCAGTTCCCAGCCCTGACTACATGGTGAAAACATAACAGCCTGCTGGAAGTCTCAGTGAGGAAGCTTAACTACAACCACTTTGGGCTGCCCCAACAATCTGCCCCTTTAGGATTTCTCACCATACAACCTACCCATTGGAATCATCTGCAATGACATCAGCGTGCCGCATCTCAGGTCTTTTCTCTGTTTTACCTGCACCACCACTGCCATCTTTGTTCTTGGCCACAGGTTGATGCCTGGGCTCCATAACTCAGTTCTCAGTTCACTCCGTTTTTCCACAGGGCAATCAGAAAAAATTCTCTGTGTTTACAGGGAACCCATTCACCATATCCCAACTCTATACAGGAGTCCATCCTAATAGGACCTTGGTAACCAAGTGCTACATGCTGTTCAGTGGCCATTGGTCCCTCCCATCCACCAGGGTTGAGACATCTCTACCCTGCAGAACATCCTGATGAATATACCAGTCATCATGTGGAAGCTCTCTGACCCAGCAAATAGATTTGGGGTTTAGCAGATGGAAGAAGATGGGAGGCACAGTAGGAATATTGATCATCTTTTATTCAGAGGTCATAGCCATCAGCCAGCCCCTGTTTTGTCCCCATTAACCCCTGTTGTCCCTCTTTACATAACCTATTGGTAGTGTGCCTTCTTTGAGCTGTATACAAAAAGGGCCTAAGAAATGGGCTAAGGGGAGCTAATAGGGCTAATGGGGACAAAATAGGGTTGGCTGATGGCTATGGCCACCTTCCAAATAAAGGATGATCAATATTCCCACAGTACCTTGAATTGGTGAACCCTGAATCTGATTCCTGGGTCAGATCCCCCACACAATACTTATTTTACTCATTGTTATAATAATTAATAAATGGTGAGACTGGTCTTAAGCTAGGAAATAAGACATTGTTTGTAACATGGTGTTGCAGTAAAGAGTCAGCACTAGGGCTGGAAGGTTTGGATTCCTAATCCTGGTGAATTATTCGCCTATTCTTGGTATCCTCATTTGTGAAGGGGAGAGTATTTAAATGTACACTCATGGTGCCAAACTATAAATTTGTTAATACTTGCCAAGTATGGTGCTTAGTACAAATTAAACTTTAGCAATGTAAATGGAAAGGAATCAGAAATTTTGACTTAGGAATCAAGGACATCTTGAAAGAGTAATTTATACCTTAGAATTTAACACCTAGAATTTCATTAATTTATAAATCAATGAATTATTGTGATACTTCAGTATGGATAATATAATGACTTTTCACAAATACCACATGAGACATTATAACTATTAAAATGAATGTATATACTTTTATGCATCTATATGTTTATATTTTCATGTTTGATATTAATTTATATATCTGTATATATTTATATAAATGTAGATTAAGAATATATATGCATAAAACCAAATATATTGCATATATTTATAGCACATATATTTTTTATAAATATGAATATAAATATTCAAGATATATCTTGCATATCTTAAACAGATGAAATTTTTGTCAGTTAAACTTCAATAAAAAAGGAGAAACTACATTGTTAGGAAAAAAGAAAAATTCTTATACACTGTAAAACTTCTAAATACATTGTTTTCTCACAAAAACTTGTTTTTCTTTTCTCTTACATATATGTGTCACTATTTTCCATTAGTTTCACTAAGCATGAAGATGGCAAAAAAGGAAGTGACTGATGACAATTTAAGAATTCCTACTAATGATATTTTTTTCCTTTAATGTTTTCCTTCATACTAGGCCTCATACTAGACTCATGGCCTTCACAACATAACACCTTATCAGCCTTCTACAGAACCTGCAGTTCAATGCTCTTACATTTAATATGAAGCTTGAGTCATCAATGTCACAACAATCAAACATGCTTTTGGAATTTAAGCGGTAAATTGTACATTGGCAGTAGATATTCCTCTACTTTTAAAAAATTCTTATTTCTTGGGCTGGGGTTGTAGCTCAGTAGCAGAGCACTTGCCTAGCATGTGTGAGGCACCAGTTTTGATTCTCAGCACTACACATCAATAAATTAAATAAAGGTCCATTGACAACTAAAAAAAAAAAATTTTAAATTCTTATTTCTTATAACTATTTCTTACAATTTGTTTTAGTGATTATGTAAAATGTAAACCTATTAGTTGCTATGAAATTAATGACAAGCTATTTTAATGGGCACTTCTGAACCAAAGATTTCAAAAAGACTAGAAGACTGTCAGATATAAAAGGAAATTAAGGGTTTGATTTCAAAAGACATTCAAATTAACAACAAATCAAAAGTTTTCCTTTAAACCTTTTTAAATAGCTGGGTACATCTAGAAAAGATATATCAAACACAAAAGGAAGTTTATTTTCATATTAATATCAGAGATTAAAAACAGATGATACTGAGTTCTAAAAAAATGATAATTTATCTCTATAAAATGTGAAGTGGACAGTCTTGATTAGTGAATTGATTAGTTATTTTTTTAAAAAAAATTCTTTAGTTCTTTCTTACAAATATGTTAAATTCTAAAAGAAATCTGGAGACAATAAGCCTGAAATGTTTGATGAGACTGACACTTTCAATGTGAATATTGGTCTATCATTAAGTAACAAGGCAGACAACAGTAAGACATTAATGTTAGGATTTGAGAAGTCTTTAAAAATATAGCATGGGAATATATATATATATATATATATATATATATATATATATATATATAAATGTTGTCATATATACCTAGACAATATGCCTATATATTTTTTCAAAAATAGTGAAGACTATTTAAAATGAATGCAATATTATGAAAGTTTAAGAAAAATATTACAGTATATTTTTAAATAGTTTACTAACCAGGAAAAAGCAAATTCACGTAGTCTATACTATTTTATTCTAGAGAACTTGCACATTAAAGTAAGACAGTTTTATTGTTTCTCCCAGACGGAAAGAAACAAACATGAAATAGGTCTAAAGTTGAGAAATATGAGTATGTTCATAAAATCTATATGCATGATATATAATGAGTTATAATGTATTCAACATACACCAGTGAAATAACAGTCTAAAAATAATCTACAATGAGGTATGTTTCCTATTCCCCAAATTGTGGGTAAATAGCAACAGCCTGTGGTCATTTCTGATGCTGCAGTTTTCTTAAGTATTTATGTACTTAAGTACTAAATCCAATATTTACTTCAAGCATTCACTTTAAGTAGTAAAGTACTGGTGTATTCATTTATAGCAAGTTGCACTTTAGCACATGTCCTACAGCAACGAACTGCACTCTATCCACACCCACTTGTTCACAAAGCAAAAACTTTTAGGAAATGAAATCTGGAATTAGAATATCTGATGGTTTGAATTATGAGCTAAGGAACCAAAGACAGATACTTTCTTTTTCATTTGAGCACCTATGTCATAAGGTAAGGAAGACCTGGAAAATAGACAAATAAGAGTTGTCAAGAATTATCTTTAGATATGATAAACTGGAAATCCTTCTAATATCCTGGTGGTGGTAGAGGAGTTGGTGCTGGTCTAAAATACTGGTTTGCAGCTCACAGCTGAAGTATTCCAGCATGAGGTTATCATTTGAAAGTGATCAACATGTAGATGATTCTTGCTCTTTGAGACTAAAGTCATTCCTCATTCATTTGTTCAACAAATAGTAATTGAACACCTAATGTGAGCTAGCTACTGTTCTGGGTGCTAAGAATGTAAAACTAACAAATTTTCCGATAAAATACCTTGACCTTTATGGTGCTCACATTCTATGATAGAGTCCCTTGGAAAGAAGACATAGACGGCAAGCAGGGGAGCCATGACGGATTTCTGGGACATTCCCATCTCGTTTAGATGGCAGGATGAAGAGCCCAGGAGAATGGAGTGAAAAAGCCACCATCTACCCAACAGAGAAATCAGTTAGTTGTGAAGTTATCAAAGGCAAGAGAAAAAAAGTGACCCAGCCTTTCAAATGCTTTTTAAACAACTGTTCAACTTCAGGAATATCTGTGGAGAAAGGTCAGATATCTAAAATGACATTTTAATTTTGCTAATCAGGCGATGGTTTGCATCCTTAAGATTCAGTGAAGTGGCAGACAGAATCATATTCAGGGGAGCTGAATCAGAAAAGCAGGGGACTTCAGAAAAGGCAAGGCAGGAGAGCTGAGAAGTGGTCAATCAACCAGAGAGCAGGCGAGGTAGATTTAACCTGTGATGTATGAAAGTCCTTAGTGGATGACCATAGCTAGCACTCAATAAATACTAAACACTATTGTTGATAAGTGAGTTGCAATGTTAATAACTTGGATTATATCATATAAATTTATCAACAATGGGATATCACTGAGTGTGAGAGTTACAGAATTTCCACTGGAACTCTCATATTCAGATCTGTAAGTAGTAAGTTTGTAAATGAATATAAATTAACAATACTTAGTTCAAGAATAAAAGAAATGAAATTTAAAACAAAATTGAGGTAGCATTTTGACTGATTAAGTTTGTATTTTTTTAAGTAGTATAGTATTCAAGGTTGATAAATACTCAAGGAAATAAATCTTGAGTTTATAGGAATATAATATTTCTGAAAAGTAAGCTTATATGCATCCAAAGTCTTTTAAATGTGTTCGAATATAGTTGTTTGGAGAATTTTTTTCCTGAATCTCAGTGAAGGATATTTAATGAGAGAGAAATTATGAAGTTAAAGTAACACAAAATTCTGACATTTAAAAAAGAAACTAGAAATACATACAATTCTGTTAACATTTGATGTGAGACTGTTACTATAAAATTGGTGAAACACCCATCTCTTCAGACATTGTACACTTTAAGCTAATTGCTCTAAGACCTGATACTCCATTCTAGCTCCTCCACCACCCCGAGTTTCCAACAGGGGGGGACACAGATGCTCACCTTTTTAGTAGGGTGAGCTTGTGAGAACACAGACACTTATGTGGCAGTGTCCGGATTCATTTTGCTTATTTCCCTTCATTTTTGAAATATTTCTAGATAAATTATTTTTCAAAGTATTGAATGGTTTGATACCTGCTTTCCCCACTAGCCCTCACTCCCTTTTAGATCTACCTCTGAATTATAACTCCATCCCTCAAGACTAATTCTTTAAAATATCAGCTACAAATATCTTACATTTAGCACTCTCCAAGTTTTGAAATAGTTTATTTTTTCATTTGAGCTTTCGAGTAATCTTATGCATAATTAAAATTTTGAGAACTTCAAATTCATGGACAGCATTCCCTGCGTGGTAAGGATGCTTTGCTTTAAAAAGTTTGCTTCACGTCTGTGAGCATCATCAAATGTGGCTTGGGGAGCAGCAGAAGTCTACAAAGTGTGAGTAGGTAGAGTGACCCATGGATTTGCCTCTGCCCTTTAAACGCCTTTGGGGGATGCACCACCAACCCAGCTGTCTCTGCACTTGCTGCCTCTTACATATGGTCCAGAGCAGGCTTTCTGCAGCAGTATCTTTGAGAGAGGTGTGAAAAGACTTTGCTCTGAGTCCAGGAGAGTGGGCTGTTCGAATCCTCCTGGAGACAAAAGAAAGAATTGGTTCCAGTGCCTTTTTCAATCCTAACAGCTTTCAGATGACACATTGAGAGTCATTTATACAGACTTGAATATACCCAAAGTGTTCCTTGCCAAACCTTCCCACAGTCTACATGAGCCAATGCAGATCACTTTATTTTAAAAGGTTACATGTTATATAAAACCCACACAACTAACTGTCTTAGATTTTTCTCTATCCCATTGGACTTCTGCGGGATTCCCTCTATATTTTTCATACTCAACTATAGACTAACTGATGTATTGTCACCTCTAAAGCAATATTAATTTTAGTAAGATACCTTCCCAAGGTACTACTCATTGGAAGCCCTGCTCAGTTCATCAGTAAGACTGACTGCTTAGTAGCCACTACCCCAGCCAGTTGACAAACTAACAATAAATTCTAGAGACAAGATTCTTGGGAGTCTATTTTTCTTTCAACCAGTACAGCAAACCAATACACTGTGCAACTTGTGCCCCCAAAGTGTAGCCTTCTTCTGGGTTGTACACTTTTGGAGTCATGGTTGAATCTCTCTTTTGACCTATGGGTCAACTGTATTGAAACTCCTGCTTCAGGTGGATGCTTCTGCAAAATGTTTTTCTAGTAATTCAACTCAGGAACTTGAGAGTAAGGCTGCCTTATAAATTTTGAAAGATGCGTACTCCTTCCATTCAACATGCTATGGCAGCAAAAGGCCCATCAAACATATGCAGTGACAATATTGCAGTAGGGAGAGATCCCCAGCTATATACAGACTCAATGTCCCACCCCCATAAAAACCTTTGTCTCCTTTTTCATAAAGTTTTGTCAAAAGTTGTAAAAATATATTTTATTCTAATTATTTATTACCATGTTTATTATATTAATTTTACAAGATACCTTTCATTCTGCTGTGTTAAAAATCTTACAGTGTTTTTTTGTTGTTGTTGATGTTTTCAATTAACTAGATATTCAATATATTTTTTAAATGAGATTTACATAGATCATATTTTAGAAATGATGGATTAATTCCCTAGAGTACTACAGCCCTGACCAATTTCATGAACAGATTTGCAAGAAACAGTAACAAGGAGAAATAGGGACAAAACCTTCAGTCATGGGCATTTGACCATTCATTATTTTAAACTTCTTTTATGTTTCTTTGTCTTATAATATCTATTTTTTTACTCTTCTTTGATTATGCCTATATAATTTTCATTAATATAAATTCTTGGGTTCAAACAATTCCAGGTTCAATTATTATTATATAATTTTCAGGCCTGAAATCCCATGCTTCATGTCTGCAAATAGAATTAAATGTAATTCCTCCATCTTGAAAAAATATAGTGAAACCAGCTTTATAAGTATAAACATTTAAAAAAAAGAAATTGTAGATAAATATATTCATAATGTTTATTCATAAGAGTATAAGTTTATATTTTGAAGGACATTATTTAAATTTTATAAGATTAAAAGCCAAATTTCATTTATAAATTAAGAGTATAAGTTCACTTACATATATGTGTGTGTTATGCATATTTTTCCTTGATTTTTTAAATGCACAGTTAGCAAAATATGTATACATACTCAATTTTTAGATTTCATGTTTGAGTCTGCTACTAAGTGCAATGAGCAATTTTTCAAATCAGTTTTTATATTACTTATTTGCTGGAAATGAAAACAACATGAAATTATACTTTAATAGTGGATTGCCAATGCAATTATAAGTTATTTTCCCCAACCATCTCTATTTTTGGTAGATGATTAGTGCCCCGTGGGATCCAGAGACTTCTCTGATCGAGAGCTGTTTGTTTTCTGCATGCTGCAATTATATATTACACATACACCAATGATGAGTAGCCTCATGTGTTGGGATAAATATGTTATTATAAGTTCAAATGCTTAGATACTTTTTCGATGTTTATTTGAGCTGAGCAAAACATAGTGGTTTGAGTTCACAGGGGGCTTACATAAACCTTTTGGGGGAGAATTTCAGCTCACAGGGGTTTGTAAGCAGATGGCATATGCAAGCAATCACACTTTTCCTTGGTGGGAGGAATGGCATTCTCAGGGTAATAAAATAAGAGAGGGAGGTGCCGTGACAAGTCTGTTCTCAGAGTCTCTGCTTGGGCTTTCCCCACAAGGCAGAGACACTAAGTATATGTTCAAAGAATGATACAGAATCAGAACACAGTGAAGTGCTTCTTTCAAAACCCACAGACTGGCTCACTCCCAATCTCCCTCTAGGATCATTGGGACCAAGTTGAGCCATCCCAGTGTTAACGGAGGTGAGGCTTTGCAGAAATTTGACAGGACTATGTTCTGGAGTACTAGAACTGATCACTGGTCCTCATCGTGTGTCACCCATGGAGCTATGGGAAACAAATAATTTCAAAATGGAAATTAAAGGCCACTTTTATAATAGTTGTGCCAGCCCCCAATTCCCCCCATGTACAGAACTGGAAATCTGAGTTGCAATGCATATGAGGAAAGCCCTCCTCCTTCCAGACAGCTCTATTCATTCTCAGACCATCCTGCCTGGTTTTATAAGAATTCAAAGCAATGGCCAGTAAACTAAGATGAAAAGGGAAAAGAAGAGGTGTAATCTGGCCCCAAGGAAAGCCTCCTATCTGTTTAGTGAATGCACAAAGCTGGGGGGGGGGAATAAAGGATGGAGCAGGGACAAAAGACAGGATGAAAAGGAGAAATGAAAGGAGAGAAGGAGAGGAAAGAAGAGGGAGAAGGAAAGGGAGAAAGGTGATGGGACCCGAAGTGAAGGGAGAACAGAGGTGGGAAAGTGTGCAGGCTCCTTGCCCCTCAGTGCCCCACTCTCTAGCCCATAAGACTGCAGCTAAGCCCCCTCTCCGGGAATTGTGGAAAGAGTGGATGCAGAGTTGATCAGAGGAAAAAGGAAAAAATTCTGACCCCTCCTTCCCACCCAACTATTGTGTTTTATAATCACCAGAGATTTGTCTAACCAGACTCCAGGCCATTCATCCCAGAAAATGTTGAAATTATAATAGATGTTTGCAGGGCAAAACTGGCATTCATATGTGTCCTGGGACAGCTCTGGGATTTGATCTTTGGAAACACACAAACAGACAAAAGTTGTCTCCTGTCCTTCTGGCTGTACAAGAAATAAACTTGCCTTCATGGCTTAAAGGTCAGGGGAGACAAGTGACAAGACTTCACACTCACTGAAATGTATATTTCAAAGGAATTCTTCTCCATCTGTGTGAACATGGATCTGCAGAACACAGATTATGGTAAACACATAACAGAGGGCATTGCTGATGTTCAAAGAATATTTAGACCAAATGTATTTTATGTACATGAAAACAACCCTTGAAATATAATCAAGTAACTCCCCCTCACCTGCAGGGGACACATTCCAAGACCCCTAATAGACAAATGAGACTAATGATGGTCACAAATCCTATAATTTAATGCCTTTATCATCTTTTTTAAAAAAATCATTGGTGCTGAATATTGAACTCAGGGCCTTGCACAAGCTAAGCACACACCCCACCACTGAATTACATCCCACCACCCAGGTAATTACGCACTTATCACACACTATGGCAATAACTTTTGCAGTTTTAGGTGCAACAACAACATTAGCATGAATTTTTTTTCCTCCACAATTTCACTGATTAAAGTTCATTCTTACTGTAGACCTTAGCACCCTCAGCATGCAGTTATTATCTTTCTTCATTGAGTCAAGAACTTTCACCTTTTGGCTTAAAAAAAAAAAAAAACTGCCTTGTGGCTGGGTGTGGTGGCACATGCCTGTAATCCCAGCAGCTCAGGGTGCTGAGGCAGAAAGATCTCCCGCTTCAGCAAAAGCAAGGTGCTAAGCAACTCAGTGAGACCCTGTCTCTAACATACAAAGTAGGGCTGGAGATGTGGCTCAGTGGTTGAGCACCCCTGAGTTCAATCCTCAGTACAAAACAAACAAACAAACAAACAAAAACTGCCTTGTGGTATCTATTTGGTATATTCAATGGCCAGCATGGGTACTCTTGTCCATAGAGGTCAGAATGAAGTAAAATTAGAGCTACACGATTACAAGTACTGTGACACTTGGTCTGATTACTGAGACTAATTCACTGACAGATGAGCAGTGTGGATACATTGCAAGAAGGGATGCTTTTTAGGGGTGTGATGAACTGGGATGATACAAGATTTCATCATGCTATTTAAATGCATGCAATTTAAAACTTTAAATTTTCCTGTGTCATATCATTTTTCAAATGGCTATTACACCAAAACGCTGAACTTAAATGACTCTAATCTTTAATATCTAGTACTTTCAAAGAAAGACACAGGCCTAACAAGTGACAATGCTGCTCCTAGTTGAGGTTTCATCACTTTACTAGTATCCAGTTTACCTAACTGACAATAAATCTTGTGGGTACAAGTTATGATATAAGTGAAGGCACTAACATGCTGAATCTTGAAAATGTGAAAGAGATAGCCATTAAATCAATTGAATATTTCTTGGAACTCACTTTGAAAAAGGGTAACACCAATTCCAGTCATGGATGTCAACTACTTATCATTTATGTCTAATCCCCATCCTATACAATAGTGAAAGGCATATGCTTAAATGTGAAGGATGTATCTGATAGTGACCTAAAGCAGTATTCAGATATACCACCCACACAGTGTGTTGTTCATACCCTGTGAACATACTGAAGAATGGAATGATGGAAGGAAGAAAAGAGGGAGGGAGGAAGAAAGGCCTCCTATAATAAATTAATGTGTGTTAAAGGGCATTACAGGAAAATATAATTTCCATATTTATTTTTTTCACTTGGAACACATGGAACAAAGAAAGGTCTATAGAGAGGAATTAATAAGATCAGATGAATCTTAGCTAACAATAATAAAATGTGGAGTTTAATTTATAGTAATGTACCAAATTTAATTTACTAGTTGTAACAGTTGTATAATAGTAATGAAAGATGTTAAAAATATAGAAAAATGGATGTGGGGCACATGGGAAATCTGTACTATTTTTGCAAATTTTATATAAATCTAAGACTATTCTAAAAATAAACAGTTATTTAAATACTAAAAAAGTAAAAGAAACTTGCTAATATATGCATATTTAAATTTTTGGCTTACATTCTTGAATGGTTCTTAGCACAAATAATAAAGCTTCAATGGATGATAGATATTATTATTACTATTATGAGCAAATGTGCAATGTACACACAGTTAAACATTTAAGAGTTTAATATAATGAAAGGAGGTCTTAGAAATGTGGATTTAGTGAGTTTGGTGGTTGACCTGGATAAAGATAAGAGATGCTGTAGATTCTGAGACTATTTGGAAAATTTTTCACTTCTCTCCACGTTTGTAATAAGAAGAATAAACATATCTACCTCACAGGGTTCTGTGAGAAGTGAATCTGAGGTGCTTAAAACAACCCTTGGAATCAGAAAGAGTTCAATAAGAATTAATTATTATCATTATTTTTATTATCATTGCATTATTATTATATTGAGCCTTGTTGAAGGACTGAATGAGGATAGAATTGGCAAAATAGATGGTGAACAGCAATTTGAAGGAGAAAATGATCAATTAAGACAAAAGTTTTTAGTGGAAATCTGGCAACAGAGATGAGAAAATGTTATGCAGAAGTGATCATTTGAATCATGTGAATAAGTGAGGTCTCTGAGCTGGTAGAGAAAGAAAAGAAGAGAGACAAAATCTTATCCCTGAAATAAAACTTCAGTTAAATGCTAGAAAAAGGTACAGAAATTCATGAAGAATAAAGAAGAAACAGTCGGGTTATTGTAGTCACAGGAGGTAAGAGAATTAGAACTTATACAAAGAAAGGTAGTGTCAGTCATTTTGAACACCTCAGAAGATATCAAGTAAAATAAGGTCTAAAAAAAGCAAGAATCACTCATAACCCAAAACAAGTAATTTAGAATAGCATAATGGAAGAAGAAACCAAAGAAGAATGTTTTATTCATTATGCATACAACTTTTGTTCCTTCCACTCCTTGAGTATAATGCTCCAGGGCAGATTTTTGTCTGATTTGTTCATTGATGTATGCCAGTACCTTGCACACAGTCGGCATTTGATAATATGTGCTGAATCAATAAATAAAATAATTCTTGAACCTGGGCAATAACTTTAATTAGTCTATTGTAACCCATTCATTATATTATGAAGAAAGTACTTTTTTCAAAACTTACAATATTAATTTTTACTGAGAAAAAATTAGGAACTAGGACTAAAGAATTTCAAACTGTGTACAAAAAATATTTTTTATACAATAATAATAAACATAACTAAGTAAGTTCAGTATTAACTACATTCATATTTTTATCAAGAAGGGTGAACATATTTTTCAGTGCCTACAAGACTGTCATTCTCCTGAATATTCTTCTGTGGTTTGCTGTGCATAGTGGTTCAGTGACATGTTTGTTTGTTTTTTAATTAACAAAATTAAGTAGCCATATTTCCTGTGTTATCTTTTTGTTTTTTTGCTTTTGTTGCTGTGACCAAATACCTAATGAGACAACTCAGAGGAGGAAGAGTTTATTTGAATTCATAGTTTCGGAGTTCAGGGAGTTCAGACCATGGCCAGCTGACTCCATTGCTCTAGGCCTGATGTGAAGCAGAACATCATGGCAGATGGGAATGGCATAGGAAAGCTGCTCAGCTCATGGCAGCAGGGAAACAGAATGAGAACACAGGGAGCCAAGGACAAGATATACAAATCCCCAAAGGGCACATCTCTAAAGACCTACTTCTATCAGTCATACCCCAACTGCCTACAATTACTACCCCGTAGTCAATTCAAGTTAATAATCCCTCAAATTGATTAATTCACTAATTAGGTTACCATTCTCATAATCTAATTCTTCAATGAATATTCCTGCATTATTTATCCTGAGCTTTTGGGGGACATGTCATAGCCAAACCAAAGCATTGCCCCATGCAAAAGTTACTGCTCCAAGCACGTTATCTGCTAAGACTGCTTTATAATGAAAAATATTCAGATATATCAATCATGGTCTCTAATTAAGCAGTTGTATAATACTATGTAATAAATTCCTACGATAACTTGGAAGTAACCGTATATTTAAAAACATTGGGTCTTGGCATCATGGACAATAAAAGTACACTAAAGTCATATCCTGTTTACAGATAATCAATATCATGATAATAGTAAAATATTTTAGAAAAAAATTCCATGTAAAACTACCAAACCACATAAGATATTTTTGAACTATAAATGAAGAGTTTAATAGATGATTATACAATGGACATTTATGTAAGCATGTTCCCTGTACATACTTAGAACATTCTCCAGGGTGTTTGTCAACAAAACTGTCCTGACTCCTTAACAGTCTCTTATCCACCATCTGTTTGTCTTTATTTTTCATAGTTTCACTATTGAAGTAGGCATCCCTAAAGGATAATTTAGTTTTGCCTGCATTTTGGAAATTACACAAATAGAATCATATTGTATATATTTTGTGAACATGTGACCATCTTCAATGATTTTTTTTTTTTTTAAAAGGAACAAAGTCAGAATGACTGTTGCTATGGTTTGAATACGAAGTATCCCCGAAGACTCATGTGTTGAAGCCGTGGTCCCCAGTACACCAATGTTCAGAGATGAAGCTTCTGGGATGTGATTGAACCATGGGGGTATGACGTCATCAATGGATTAATTTGTTGATATAGATTGTAGAAACTGTAGGAGGTGGGAATGAGTGAAGGCAGTGATCCTTGGGGATATGACCTTGGGTACTCTCTTTTGTTCCTGACCTTTTCCTCTCTCCCTCTCTCTCTTTCTGTGTCTTGGCTCCTATGTACATGACTCTCCTCCATCATGCCTTTCTGCCATGATGGACTGTTTTGCCCCAGCCAAGAAACAATGGATCCAGCCAGTTATGGACTGAACCCTCTGAAACCATGATCCAAAATAAAACTTACCTCCTTTAAATTATTTTTCTCAGGTGATTTCTGTCACAGTCAAGAAAAGCTTCATAAAAGTCACAATTAAATAAATGATAAATAACAAGAATAATGCAAAAACAAAAGATTAGCAAAAATATATACCAGGGTTTATAATATGTATAGATGGACTAAAAACTTCTTTTAAAGGACCAAATATTCCACTTGACTAAACAAAAAACAAAAATCTATAAATGTTGGTTTCTAAATAAATGCTTAAAATTATACAGAATGATTCTGAATAAAGAAAAATTTAAAAACATATCAGGCTAATAAAAATAATGAAGAAATGTGCTTGAAAATAATTTATCAGTAAGTGTCCTGGCATTACATATTTGGCATATTCAAAGGATAGTTTGAAGACAGTTTAATAAAGGAATAATTTATAAATAGTGGAAAGGGAGTAGTATAACTAGTACTAGTTATAGCAGGAAATCATTATTGTCTCCAAATGGATAATAGGAGGGAATTATACAGGAACTCAGAGGCTGTAAGGATAGGTACATTTGACAGGAGCTATGACCTTCAGTCAGACCTGCAATTACAGAACAACTCTACAAGCACGGAGCCTCTGCAATAGGGAACTCAGTTCAGTTTACTCTCTATTTCCTGCAGGGCTTTTCCTTAGTCCAAAAAAAAAAAAAAAAAAAAAAAAAAAAAACACCTTTCTATGGCCCATACAAATGAGCAACCAGAAACAGAATAGAATAGTAAAGGGTAGAGAGCAGATCTGGAAGCTTAAGATTTACAACACAAATACTCATAAGAGATAAAACAGAATTCCACTTACAATCATTAAATGGAGAAAAGGAGGGAGAATTACCTTCTAAGGTTAAAATTTTTAAAGATAACACAGACAGGAGCTTTTATGCATCAGTAAATGTGTCATTGAAATATATAAATCAAAACACCACAGCAATATGAAAATAATTTGATAAAACTCTGATTATGGGGTGACACAGCTTAAGGTTTGACATGACCACAACTGAAAGAACAATTTATAAATGTTCTCAGAAAACATATATACAGAGAGAACTCTACACCAAATTGAAAAGCAAAATTGTTTTCTAAAGACTCAGAGAAAAATTTACCCACTAGGAAATAAAATAAGCTTCAATGATTTCCAAAAGATAGAACATTTATAGAACACATTCTCTTGCCACAATTCAATAACAAGTAGAACTTAGTAAGCACTAATTTTATATTCTGATTTAATTCATATACTACAGTAAAAAAAATGTTATCTTCATTTCAAAAATAAATTCTAAAACTAAGGGGGAAATAGACCAAATTTTACAATACTGTGAAGAAAGTCAGATATATATATATATATATATATATATATATATATATATATATACACTTAACAGAAGAATGAAGTGATAAAGATTAGGGGGAAAATGATAGTGACAGATTGTTTATATGTATGTATATATAAATGTGTATGTATATATTCTTACATATATTACAGAGTTTATATATATGCATATATTATTTTCTAGAAAGATTGAACAGAAAAATCAATTTTTTAAAATGGAATTTCTCTAAGTAAAGATATAACAATTTATTGTTCAAATTGAAAAACTCACTTGGTACCAGGCAAAAAAAAAAAAAAAAAAGGAGAGTCATCAGCAAAGAAATCTTGCAAAAATGTTCTATTTCAAAGACTGTTAACCTTAATCACAAGTCTAATGCTATAAAAACCGAATCATAATCATAAAGATGTCTAACATTTAAACAAAATAAGAACAATCTAACTTGGATGACACTTTGAAAGTTCCCTCCCGGTTGAGCTCGGTGGCACATGCCTATAATCCCAGTGATTCAGGAGGCCGAGGCCATAGCATGACAAGTTCAAGGCCAGCCTGGGGAATTTAGCAAGACCCTGTCTCAAGATAAAAAATTTTTAAAGGAGTGGAGTTGTAACTCAATGGTAGTACTCCCCTGAGTGTAAATAAATAGAAAGAACCTGGAAGGATATATACATATAGTGAACATGGTTACCTGAAGGAGGTTGTCAAAGCTTCATGATGAGTCAGACTGTTGAGTTGAAGAATATTCACAGCCTCATCTAAAACAATAGTTATAGGCACTCATGCTCAGCGATCAACCAACCTAATTATGCACACATGAAATGTACAAGCACCTGCATTCAAGCCAGGGTAACTTTCTCTGAGACACTCTTCCTGCATAGACCAATTAACCAGAGAATATCATTTAAAGATCACAGCATTTCTCCAGCCATGATGCTTAGCTTAAGTTCATTGGAGTACTTTCATGGATACACAAATGTCTCTAAAATTTTTGAAAATTTTGTTGCAACATTTTTTTTTTTGCAGTGTCCATGCATTTGTGGTTCAATCAGCACTAGCAATTGTTCTTGATTCCCTGTGGCTCCTTAACACAGCCCACTGAGTTGAGAGAGTTGTTATTTCTGAGTTCCTGCAGTTCACATAGCTACCTAGAAAGTGATATATGTAAACAATCACGTCTTATTCACTTTGAATCCATTCATAAAAAAAGGCATCCCCCTGCTACGTGGCTTTTAAGATTTTGATTTTCAGTTTTGCTATCAATGTTTATAGCATTATTGATCTATGGTCTCAATCACTAATCTATAAATTACTTGAAGATATGTTACAGTAAGAACAGAGTTTTCAACTCCTTCTCCAAAAGAGATTAACATAAGTGATTAACAAGTAACCCTATTTGTGAAAATGTAGTATATTCCTATCTTTATAATAAACCATTTTCTTTGATTCTTATAACTCCCCCTTTTCTCTAATTCTACAGAAGATTTTTTATCTATTTTTTTCTGACAGGAGTCAATCAAATAATACTATTATTTATTTTCAAAAGATAGTCTAAAATATATTTTAAAACTAATCAGGGTTTCCATAAAGAACTAAAGCTTTGATATGTCTATATTTGATTACTTCAAGGTTGACAGTGTCCATAAACTTTCTGACAGTGTCAGAAAATCTTATCAACCTCCAGCTACTACCAAGAAATCTCCACAAAAACCCTAAAATAATTTTTACTGAAGTTTTCAGATTGATCCAATGATAGCTGTTGCTTACTGAATTATGCAAAATAACTTTAAGGAGTAAAATGGAGCAAGCAAACCATGTATATACAAGAATTGAGCAGATTATTTTAATTGTGTTCTCAATCTTAGAAAAGGATAGATTACAGATGAATTGTTTCATTACATTTTACACACACACACACACACACAAACAAAATCCACTTCTGGCTACTTTCCTATTTTCTTTGAGCCAAATGGTTTTAAATTGCCATTAAAAATCAGGAAAAGAATAATAAGAATGAAAATCTGAATCTAAACCCAGACCTGTGAAATTAGGCTCACTGTCTATTGAATACACCCTACACCTGTTACATTTTGCCACTGGAATGGGATAAGCATTGTAACTAAATGGATTATGCTGCATTTTACTAGAAACAAATTACCCAATACTACCATTTATGAGTTAAGATTTCCTGTAAGAAAATAGTGCAGGAAAAAGGAGGGATTATTTCATATCTTTGAAGGGTGTTTTATCACACTGTGCAATTGCATGCAATTTAACACCTAAACTGCTTAAAGTGCAAATGATATCAACTAGTCCACCCTAAGGGCCTGGTAATGGTCCTGCCGTTTGTGCTGCTAGAGCTGGTTTTGTCAGCACTTCCATTATAAGCCTGGTCTTTCAGGACTTTTTTTCCACTCAACCATGAAAATTTGCTGTAGTTTACAACTTGGCATAGAAGGTTTTAGCTTAACAGCGCCTACTTTTCTTCCAGCTATTTTGTCCCAAAAGAAATCAGCTGGCTACCTCTCTGGCTTATAAAAGAAAGGAGGAAAAAAAGAAAATTTATGCTATAAATAGAAAATAAGTTTCAAATTAATGGAGAATTCATCAAGAGTTTTATCTGAACTCATTGGTACTAAGGTAGTTTTGACCCTGTAGTTCAGTCTCCACAAGAGGCTCCTAAAATATATGGGAAATAGTAAACATTGCTTTTCAAAGAGACTCTGGTTTGATGTGTCCATATATGCTGGAAGCTCAGATTTGACTTGTGATATTTATGATGGTGCAAAAGTGATGTGTATTCAACGGAAGCCATATTTCAAATTTGGAAATCTTTCCCCCAGCTAATGATATGTGGTAAATAAGATACTTCTTCAGGATGCTGGGCAGTGGCACTGAGCCATAGCTTCCACTCAGCTATGTGAGCACTCACAACGGTGAACGACTGATGCTCTTGATGTTCTGCAGTGTTCTGTGTTGTGGTTGTTGTTGCTGTTGTTGTTGTTGGATATTGTCTTTTATGTTTCTTCATCCCGTCAAGACTACAAAACAGACTCATCTGTGGTTCCTGCTTCTGGTGATAAGACAAAGAAGAAGGACTTACTCTTGAGTTGAAACTCAATAACTGCCCAGCATGAAGATGGCAAACCAGTAATGACCATCACACATGACTTAGCACTTTTGAAATCAATGATCTCAAGCATACTAAAAAATAAGAAATAAATCAGTAATGCAGTGAAATCATACACATCATTCAAATCCATTGCCATCATAAAGAAAAAAGCTGGACCCACCCGTGATATGGATGAAAGACCATATACAGAAAGAAGCACATACTGCTTGGCCTTCTGATAAAGCAGACTACGGCAAGAGGCAAGAGGTCTTTTTGATATGCCAAAAGAGCTCATTGATGATCCTATGTATATGCAAATGTTTACACCAAGTCATCCATGGTGACAACACTTCAAAAGCCATCATAATTTTTATAAGGTGAAGGTCATCACTGAGACAGCAATTGTCAACACTGAGGCACAGAAGAAGTAAGGAAGGACTGAATAGAATAATTGTTGGTGAGAAATACTTCTGGGAACAAATTTACTGTCAATGAAACAAGCTTGTATTTATCAACATTCCAAGATAACAGGATTCAAGATGGTCAAAGACTATGCAAAGCTGCTTTTAAGTGGAATTGATGCAGGCTTCTAATTAAAGTCTTTTCTAATCTGCCACTTGGAGAACCCCAGAGCATTCAAGAATGTGAGCATGCCTGTGCTTCCTGTTTGTTATTGCCATGACAAGAAACCCTGCATACCATCAGTGTTCTTTAAAGATAGGTTTTTGAACGATTTATTCCACAGGCAAGAGAATATTTAGGCAAAACCAGATCCATTAAAGATTCTGGTGATTTTTTTTAAATGCCCAGAGCATACAATACTTATAGGTGAAAAGCCTCTGATATATCAGTTATGTATTGGCCCCCTCATTCAAACAATGGACAAAGGTCCAATCACTGCATTCAACCACATTGAAAGGGTGATGTAATTATTGAAAGTAACCAAGCAGCCTAAGAATTCTGGAAAGATTTAACATAGTGAATGGTATCTAAATGGCTACATCTTGAGAAGTCACACAGCAACGCATGGAAGAAATGCATTTAGAAGAAAGTTTTGAAGATGTGTGTGCTCATATTCAAACGTTTTAACAAAGATGCTGCTTTTGATTAAAGAACAAGATAGTAATGCTACAATTGGACATAGATGAGGAGGATATTCAGACCTGATTGGCATTGAGACTGAACAGCTTTCCAGGGAAGAGCCCATCAAGTTGGAGAAAAGAAGGAAGAAGAAGAAAAACAAATTGAGGCAGAGTAAAAAAATACATCCAAGAAACCAAGAAAGTTCATAACAAAGAACCTGGTGTCAGTACTTACAACTATTAGCAATGGTATATTGACGTCCGAAGAAATGGGCATAAACGATGAGAGACAGAAAAACTAGAGGCCAAGGTAGGATACTCTGGTTTCTATAGAGAAATATGTAATATAAACAAGAAACAAAGGAAACTGTACAGTCAAAATGTGGTATCTTGCTGAAGAATACTAGGCCTGCTACATCATTCACAAGTGCCTTTGGCAAGCTATTTCCAGGCCTCCTAGAAGAGAGAGATTGATGACTGACTGCTGCTGTGGTATAGTTGTGGCATAGTTGGCAATTACTTTTAGTTCAACGCTTCAAACATACCTCAGGCTCAGGGTGCTTTCCGCTATGTATGTTAATGGTGAGCGCACGTAACCATTCTGTTTTCACTTTCAGTACAGTGCTCAATAGGTTTCATGCAATGGTCAATATTTCATTATAAAATGGGCTTGTATTGGATGACTTTGCATAACTGAAGGCTCATCTAAGTGTTCTGATCATGTTTCAGGCAGGCTAGACTAAGCTATGTTGTTCGGTAGGTTAAGTGTATGAAATACACTTTTGACTTTTGATATTTTCACCTTACAATGGAGATTTACCAGTGCATCATCACACATTGTAAGCAAAGGAGCATCTGGACAATGGAGAAATCAGGAAATGCTTGAAAAAATGGTCAGATGAATTTATGGACAGGAGCAGAAGACATTGTACATCCCTCTGGTTATTTCCTACCTTGGACCATAGAAACATATGCAGGAAAGCACTTGTAGACCTAGCGTTCTTCGTGTGTAGATGTGTCAACATTTATGACTTTCTTCATTCTTCTGTGGACAAGCAATGATTTTTCATCTATAATATTTAGTTTGCATACATAAAAAATATCCCTTGTGCATTGTTTTAAGCTCACAATCTAAAATGTAACTGTACTTGAAGTGTCCCAACTTTGTGGCTACAGATGAGGGAATATCACAACCCTGGTGTTTTCACCTTCATGTGTCAGTTCACTTCATGTCTCCTTGATTCCTTTTATTATTCTCATTCTTGCCAGCATTCCAAACCCTCTTTTGTAGCTCTATCCTATAAACTTACAAAATAAACTTCACTTTTGAAAACAAATTAAAAATCTCCCCTGAATCCTCTGTAGTCTTTTTTTTTTCACTTAATTTTTAAAAAAATTTTACTGGTGCATTATAATTATACATATTGGTGGAATTTGTTGTGACATATTCATACATGCACAGCATATGATGGAAGAGAGGAGGAGAGGGAAAGGGGGTACTGGGGAATGAAACTAATCCTCTACCATTGTAAAAAAATGCATTTATTTCTAATACTGTATACAAAAATACTTATACATGTACTGTATTCAGAACTTTAAGCATACAGTGAAGTAGGAAAGTAGGAAATCTAAGTTCTTCATTTTGTTTCAAATGGGTGCTAATTCTTCCCAGACCATTAGGCAGAAAAGCTTTCTTATGGATTTGAAATCCTACTTATCTATTCACTTAGACCAATCAACATATACATATAGTTTTGGAGTAATACATACATGTATGTATGAATGCATATATCATGTATATAGGTATATATGTGTAGGTATATATGTAAACACACACACACACACACACACACACACATATATATATATATATATATATATATATATATAATATATTATGTCATTCTATCAAAATTTATTCCTGTTTATTTCATAGTTTTGATGTAATGTGGTTGGGATTTTTGCTCTTGCTTTATTTTCTAATGAATTTTTGCTGATATAAATAAAGTTTCCTTCAACTTCATAGAAATTGTTTTTTGAAATCTGTCACATATTTTAAGTAAATTTCTTTCATATCAACTGAAAAAATAGTATATTTTATTTTTCCTTGATAATTGTCCCATTTTTTACATTTTAAATCTTATTGAATTCACCTGAACCTCCAGAGATATTAAATACAACTGATAGTAGTGAATATCTTGTCTTGGTACAAACTGAACAGGAAAGTATTTAATATTCCAGAATTTAATATGATTTCAAATATTTGATATTTTTGACAAATATTTTAAACATTTGAAACGGATACGTTAATTATTCCTATTTTGCCTATGGACAAAATTTATTAAGATTTAATTTATCAGGATTGTCATCAGACAAAATACATCCTGATTTGTAAGGAATAGCTAAATTTTATCAGGTGCATCTCATATAATCATGTGGGTTTTGCCATATGTTTCCAGGTAAAAATAATAGCCAATGCTTATGTTTTCCTATGTGCCAGGCATAATTGAATATTTCACATTTATGAACTCACTGAGGCATGCCATATCATTGTGGTTGACTTGGAAATGAGGAAGCTAGCTACAAGAGGGGCATAATCAGGATTTCCAGCCAGAAGTCAAGTTCCAGATCCCTAGAACCACTATAAATATTGCCTCATCATATCCATCTATTTCTGGAATTTAGCAATCCTATGATACCTAGAATAAACTATACTTTTTCAATATGCAATAATCTTTTAAGATAGCATGGAATATAATTATATAGTCTACCCTGTTGATTATATATAAATAATATTTGTTTATAAAGTTTTGTGTGAAAATAAATGTTTGGCATTTTGCTATTTGCAATATTTTACTTCTTCAATAAATTGAAATGGGAAGCTCTATTTTTTCTATGCTCAAAAATAAGTGAAACAATCTAGCACACACTGGTGTTATAGAAATTAAATATAATGCACATATAAAATTATTTTCATCAACAGCCTTTTGTAGTTGTATGTCTTTGATAACATTTTAAATTTCTTCCACAGCTGTTATTCTGTTCAAATTTACTGATGTGTTTTTAAATGTTTTTATATAATACCAGTAATCTATTTATCATAATGATATTCATTTTCACATTTCTAATATTGTAAATTCTGTGTTTGTGTGTGTGTGTGTGTGCACACGCGCGCGCATGTGTGTGTGTAGGGATATAATTAATCATTTTATTTTAGCCTTTCATTTCCATCAGCCTGGCCAACTCCTATGCTCATTTTTCAAGACTTCTCTGGGAGGCCTTCTCCAACCTCCCAAAAGAAAACAATGTTTCCCTCCTGTGTTCTTGTGCTACTCATGTGCCCAGCACCAATTCCATTGAAGCATTTATCATGATTACATGTTGCCTCTCCTGTATTTTCAATACACTAACAGCTCCTCCAGGGAAGGAACACCATCATGTTTATTTCTATGTCCAAAGCTCATGTATACTTGCCTCAAACCGTGTGAGGCATGGATAAATGAAGGAAGGCTAAAATGCATTTGCCTGGTGCTGCCATTTTTTCAAAGTATTAAAGATCAGATTATTTCAAATGTATTACCTTTACTCAGAATGTGGTGATTATAAAGTTGACAACAGGGAGTCTTCAACATAAAATCAATGGCCCATGTCACACCACCTCATTGTTCATGATATAATTAAGAGTTGATTTCTTTATCAGAAAGTGGAAGTTGACATTTATTTTATTCAGAGGCACTCTCCAATTGTGGATGGGACTAACTGTGACACTATTATATTTGAGAAAAATAACTGCTAGAATTTAATCAAGGACAGGAGAATAACTGAGACAGATTGGGAAAAAAATATTTATTGTTTCTATATTTTAACAGTGCCTTTCCTTTTCTTTTTCTTTGTTTTTAACTATCTTTTTTTTGGGGGGGGGGGCATTGTTCTAAGTGTTAAGGAAAAACAAGTAAAAGTCCTGCCTGTTCTCAAAGAGCTGTATACCAGCAGAGAACACCTTAAATGACAAATGGAATGAAATGAATAAAATGCACTTCAAACAACTAATTTAAAACACCTTGCTGACTATTTATTATGTTCAAGATTTTATGTAATTAGAAATAAAAATAAGATACAGTACCTTCCCACAAGGAACTCATGATATAATAATGGGACATGCATGCAAGTAGAAAATAAAAATAAAATAGACATATCCACAATTTCTAAGGTAATACAGAGGAATCAGATAGTGAATCAGAAATGTATCATTCTTTGGGACTAAATACCCATACTTGTAGACAAAAATTTAATAAATTTGAAACTAGTCATTTAGAAAATGCTGAGAAAAGTTAAAATTATCATCACCACAGATGAGGTTTAGGAACAAATAGTATGATAGAATATAATTTTAAAGGACTTTTAATAATGAATGAAAAATAGAGATTGCAAATGATGTAGCAGGCTGGAAACAGTGATTTGGACTGAAAATTATCAAAATCAATAATGTTCTCTAGTTGCTGAAAATAATTTTAAACCAGTAGGTTCTTATGTAGGGGCTGAATCCACCAAGATATCTAGAACTATAACTTTTATATTAAAACTCTGGGCATGATATCTGGAGCAGTTGCTGCATTTGTAATGGGAAAACACCCTGTCCTAAGTGACTTCAATTTAAGAAACAAATGTCAGTAGATACATACATTATTTTGTAGAAAATTTTACATGAGCTTGAAGTAATACTTGATGTATTACCCAAAAATATTCTTTCAGTAAGCAAGAAGGAATTCATGCTCATTTCTTTCTCTGCCTATGTTCCTTTCCCACCTTTTATCCAATTATCCCAGCCTTTCTTTTTTTTCATTCAACTGAAGTTTTTTTTTTTTTTTTTTTCTTATTGACAAGTGTTCTTCCTGTCTTCTAATAAGAAGTTAGGGCTCTGCAAATGAGCTAGTATGCCAGCAGATGACCCATAGAGAGAAGAGAGCAGGCTACTCACCCTCACCTATACTTTCTTTGCACTGGCTCATACCTAGGAGGAGAACAGCACCCATGGTGGGGTGGGGGGTCAGATGCTCTGGGCCTCAGATTCTTCATATGAAAAATGAACACCTCAAATATGGACATCCTGACAACAGCTGATATATGATCCAGTATCAAATCTCCCAACTCTTGTTCTAAACATTAGAAATTGATAGTCCTCCCCTTTACATACTCCTTTTTCAAAGCCTTCCTAAGGGTTATCAAAAAAGGAAGGGTCCTACTTTTAAAAGGAACTGATTATGGAAGTTAGGACCCATTTTGGTTTCAGAAGAAATGAGGACCGGAAGAAGACAAAGTCCTAACCTATCAGTATATACTCTTCCCTGTACTGTATAATTTTAAATTATACCAGGTTAAATGGTTCTAAGCTGGAGTCAAAGCCTTCTCTGTTTCCACACATGGAATAAATGAAATTGTTCTTACCAACCGTGAAATAGCTGAATATTATACTCTGATGTTATGGTTTGGATATGAGATGTCCCCCAAAGATTAGTTTGCTGAAGGCTTGGTTCCCACTGCAGCAATGTTCAGAGGTGGGGGGTTGGTAAAGTTATTTCAATGGATTAAAATCCATTGATGGATTCATAATTGAACAGGAGGCAGTAGAAACTATAGGAGGTGGGATCTACTTGAAGGGAGTGTGTCCTTAGGGGTGTGCCCTTGGGTACTATCTTGTCCCCATCACTGTCTCCTGCCTCTCTCTTTATTTTTTTTTCATTCTCTCTTTGCTTCCCAGCCACATGAGATGTGTAGATTTTCACTACATACTTTTCCATGATATTCTGCCTCACCATAGGCCTAGAAACAATGGAGTCAATTGATCATGGATTGAAAATTCTGAAACTGTAAGCCAAAATAAATCTGTCCTTCTCTAAGATGTTTTTCTCAGGTATTTTGTCATAGCAATGAAAATCTGACTAACACATGTGCCTGGATTGTGACATGTGCCTCAAGTTTTGGTTACTAATAAGAAACTACTTAATTTTTAAAATATTTGCTTGTTTAAATAAATTAGTTAGGATTTTGAGATTACCTCTAGTCACGATGTCTTTCTTATATCTTATTTTTCTGACATGAAAAAGATAAAATTAGTGTAAGGACATATATATTATTAGACATGGGTTCTGCATGTAAACATCACCTACTGTATCTGTTCTGAGAACAACATTGTTGAGAAAAATTGCATTAAGTGATTAATTCAATCAATAAATAGTCATTTATATGAGAATGTGTGTCTGCTGAAAAGAAGAAGAAAATGGTCATTGTCCATGTGAAGGAGGACCTTAGAATAAGAAAGAAGTGCTTTAATTAGCCAAATTATAAATAGAAATAAGTGTTGGAGGCAGGCCCAAGCTTTCTTCTGTGATGTAAATTAATAAATTTCTCAATCTTTTCAATCAAGTGTCTTTTCTATTTTGTGATATACTGCAGTGTTTCCTAACATGGCTACATATTAATTCCACTGAGAGAACCCTTAAAATATATCCATGTCAGAATCCCATCTTCAAAAATTCTGTTTCTCTTGGTTCCCCCATTAGTCCAGTGGTTTCTAAGCTTAGCAGGCTTCAAAATCAATTGTGTGTCCAGTCCAAAGTAGGGAGGAGAGTAGAATGAATCAGACATTATTATCCTATGTGCATATATGATCACATGACTGTGTAATTTTACATCATATCATGTACAACCAGAAGAATGAGAAGTTATATTCCATTTATGTATGATGTGTCAAATACATTCTGCTGTCATATATAACTAATTAGAACAAATTTTGAAAAATTACCTGGATGGCTCTCTGATTCAGTGGTTTGGGGGTGGAGTCTGAGAATATACAATTATAAGTGTTGCTCATGCTGCTGTTCTGGGACCGTAATTTGAGAACAATGTATTAAACATTGCTACCAAAAAAAAAAGTATCAGATGATCATAATATCTTAAAACCTATTGGCTTCCCAGACTAGTCTTATGAAAATTCTAATTCAAACTATTAGGCATAGATTGGAGAATTTTTATTTTGACAATTACTTCAATGATTCTTCTCAAAGAACAAGTCTGGAAATCTCTACCATAAGAGACTTTAAGGAGAAAGTATAAAAGGACAGTAGGAATGATGTCCCAGTTTTTTGCATGGTGCTGCTTCATGGACTGAAGCCACATGGCAGGTTAGCATGTGTTATCAATCTGTTCCCACATGGAAGGTCAGGAGAGATCTTGTTCCACCCTAATCTGCATTCTGTGGCCTTCCCTCTCCATGACTTTCTAACAGTTTTGGCTTCTATTCACGCCTGGGTCTTCTCTAGCTTGACCCAGCCTGCCTAACACAGATGATTTCTTTAGCAATAGACCTATTTTTTTTCTTCCTTTATTCTTCACCTTTCTCTGTTGAATGTTTTATCACAACAACCAGTATTTTCTCACTAAAGACTTTCCTTAGATGAAAAAAAAATGTGACTTTTATCCTCATTACAAAGTAAACTCTAAATAGTTTTTTCTCACATTTGAGTGAGATATATACTTTTTAAAAGAGAATTACAGTATTATTTGTATTTTCATGTTATTTAAACATACCTAAATACAAATCTAATTTAAATGTCTCATAACTGTTATTAACTATGATAATGTAAACATAAAATTAAAACAAATAAAAACTGATAAACAATAAATTATGAATTAATAATATAAATTTAATATACCAGATGATTTTACATTTGAGAAATATTTAGCTGTGTTTACTGATAAAATAATGCAGCGTAATATACACTTATATGTCTAAACTGCTTCTCTCTTTTGATATCAGTAATATTTATGCATATCTACATAACCTAGCTTTAGAAAATATATCAATAATGTCAAGACTTTGAATTCTGACGCATTATAATTGGACCTCATGATTAACCCAAAGGCTTTGAGGGAGCAATCTTCAAATGCCAATTTTAGTTAGGTGTCCCTTGAGAACTCTCTAAATGTTTTTCTTTGCTTAAAGATAATTTAGTACTACTATATTGTTGAAAGCTTTGATAAATACCTATGTAATTCAACCAGTGCTACAAGAAGAAACAGCAGCAGTTTTTCTTAAGGTATTTAGGTTTAATATCACTGTTAATGGTTGAAGTAACAAGGACAATCTGCATGATGCAGCTCACAAAGTGAACATGGAATGAGTTGCTTTGTCCTGCTTCTTCTGAGTTTATGTTCCTATACTCTGAAGTGGCCATACCAAAACTCTCCCTGACACCTTCCAGTTAGGTCCCATGAGGTCATCATGAATACCATGTCCTGATAAAGATGACAACCATTTTTTATCGTGTATATATGTCCATATATACATACCCATAAACCCACGTATGTGTGTGTGATGTGTGGGTAGTCACTATACACACATATTGTATAATAGATGTACACAGAGAAATGGGGAGGAAGAAATGGAGAGGGTGTGGTAGGATATAGAACTACTTAAGAGTTGCTTGGCTATCTAGAGTAGTGGATCAGAATAACATGAAACCTTTCAAACTACAAATGTCTGCTGTGAGATTCTTATACTGAGACACTGTTTTGGGGGATTTCCTGTTGTAGCAATACATTGTTGATAATGACAGTGTTTATATGTCTTATGTTACAAAGAGAAAAAGGAATTTAAGGATCACTATATTCAAAAAAACACAAAAGTTACCTTTAATATCAAAATAGATGCTTTTCCTCAGTTGTAAATCTTTACCTCTCAGTCATGTTATATTTAGCAGCTTTCTTGAAACTCTTTTTCCCTATGATTCCTGAGAACTTACTCTCTGGCCTACTCTTTTTTGATATGCAACCCCTCGTAATCCTTCTTTTCCCCTGGATTCTCTTCATCTTCCTTGTCTTTATATATATGTGTGTCCTATAATCATCTTCCTTTTCTATACTTTCATAACTAGCAATCACCTCACTTCCATAAAATATTCAGGACACTGCTAATCTTTCAATTATTAGGCAACAGAATACAGAAGATAGAGGTTAAGTAAATGACTATATTAAATATAAATTTAAATAATCCCACTTCTTGTCACTATACTAAATAAAATAATGAGCCTACTCTTTCAGGAAGTAGCAAAACATTGGGAAAATAAATTATAACCAGAAATTGTGGTCCACACCTATCTCAGCAGAGTAAAAACTTTCATTAGGAGTAAATGGTATAAAAATTCTTTATAGAATGTCATACCTGATTAACTCAATTTAGATTTTAAAGTATTTTGAAGTCATATTTTTTAAAAATGAACAAATGATGACTCAGGAAGATTATCCTAGAAAAGAACTTTTATTTTCAAATGTGTTCTTAATAAACAGTATTTTATAATAGGGGATAGTTTAACACACACACAAACATAAGATTAAAATAGAGATAAAAACAAAAATAGGAAGCTATGGAGGACTTTGCCCAATCTTTTTTTCTGGCCTATTCAAGAAACCTTTATACTGAATATTATTGAACTAAGAAAAAATAGCTTAGAAGACTTAACATGTTATTTTCCCTCAAAGAATTTAGGAATATATATTAGATATATTCGTATGAACAAATTAGGAAAGTACTCTGTGATTCTTAAGAGGTAATGCTAAAAGAGTCTGTGATACTTCCATATTCATTTAATTTTTACTTTGTAGTCTTGGCTTTTACACAAAGTGACTTCACTAAACTTTAGTTTCCTTATTGATGAAATGGAGTCTCTGGGTTAGATCAGATTATTAGTCAGTTTAGGCTATGTTATGCTGCAATGATACTTTAACACCTAAATATTAGAGTCCAGACACAACAAATGTTTATATTTTGCACAAGTTAAATACTGATCTGCAAAGATTCTAGTCCTTTCTGTCAATCGATAACCCAGCTGCTGAAGGCCTTGTCATACTGAGATACTACCATCTCAGTACAATTTTCAAAGAGCAACATGGTAGGAGAAAATACTGATGAAGAGGGCACATAGCTTTTAATTGGCTGGTCCTGAAAGAGGCATATATCACTCTCAACACATCCAGTTGGTCAGAACTATTCTCATGGTCTAAACTAACTCAAGGTTATATGAGAAATGCAAAGAAGCACACTCATATTTTATGATCATTTCTAAATCTGCCACAATCTCACATTTCGCAATAGGAGTCCTATACTTCTTTAATTGCAACGATTGGCATTGGACTATCCTTTCTTTATCAGGCTATTTACACAAGTTAAAACTTACTATCCAGAATGATTCAGTAAAGTGGGCAGCATTTCCTCAACTTTATAGATTAAAAAAAAAACAGGTTTAAGAAAAACAAATTTTCTTAGTATATATTTGGAGCTGAACTCTGTATCCAGGGCTGTTAATTTCAAATAATTTGCCAGTTCCTCCATGCCCACTGTCTCTCATGAATATAGTATAAAAGAAGGGGTTTTTGAAAGTTTGTGCTTTGGCATAAGTAGAAAAGCAATCCCAAAATGTGTTTTAATTATGTTAAATGTCTTAAGGGAACTATGCTTTTTGCTCTAATAAGTTTAAAGATATCTAAAATGTCACATATCTGCACTTTTGATTGAAATTATGTAAAAGTCATACAATGATGACAATTACCTAACGCTTGTTTAAAATTCTTATAGTCAATTAGAGGTTTTTGATGAATAAAAAGAAAATGTTGCAAAATATTAAATCAATTGAGTAAAAAATAATAGGAATCCTTCATGAAATAATTTGGGTGTTAATGGGATAGACTGGATAATCACAAAGAGATTTATAGCTCAAGGATCCCAATACACATTGTTGATTCCATATCTGTAACTTCTTGGCTTTTGCCAATTGAATGTATACATAGATATTATCTCATTAGCTCTCCTGATGTTTTGTTTACATGGCACCAAGTCTAGAGTTATTTGGAAACCCCAGGTGATTGAATAAAGTTTTCCCTTTGCATTTGAAAGTTTGACATCAATTCATGCAACAAGAAAGTCATTAATTTAATTAATAATCACTGAAAATTCTCCCTTGTTCTGCCTCCACTAAGTTTATCCTTAATTAAAAAGATGCTTTCATCTCTATATTCATTGAGTACTACTATATTTCTAGCACCATAGTAAACTTGAAGTTACAAAGATGAATATTTCAGAAGTCTTGTCCTTATACTGCTCAAGATATCATGAACAAAGTGTTTTAACATTTGTTTTGGTTTATTTTTTCCCTTAACTGTGCCCAAACTACTCTCTTCCTACTTTACCTACTTCCTAATATAACTAAGCTTTTCATTATTTTATTAAGGCATTTGTGATCACATTGTCTAAATGGCACCTGTTTTTAAAATAGTTAGGAATATTAATTAGCTTGTCTTTCAACACAAAAGACGGAACTATGTTTTAAAATTTCAATTACCTTTTATCAGTTTTGGTAATTTATTTATTTTACATATTTGTTTTGCAATAGTATGTAAACAAATGAGAGAAACAAAATATGGGTGGACTTTTTTTTAGCTGATACTATTTTTTTTTTTTTACGATCTCAGTATTTTGGAGAAATGAGTTACTGACATCTAAAATTTACAAATATACACCACTTTTCATTTGACAGAAACTCCTGAAAAACACAGGCAATTTCTTAAAGCATAATAAATATAAAATAATATACTTTAGACTTTCTTTTTCTCTCTTTAAATTTTTATTGATTAGTTATTCTTAGTTTGCTTGTAATAGTTGGAAATGTCTTTGAGTGTTTTCAAATAAAGGGGGAAAAATGTACTGAGTTAATCCATAAATGCCCTCTTGTGACAGTCTCCAAAAATGCAGCTGCCTTTCCCCCTATTTACTGTGCTTTTATTTTTTTCAAAACAATTTTATACATTCGAACTGTAATAACTTTAAGAAGCAAAAGTATCCGTTTTATATTTTATCTGATCTAATTAACATATCTCTTTAAAGTAAAGTCTGTGGTATTTTAAAATTTAGCAGAAAAGCTTGTGAGAATCCTCTTTCCTGTCCTGGGTAGTTATAGGAAAGCCCTAGGGAATATTCTCCTTGTATTCTCACCTTATTCCACCTTCAGGGACATGGTGAGGGAATTCTAAATGTTGTGAAAAGATCCTTTTTTCAACAGTTTTTTTCATGAGGACTTGCAGGATCACAACTACATTTCTCAGTGTGCTGAGTAAAAGATAATAGCATGAGTTAGCTCTAGCCATTCCCTCATAAATTTTTAATAATTTTAATCACTTATCTCACTTATGTTCTATGGTCATCTCTGGAGGTTCCAGAAGCAAGCGTTATTATTTACATGTTAAAATAAAACAATGAATTATTAAAACTGTTAAGTGACTTGCCCAGAATTAAAAGTCAGTGCATCCTTTTATTGCCCAGCACCTCCCCTGGGCTTTCAAGAGACATACCTGCATTCAAAAATTTAGACGACTACAAAAATTTTTCAATGTGCGTTTCTTACAATTTATTTATCAAGTTGTCTTTTAGGCCTAGAATACTTTAAGTCTTGTTTCAAAATTTAAAAATAAAATAAATGGTGGAGACTGTTTTCATTCCAAGCCTCAGTCTGGAACAACTCTCCATAAAGAAATAAATCATGAAATTTCTTCTTAAGAAGATGATATAGCATAGAATTTTGAAATTAGTCAGACCTGTGTTTGGAAAATTATTTATTTAAAAAAATATACATATTAGTTTCTGCTTCTGAAAATGGGAATAATAGTAATCTGACTCATGGAGTTTTAGAGTGAATAAACAGATTTATATATCTCTTTTTTATTGGTTATTCAAAACATTACAAAGATTGCAAATCACATCGGTTACACATCCACATTTTTACATAATGCCATAATAGTAACTGTTGTATTCTGCTACCTTTCCTATCCTCTACTCGTCCCCTTAGTAGAGTCTTATAATCATTGTCCAGTATTGTTAGAAAAAACTTTAAATGTGTGATGTGGACTCAAAAGAGAACACAATCTAAGTTTTCTTTCTGGCTACGATGGTCACATAACAATTCATGCCTACTTATTACTTCATTCGTTTTTATCCCTCAAATTTAAAAATACTTTAATTGTATAGACATGTTCAAAGTAGTTGAGAATAAAATTCAATAATATAAATCCTATTCAATAATATAAATAATAATATTTATATTAAATATGTGAGAAGGATACAATTCAATAATATAAATCCAATTTATACTTTTATTATTAAATTAATTTGTTTATACTGAATTCTCTTGATAATAAAACCTGCCAATAAGTAACAGAGATCCACACACCCCCATCCCAGTCTGATGCAATCATTAAATTTACAAAGTCTTACCATCATTTACCAGAGGAGAAAGTGGTAGGGAGAACACAAATCAGTGATCTATGATGGAACTCAGAGACAGGTGGACAAAGGAAGGTGAGAGGAGAAAACAGGGAAGAGGGGGACTTGCCATTTTTAACCTCAAGAGTGAAAGCCTTGGGGAAATGAAAACTAAATCTCCTACCATTTTGGAAATGAACACAATGCATTTGGGAGAGTTACCAGTGAAGAGAATTTTTTTTAAATTATTTTATTTATTTTAATTAGGTATATATGACAGCAGAATGCATTTTGATTCATTGTACACAATTGCAGCACAACTTTCCATTTCTTTGGTTGTACACGATGTAGCGTAGCACCATATATGCAGTCATACATCTACCTAGGGTCATGATGTCCATCTCATTCCACCATCTTTCCTGCCACCATGGAATGAGATTTTGTATCTTGGGAGTCATTGCAAATAATTCTATCATTTAATTTTATAATCACATTTAACTTTTAAGTCAGAATGCAGAATAATATAAGAAATGATTACTGGCTATGAAATTTGAAAAGATGTCCCCATCTTTTGACATCTACTTTCCCTCACCTTCCATACTCAATTGCCATTCTTATAAATTTTACTTTCTAAATATATCTTGAATCTTCCTATGCTTCTCCACCTTGACTAATACCACCCTAAAATACTGTTATCTTTTATCTGTGTTAAAATACTAGCGCTCCCAATTTGAGATTCCTGAATCGACTCCATTCCCCACTATCATCACTCCCACGTCACCACCAAACATACACAATGAATTCTGTCTCCAAACCACAGTCAGGTTGATATTTTGACAACACAAATATGATGAAATAACACACATTCAAACTTGGAATCTTGAATGATTTTTCCGTCCCTTATAGAATAAAGCCTAATCCTAACATCCGAAATCCCCTACTTGACCTTCCATGTCTACTTTTCCAATCTTTTGTCCATTCACTCTTTCCAGCAAGTTGTGGGCCACACTGCCCTTTGTCTCAAATTTTATTTCAATTATTTTCTGTTTTAGAGCTTTTCAACCTATTTTTTTCTGCTCTATTTTGCCTGATTAATATGTACACTTCTGATCTCAGCTAAAACTTCATTTTCACAAAATAGTCTTGCCACCCCAGGACAACTATAACATGTGTGCTATAGTCTAGCATACTTCTGGTTTATTTCCTCCAAACAACTTATCAAAATTTATTCTTAATGCTTATTTGATGGTATGTTGATAAGTAGTGGCTATTGGCTTCATTAGACTGTAAGCTCTGTGAGGCTGTGTCTATTTGTGCATAATTTAGGGCCTATAACTGTGCTTGGCACTAAATTGGTGCTCAAAATTTTGTTGAATAAATTGCTTATTTTTCTCCCTACTAGAATAATCATTATGTGTTTAGTCTTTCTTTAGGACAAACCTTGGACCTATAGAATATTTTCATTCTTTGCTTTTTCTTCTCAATTCCAAACTGATCCCTAAACTTGCCAAATAACTTAACTATCTTAATCCAACGGTGCCACCTGTGGGCCCTTCTTTGCCTCACATAACTTTGCTTCATCTTCTTTTCCTTTAAGGGAATTAGGCATCTGATGTACACTCCATATCCTTCTTCCTTAGTTGCACACATAACTAAGTTTAACTTAAATCAGTCTCTTTTTACACACATGTGCACACATCCTTCGAAACATCCTTTTTCTTTTTATTTAAAATTTTGTTCATCTCAGGAAAATTTCCTGCACTTCGTTTCTTCTTCCTCTTCCTCCCTCTCAGCTTTTTTCTCTTCCTTAACTGTAACTTTTCACTATAACTTTATTTCTGGAGAAAAATATATTCAAAGTTCCAGAAGTTTCCAGATTTTAGCTTAGAACTTGTAGAGTAGAACTTCCTAAAAGAGCGTTGATTTACCAAACCAAGGTGGTGTTATTTGTCCCACTGCCATTCCAATAAAGCCAAGAATTCCAGAGTGAGACCATGTTCTGTATTTATTTCAGTGGAAAACTTCTACAGATAGTTAGTAAATTTATATAATCTCAATGAATTACTTTCTTATTAAGTAATGAGTTGCCAATCATTCATCTGTGATATTACATGTTAGTAAAATAATTCATTGTGAGTTTAGTGACAAGAAAATTAACAATTAAAAGGCAAAAGGAAGATAAGGTTGTTGCCTTATAATGTTCAGTATAGAATATTACTTCCTCATCACAGCCACAGTGATAAATTATCGAATCTTTCTGAAATTACATATGAAACTCAATAAGCTAAATGATCTTATGAACCAAAACTTTCATATATAATCTGGATATTTTACAGTACATAGAAGAAAATGATAATAACTAAAATAAATGCTAAAGAATCCTTAAATGTTTAAATCAATTCATATGGGTATCAATTTCTTGACTACTTTAGTATGAGCTATTACGTCATTCTACATGTCTTTAAACCCTCAATCTATAAACAACTGGATATTATTTAGAGTTTTCCATAGGTTAATAGTTCAATTTAGAAATTATGGCCAAGGGCTGGGGTTGTAGCTCAGTGGTGGAATACTTGCCTAGCACATGTGAGGCACTGGGTTCTATCCTCAGCACCACATAAAAACAAATTAATTAAATAAATAGTCCATCTACAACTAAAAAAAAAATTTAATTATGGCCAAAATTACTTCCACATTTAGAGCATGAAAACTAAGAAGAGGAATTCATAGGTTAATCCTATGAATTATTCATATGAGTTCCATAAATATCTTAACAAGTTATATTATCAAATCTTATAAGGACAAACTTATCATCGAATTGAAGCCATTGGGCAAGGTGTGGTGGCACAACCTGTCATCATAGAGGTTTAGGAGGCTGAGGCTGGAGAATTGCAAATTCAAAGATAGCCTCAGCAATTAGGGAGGCCCCAAGCAATTTAGTGAGAACTTAAGCCATTTAGTGAGACCCTGTCTCAAAATAAAAGTCAAATGGGCTGATGATGTGGCTCAGTGGTTAAGCATCCCTTGGTTCAATCCAAGGTATCAAAAGAAATTTAAAAAATTCAAGCCATCAAACATTTAGTTAGCAGTGACTTGACTTGCATACTATGAGAATACATAGATGAGAAAACCCAAATTCCCTGCTTTTGGAAAATGAGGAGACCACACTGGAAAACTGTTTTCAAAAGAAAGAATATTTTTACAAATATTAATCATTCTTCAAGATTTTATGATGACCTCTTGAGTGTGGCCATCCTCTAGCCATTCCCCACATACCAAATCTGAAATAAGTATTTGTTACTTTGAGTAGTGTTATCATAATTCTTTTAACACTTTTTCAGTGTAAGAATTGTAGCCAAAAATTTAAAAATTAATCAAATAATCCCGAGAGTACTTTTACAGAAAAGAGTGGATTTATAGAAAATTTACATTTTACTTTATTAACAACTGAGAAAATATTATGGTGAACATCCTGCAAATAGCATGTGTATTGAAAATTTAAAGTTCCAATTCTGACATGAGTATGATAGTAGATAACCTTTGTTTTTGAATGTTTTTATTTTATCAAAAGAGAGAGCAGTTTGTGAATTTAAAGTTCTTTATAAGATTCTTATATTTGGATGCCTAAATATTTTTATAGAAGAATTCAAATTTGATAATGTGTATTTTACTATATTATTTTTCTATACAAGAGTGTTTTGGGGGCATGTGATTATTTTTTTCTCTGAATCTAGGAGGTAAAAGCAAACTAAACAAAAAATTTAAATTATGGCCAATTTAAATTATTGGACTAGCCACATCATAAGATCCTGTAAACAAAATGTCTAGTCTGCAGATATGAGTAATGCATCCATGTTACACTGGTATGGAGCTGGGCCACTTAACTATCTGTCCAAAAGTTAAAAGAAGACAACACTCAAACCACTTCATATTGACTTTTTGAATAACACTAGAATCAACATGGACAAATTTCTATATCCAAATATACTCTGTTTAAGTCAACTTAAACATCTGAGATAACTATAAAGTTATTTATAATTATTATTAAATTATTTATAACTATTCAGAGGTCCAGTATTTCTAAATAAAGCATATTTATAAATTGATTATACTCATAAAAGTGTGAATCCCATGTGCTGTTGATATATTCTTCTATATCATATGTATTAAGATTAGAAAACATGATCCCAGGTGGAGACCCTTTTGAATACCCTAATCACTGGAATAGTAAGAAATAAGTAAATGCATAATTGCAGCACTATACCCTATAACCAAGTATAGATTCAACTGAAGTGTCCATCAGCTGGTGCATGGATAAAGAAAATGTGGAATATATGCACAATGGAATACTATTCAGCCTATAAAAAGAAGAAAATTCTTACATTTGCAGCAACATAGATAAACCTAGAGGACATTATGTTAAGTGAAAGATACACCAAGCACAGAAAGACATCTACCATATGACCCCATCATATGTGAAATCTAAGAAAGTTAATCATAGAAACAGAGTAGGATGGTGGTTACACCAGGAGTTTGAGGAGTGGGGTTTGGGAAGATGTTGGTCAAGGGATACAAATTTCAGTCAAGAAAAACAAGTCCATAAGATCTATAGCACAACCTAGTGTCTACAATTAATAATGATGTATTACATTCATGAAAATTGCTGAGTAGATTTCAAATGTTCTCACCACCAAAAATGTATGTGAAATAGTGAATATGTTGCAACAAAATGAAACTGAATCCCCTCCTCTCACCATGCACAAAAGTGAGCTCAAAATGGATCAAGGACCTAGATATCAAATCAGAGACTCTGCTTATGATAGAAGAAAAAGTTGGCTACAATCTACATATTGTGGGATCAGGCTCCAAATTCCTTAACAGGACGCCTATAGCACAAGAGTTAACAGCAAGAATCAACAAATGGGACTTACTTAAACTAAAAAGTTTTTTCACAGCAAGAGAAACAATAAGAGAAGTAAATCGGGAGCCTACATCATGGGAACAAATTTTTACTCCTCACACTTCAGACAGAGCCTTAATATCCAGAGTATACAAAGAACTCAAAAAATTAGCCAATAAGACAATAAATACCCCAATCAACAAATGGGCCAAGGACCTGAACAGACACTTCTCAGAGGAGGACATACAATCAATCAACAAATACATGAAAAAATGCTCACCATCTCTAGCAGTCAGAGAAATGCAAATCAAAACTACCCTAAGATACCATCTCACTCCAGTAAGATTGGCAGCCATCAGGAAGTCAAACAATAACAAGTGCTGGAGAGGATGTGGGGAAAAGGGTACTCTTGTACATTGCTGGTGGGACTGCAAATTGGTTCAGCCAATTTGGAAAGCAGTATGGAGATTCCTGGGAAAGCTGGGAATGGAACCACCATTTGACCCAGTTATTGCCCTTCTTGGTCTATTCCCTGAAGACCTTAAGAGAGCGTACTACAGGGATACTGCCACATCGATGTTCATAGCAGCACAATTCACAATAGCTAGACTGTGGAACCAACCCAGATGCCCTTCAATGGATGAATGGATTAAAAAAATGTGGCAGTTATACACCATGGAGTATTACGCAGCTCTTAAAAATGACAAATTCATGGAATTTGCAGGGAAATGGATGGCACTAGAGCAGATTATGCTTAGTGAAGCCAGCCAATCCCTAAAAAACAAATACCAAATGTCTTCTTTGATATAATGAGAGCAACTAAGAATAGAGCAGGGAGAAAGAGCAGGAAGAAAAGATTGATATTAAACAGAGACATGAGATGGGAGGGAAAGAGAGAGAAAAGGGGAATTGCATGGAAATGGAAAGAGACCCTCATTGTTAAAAAAAACTACATAAAAGAGGTTGTGAGGGGAATTGGAAGAAAAAACAAGGAGAGAAATGAATTACAGTAGATGGGATAGAGAGAGAAGATGGGAGGGGAGGGGAGGGGGGATAGTAGAGGATAGGAAAGATAGCAGAATACAACAGTTACTAATAGGGCATTATGTAAAAAGGTGAATGTGTAACTGATGTGATTCTGCAATCTGTATTTGGGGTAAAAATGGGAGTTCATAACTCACTTGAAACTAATGTCTGAAATATGATATGTCAAGAGCCGTGTAAGGTTTTGAACAACCAATAAAAAAAAAAAATGTCATTCTAAATCTGAAGGGATTTGAGGTATTTGGAAAAATGCAATATTGTTATCACTATGAACAGTCTTTTAAATCTATTAAATGCTGCTGATTTATCCAGAAAAAAAAAGAAATAGTGAATATGTTAATTAGCTCAATTAAGCCATTCCATTATGTGTACATTTTTCAAAACATAATATTATACAATAAATACATATAATTTTTATTTGTGAATTTTAAAAAGAGAAATAATAACCAGTACTAGTACCTTTATTAGTGAAAAAAACAAATACTACATATACCCTCTAAAATTATAGCATATATTTTAATTTAATATCTTCTTCATATGATTAGTAAATATTTTCATGTAGGGTAAGAAAAACTTAAGAAAAGGATCTGAATTTTCCCAGAAAACCATGAAGTCCAAACCAAATTACTATCCTTAACATTAACCTATTTCTATCTCTAATCATATAATGAATTATGCCGATTTTTTCTTCATTATAACTATTAAAGCTTATTTGTACCATATTACATATTTTGTGTTAAGTTATAAAAATAACAAATTATATTTCAGGTTAAAATATCTTTTCAGATCACCAACATGACTTAAATAATAAAATCAATGAAAATTTGCATTTTTATTGAACAACTATTTTAATATATTTTTATAATAAAATACATAGTGTACAATTTTCACATTCACATTATAGGACTATTTTCTATAATATTAATTTTTTTATTCACACCAAAGGAAACTACATGTTTTTAAACAAAAGTAAACTATTGAAGAGTCATAAAAATGAAGATAAAATTATTTAGTCCTTCTCCAGAACTGGCATTTTTAACTGTACAAATCTTAAAATTCCAAAGGACTTGAGGGGTCATTTCCTTCTGTTTTCTCTTCCCTGCCACTTAGCAAGTTCACATTGAATTGAACTAGACTCAAATATCGTTCCACAAATGTTTAACTCCAAAAGCTAAGCCTGATTAGTCACTATTAAATTTTAAATATTTACATTCAGCACTCTTATATTCAAAATACTTGAAGGTAAAGATTATTTAAATCATTAATCTAGTGAGTATGCAATGGAAGAGGAAGAATGAATGCAACTATGGTTGTATATGTAAAGTACATTCCTTTATTCAACAAGTATTTTATGAAGCATCTGTTATTTGACATATATCATTTTTAAATATTTTAATGTTGGTATACTTTTTATACCTTTACAATGTATTCCTTTATGGTTCTTAAAACAAATATGGTCAAATGGCTATTTTTACTTTATATGTATCTTTTTACTTCTTAAATTTCATGTATGTATTCCAAACAATGATTTGAATAAAGATTATTTGTAATTAGGAAATAAGTCCCTGTTATAATATTGTGTAGTTATGAAGCAACATAATAATTTATTGTTACCACTGTTGTCTTAACCACCTCAAGACTCAAATATGTCTGTGTGGGTGGGTGGGTGGGTGAGCTATGTTCTGTCTTCTGTGGCTGGGTTTGAACAGTGTTGGTCTTCAAGATCTTTATTCAATACCACTCATTTTTTTGCATGAAAATGAAATGAACACAACTGGTACTACCGGCAGAGGACTGATAGTTAACCTCATTATGGGATATAATAGATCTAATCATTATAAATCCTTTCTCTGAATTTGTTTAATTTTTTATGATCATATAAATACAATAGCTTTCTTCGATTTTAATAACACTGAATGTGAATTTTGGAAATCATCATGTGAAAATAATAAGAGAATTCACATAAAATATACGGTTTTATTTATCAAAGGATGATAACAATTGCATACTTAGTAGTAGAAACATATACATATGCATATACACATGTATATTAATATTTACATATATGAACATTTATGTATATTTCCCCTTCTGAACCTTATTCTCTCTAGATTTTTGATAGAGAAAGAAAGACATTGATTCTAAGAACTTTGAATACATTATAGTTTTCTGGGGATGGATGGAAAATTAAAAAAAAAAAACTGTTAAAATCAAAAGGATTTACCCTAAGAAATTTTTTTATTTAACCAAAGCTACAGTAATAAGTATTATATTATTTATAGTAGGTATAATCAATGAATGTCATTATAAAGCTACCCATAATTTAGTGTACTTAAAACATAAATGTGGTGTCATTTAACTGCTGACAAACCAGTTTCATTGATAGAAATAGCTTGAGTTGAAAGAAGGATCTTGAAAAGTTTATAGCTTTATTTTTTCAAGCACCACAAACTAATAAGCAAAAACATATGAATTAGATAAAATACTTCATTAAGTTACTTTTATTGGGTGAGTCAATGTGATATGATTACATTTCAGAGACATTTAATTCCCCGTCATATAAAATCACATTGATGTTTGGTTATATTTTCTCTTCTGGTGATGTAGCCATTCAAAGTATTTTACTACTATCAAAGCAGAGATAATGTGGAGTAAAACTAAAGTCATTTTCATCAAAGCTAATCATAAATTTTATTTTCCTAAGTGTTTCCTGGAGTAATCGCATTGCAGGTCTATAAAGGAGACTCTTAAAAGTCCTCTTGGGTCTTGGGTTCTAATTAGAAAGAATCCCATCAAACTTGGGAGCATTGCTGTGATGATAGTGAGGAGAGAAAAACAAAAACACCCACATTTGGTTCATGAGGCTTTGGATGAACCCATTGAACACTGATATTTTAGGAAGGTATTTCTTAATGTTGCAAGTATAATTGGCCATTCATTACTTAGATGGCCAGCCCCGCAGTGGTTTGCACCCATTTGTGTAACTCATGTAAATGCATAAATGCTCCCTTTGAAATGACATAAAACTTGAATCACCACATAAACTAGCAAATGATAGTTGCTCGCTGTCTTGTACACAGGTCCTTTTTTATTGGTTAAAAAAGGTAGGTGAACATCACAGATGCAAAATGTTTGTTGTTAAGAATGTGTGTTTACAGGTGTGGAATACCCTAAGGATGGGTAGAACTGATACCCTGCTGCAGGTGCAGACTTTAATAAACAGGAACTTGTCTTTCCTCTAATCACTTGTCTCCTTTATCATGCTTTTGGATTATCTCAATTCACATTAAGTATCACTTGTGCATAAAGCATATACAGTGTACTATATTTATTTAGATATAAATGTGACTAGATCTTCTGTGAATAAAACCCAAAATGCATTCACATGAGAAAATGGAGTGGTTTAATTTAAATATTTTAGGAGTGCTAGAATACTAATAAACATCTGGAAGAACAGATAAAACTAGATAAATGTTTAGCCTTGTTATGAGTAACACACTAGCATACGATTAGGTTTATAATGGTTGTAATTTAACAAAACTGTTGTATGAAATATTTTGTTTAGCATTCATTAAAAACTGTTAATGCACTTGTGTTTTTCATGGACTAAATTTTTTTTGCAGCAGACGCACGTTATTAGTATAATACAAATATGCTAAAAAGCAAACAGTTTGGTGTTAAAATGTTTTAAGTAGGATTGTGAAAAGAAATTTTACACCAATCTTTATTTTTTTTCCTTTTTACAGGAAAAATTTTACCACAAATTCCATATTTTAATGATATTATACCAACTCTATTTTTTAAACTCATTTTGTCACTGTTTTGTAACAGAAACACTGTAAATATTATAGATGTGGTAAACTATTATACTTGTTTTCTTATAAATGAAATGATCTGTGCCAACACTGACAAAATGAATTAATGTGTTACTAAGGCAACAGCCACATTACATGCTTTCTCTTTCACAGTAGGCAGCAGAGCATATGGTTTTCTCTTAATGGAACGCTAGCTTCTCATTAACATACCAGTAGCAGTGTCAGAACTTACAAACCAGCATAACAGGGAGATGGAAAAACTTATAAATTAGACCCTTTCAGTACTATTGAGAAGGAAATGACTGATGTTCTAAGGTACAATATTTAGCTAATACTGTGCCCTTTTCTGCACCTTCTTTCTACAAAAAAAAAAAAATACACAACTTTTTTCTTATAATAAATATAAATATAAATATTGAAGCGCAAGTAATTTTTACCCTGCTTGTGAGAGTGATTGGCACCCTGATTTTGATAACTCTTCTTTAAAATAATGTTTCATTGCCGTTTTGCTCACAGTGTGTTTTAAACAGCTGTATTTTCACCATCCTCTTTCAATACAGTGAAGCAGTTGAAACATAAAGCTAATTTTCCTGTCTTCCTCAATATGAAAATCCATCAGGTAAACAGAAAATGAGGATGAGAGGGCACCCATTGATTTCCTGGAGGGTAAGGATGACTCTTCCAGCAACACAAGTGGAGCCTCCAAGAGGTTATGATTGGTAGTGAAGGGAAGAGAAGAAGAATTATTTTATGTAATTCCCATTTCATGTGTGTGGTTTAAACTATACTTAACTGTCACATAATAATTACAGCAATTTTGAATTTTTGTATGTTTTTCTTAGTTTCAAGGTCCCTCTCACTGAGAACTCAGCTCTGCTCTGTAGAGGGAATAGATCAATGTCATGTCTTAGGAGATGCATCTAAAAATTTAAACATACCCAGATGGCATAGAAATTATACTTACATATAGATAATCATGACACACTACATGACCTCACATTCTAGGAATTCCACAAATGAAGTGGGTTTTATCATTTGTGTTTTTAAATTTTCATTACATTTTCCTATAATGAGATGGTTGAATGCTGTAAAAAAGAAATATGAAATCATGCAAAATTGACCTATATTTTGGGGTTACTATATATTAATTGCCAGAAAGAAAGCATACATATTAATCCTCTGATAATCAAAACTCTTGAGAGAAAACAAAGTGGATAATCATTCATCCCAAAGACTTAATGTCTACACAAATTGAATTCACTGCATGGAAAATTTCCCAAAGAGTCCAATCATTTAGTAGGCTCTTTCTGAAATGATATTTGTAGACGTACTCTTTCAATGCAGAGTATGATGAATTGTAATGATATCGTTCAAAAGAATAAGTCAGGAATGTGTTAATAATACAAATAGTATTTGTCTTTTCATCACAAAAATATAAAAACACTCTGATCATTGGTATCCTAAGTATTTCATTGATATATGCAACTTCTAAAAATTATCTTTTCTCTTTGAGGGAGTTCAAAGTCTCCCTGAATTTTTATGATTACCCAATGTTAGAATATTTGTATCTTAGCTCATTTTCTGTGAATGTCTGAAGATACAGAGCCAGAAATCCGTAATGTATAAAAAGGCATCCAAGTGCTGCTGTTCTCAAAGGTATCATCAGTCTGATTTTTCTAGGAGGTGAATTCCACTGTTTAACATTTTGAAACTTGCTTATTTCTCTTTTGCAAAGAGAAAGATACTAATTGTACTCAAAAAAATTGCCCTCCTCCTTCCCATAAACCCTTCATGACAGAATGTTTATTTCATAGTTGTTCTACTTTATCCCTTTGCCTCAAAATTTGCTATTCTCCCTAACATAATTGGAAACACCTAATAACTCTTATTGATTCAGGCCCCACCTTAATGCAAACTATTAATTTAAGGTTGGTTTTACACTAAGTGACAAACAGCCAGACAACCATGACCCACTGTAGATTTGAGTGTCAATGGATTCAAATTCGGTGAACAAACTTTTTTTTGTTTGTTTTTCATTTTACCAGAATCCAAGACAGCCACAAGGAATAACTGGCAGTTTGGCAGATTCATTTTTAAAATCCTAACAAAGGTGTATGAAAAATCACTGCCTCTCGGTGTGTTTTTCAGCACCACCGAATCAGGAACATCTCTACATACAGGTGTTAAAAGAAGCTTCCATTTCATGTCTAGCATTAAAAGTTAAACTTATTGGCTGCTATTCAGCTGAAGACAGTATCAGTGTAAAGTGCCAGGGATCTGGTCACTATCTCTGGGAAGCTGCCAGGGCTTCTGCGTTGGCTTCATGGTGTCGTCTGTGAAGGCAGCCAATTAAGATCACAAGATAGTGGCTGGTAGTAATAAACTTCTAATGATGTTCCTGACTGAAAGGAGGTAATTAAAATGTGTATATGGATGACCCCAGCTTCTGTCAACTGAGTGTAGCTATTACGCTGACAATGCCCATGTTTTGTTTAGGAAAAGGAATTAGTGTTGTCTAACAGCTATACAATAAGCAATTTAATAATATAGAAAAGATAGCCTTGGAAATGCACACTAGTTTCTGTTTTGCTGCATCCTTCAGAGAATCCACTTTACTAACATCTCTTGACTGCTCAATGTTTTGTCGTTTTGGTGACTCTCCCTCCTGCCCTCTCCATCCACCTGCTTGCTACACTCCCAACCCCCATCCCCAACCCGAATATCAGCTTTTTGGTTGTTGTTGTATTTTACCAGGGCTAGGTCTTATCTTCTCCTGGTGCTTCTTGAAATCAAAGGCTATGTTTTGAAAAGAAAGACAATTAATTAGATAGCAAAGGAAGCCAGTCCTCTTATCGCTAGATCTGGTCACGGACATAAGTGCTTCACACTTTTTCTATTTCCCTAGCCCTGCAGCCTAGAGCTTTCCTGTACACCTGCTCTGCTCAGCTCATCAATTTTCTGTGAGCCAGTTAAGTTCCTTTAAGCCTGTCCACTGAGAGGTGGTGATAGCTCTCTGAGAAAAAGAAGAAAGAGAAAGAGAAAGAGAATGCTGCTCCAGGCCTTTATCTTGATCACACTGTTTGTTTTCGCATTGATGTCTGTAATGAAACAAAGAGGATTTAATCGTGTTAAACAAAAGCCTGTTGGTACCCAGAGGAAACTCATTTAACTCTACTCCACGTCTTGGAGTTTCAGGTTTCTTGTCTTCCTCTTTGCCGATCCACCAGGATGAGTTTCTTACCTGGGGCTTAAAATTGTGAGGTGTGAAACTCTTCTTTTGTTTTGACAGGTGCTCTTTGCTAAACATCAGCCTAGCCTTGGTGATAATACACAGAAGGGAGAAAAAAAAAAAAAAAAAACTTCCAGAGAAGCTAATGATGATAGTTACCCAACTTCTGCCTTTAACGGGTTTTATTAGCTTCCCTCCTTGGAGTTCTTTAGCATAAAGTGGGAAAACAAATCTGACTGATGGGACCTGGAGTGTGAAAAGGCAATGGCTAAGGAGAAGTCCCAGGATCCAACCCCATCAAGGAATCCCAAAGAAGGAAAGAAAGGTGAAGAAATCCATCTGAGACAGCTCCTTCTTGATCAAGGAGATGACAGGGCCCTTGCCTTTAAATCTTATCTGGTGGAAAACTTACAAATGGCATTGAGAACTTGACATTTGGACAAAAAGACATGATTTCACATTAGAATGCTAGACCAGTTGCCAAGAAGATAGGAGATGCCAAACTAATAGTGCCTCCCTGTCATCCTCAGGAAAAGTTCTCTGGAGGTGAGATAGAAGCTTTAAGGGTCACTTCACTGGCTTGCAACCACACTGGTGTGTTCCTTTGCTGACCACTCTTTCACAGTGATTCCAAGACAGCCTTCCTGCATGATTCAAAGGACTAGTGTGCTTTTCTTGATCTTAGATCACTGCCTATCTGATGCTACTTTTCTCTCCAGCCACTCCCCAGCCCCAACCTTCTCCCAGAACACTATTTCCTTGCCATGCTTCTGCAGAAGACTGGAAACTTTCCCCTTGAGCACATGCTGATGGAACTTTTGTGCTGATCAGGCACTCTGGGCAGCTGAACCACATTTCAGGGGGTAGAAAAACAGTAGTAGTTTTGAGCTTTGTCACCAATCCTAAAAGTTACACTGCACCCAAATTGAGGAAAGAAAATGTAGCTTCCCTTTCTGTTTTATAAAATCCCAGCCCATGTGTCCATCTTTGTCTAGACAGTGATGATAGAAGTAGGGTATGGTCTTCTCCCAGAAAAAGTTCAGTACTTACCTAAAGTTCCCAGATCAGTACAGATCAGTAGTTAAAAGTGAGCCCCAATCACTTGAGTGATTTGAATTAAAGTTTTTCATGCTGCACAGTCATCACCTTAAAAATGTATGTGCAATAGCAACAAGATCAAATCATTGTTAAATGCATTGCATTAGGTTAATTCATTAACGTAGACTGCTTAGGAGACTCAAATCATAGTTTGGGCTCAATAAATGTTAGCCATTATTATTTGCAAACAGGGACATCTTCTGAAGGCAGGTTGTTAATTCACTGAGCTTCATTTCCTTCATGGGCTCTTTCATCATTGAAGCCCTTGCTTTACTTATTTTCTAAAGCTTTGGTGGGAAGTGGGATTCTTCCCACTGGAGGGCTTTGCCTTCAATAGCCATTCTGTCTTCTCTGCAAGAGAATCACCTTGATTTCTTGCCCATCCCCCACCACTGCCATGCTAAAAATAACTAATTGGGCTGTTTAGTGTTTCTCTTTTCTCAGTCAAGCTCTTAAAGAAGACAAAATTGCATATTTATTACAGTCTTTTTCTTGAAGACTGGAAGAACTAGTTCTAGAGGGGCAGACGTGTGACACAGAGAAAACAGTGAGGAAGATACAGTTCTTTGGGATCCCTATTGGTCTTCCCAAATTAACTGTCTCTTCTTGTGCCTGCCCTGGAAACCAGCTGACCACAGCTCTCAGGATCTAGCTTCTCACCTCACAGCTAGCGTGCCAGGCTGTGGATTGATCTAGAGAGCATATTTTTGCAGCTGTTTCATACCTGGATTTTTCATCTTAGAAGGAAAGCTAGTCATGGATCTTGAAGAAATCTTTTAATGCCAAACCTTGATTTGTCTATTACAGTTTCTTGCAAAGTAAATTATAAAGTGATATCTTTATAGAAGATAAGAATTAATTCTGAGGAGACCAGGGCAAGTAAAAAAGCTTAGTTTAAAACAAAAACAAAACCAACTTGAGTCATTACTTTGTTTAGAATAAGAAAATTGCAAATCTCATTGATTTCTGAGATAAAAATGCCTGGAATGAAGGAAATAGATGATAAAAGAAAAAGTGGTAACCCTGACCCCCCCTCCCAAACAGGAATATACTCATCCCTGGTAGAACCATTTAGTCATGATCTTGACATAATCTCCTGCATTTGCTTTAAAAATAACAGTTAACACATGATAGCAAGTGGAAAGGGAGCATTGAAACACCAATTATCTAATTGGAACAATTCAAACTGAATAGTTCTGAAGTTGAAATGGATATTGTGGCAAGTAGCTTCAAGGAAAACTTAATGTTTAAGTTCTTCTCAATTCAAGTGTTAAAAAAAAAAATTCCAGAATCATATCATCTCTGATGGTTGAAGCACTAATATTCAAAAAAGAATATTTGTTTCTCTAAAATCATTTTAAGGAGAGAAACAAAAATATATAGATCAGTTCATTTTATTCCTTTCAATATAGTCATAGTCATATTATTTTTTTGTAGTCAGATTTTTATGCAGATTTGTAGAGGTTTGTTATAATAATGATTCAAGCTAGCCAGCTATTCACAACATTATAAATAAGAAAGAAAAAATCTTTTTCTAATCTTTTCTCTCCAAGTAAAAATTATTTGGTTTGAGAAAAGCCAGTCTTGTCTTTGGTTTTTCTCTTTTCTGCCTTGCATGTCCAGAAACAGGAAGCTCTTCTTGCATTCAAGTGCACAGAGGGCTATGAAATGTTCACATATGACACACAAATTATTTTGTTAGGGTGCCATCTGCTGGTGTCAGGCAACCAAGAACTTAAAAATTAATGGTACACTTCTATTAAAACTAGATTATTTGACTCAAATAACTTTTTATCTTTTCACATTTCAAATTATACTATAAACTATTTCCAAATGGTCATCTGATGTATAACTCTTAAACACTCCAATAAGGTAATATAAAATAGAGTCCTATTCTTAAATTAGAAAAATAGAGACAGAAGACATTGCTTTGACTTACTAAATCCTGACCTCTTAGATTCAAGTTCCATTTTTTAGTTTCCCTGGCTTCATTGGTTTAAAAAAATTTTTTGTTAAAATTTCCCATTAGAAAAGCAATTTAACCACTATGTTTGTGATTATATCCATTTCAGCATGTAAGGGATTTGACCTTTGGTGAACTTGTTCTCTATGCCATAGTGTATGTACAAGTATAATGAGTTGCCTCTAAATAAAGCAAGCTTATCAGGATAGTCCTAATCATTCATGCTCAATACAAGTGCTGGGGTTTTGTTGTTGTTTTTGTTTGTTGGCTTGGTTTGGTTTGGTCTTTTCCCAGACTATCTTCTAAAAGCAACCACCCCCTCAGCCTTTTTTTTTTTTTTATCTTTTACCATGTACTAGCTATGTGACCTTGAGCAAGTCATTTAACTTTCTTGTGCCTTTTTTCTTCTCTTGAATATTTCAGATAATAACAGTGCTCATCTCATAGGATTACCAGGTTATCTGAGTATTAAAGAAAATCATATGAACAAAGTTCTTAGAATACTACTTATAACATAATAAACACACAGTATTAGTTAATTGTTCTGTCATAGTTGATGTATTAGTCCATTTTCCCTTAGTATAACATAACACTTAAGGTAAGCTAACTTTATAAAGGAAAGAGATATATCTAGCTCACAGCTTCAGAATTTCAAGTGCAGTTTAGGGGCACTGGTGAGGGCCCTCTTGGCAGTATCACATCATGATGGGGGAGCATATGCAAGAAACACAGCACATCACAAAACAGGAAGTCAGAGAGAGGCTGGGGTTCCATAGTCTCTTCTGAGTTTATTCTCCCAAAAGACCCAAGGACTTCCCACAAGGTCCTCCTCTTAATGGTCCACCAACTCCTACATCACTACACTGGAGGCCAAGCTTCTAATACCTTTGAGGGTAGACCCACTCAAACCATATCCAAACCACAGCAGTTGTTATTTAAGCTTGTTAAACAAAATGGGTTAATATCAACTGGAGAATTATAGCTTTATAATAACTCTTTGAGATCTCTAATTTTTTCCCAATCAGGAGATATGAAATGTGTATGTGTGTTTATATTTTAGAAAGAGAACAGAATAGTTACTTTCCTTACCTCCCTCCCTCCCTATTTTATAAGTATTTAAATGGCTTAAAATCTCAACTCTCTAAAATCCTGTAGAAAGCCTTTCATGGCCTGACTTCTTGTCCATCTTCATGTTCTTAATATTGTCTTTTTCAGATTTTGACCAGGAATAATGAAATTTCCAGTTACCTGCGCTCTCTAGAACTTTCTGCATGCCCTTGACTTCTCTTCCTGGAACACACTTCTTCCTCCCTGCCTGTGCTGTCACCAGCTGACAGTTTCTTATCTCCTAGCACTCACATTAGGAAGCTCAGATAAGGATCAAACAATCCTTTAAGGGATCTCAGGACAGTACTCCATCTACTCCACCCTTAAACCCGGACATTCCCACAGGGCTGGGAGGGCAAGGTCACACTCCCAGCTTCTAGGCAGTGCAGGCACCCTGTTGAAGACAGGAGAAATATTTACTAAACAAGTTACTATACAAGTGGGCATGTTTCTTTGGTGAGCATTGAAAGAGAAAGTATGAGCTATCTCCTGCCTACAGGTTAAATCATGTCTTTAACTAGTAAACATTTTTTGTTCAGTTATTTCTTTTAGGGCATGGCCAGTGTCATTCTTGTTAATTAATATTCTTTATCATATATTGGTAGCAACAATTAGGTACATGTAATAAAATAGATGTGATGGAGGGTTATATTTAGGTGAAGTTTTTTTCCCCTTGATTGGGTATTTGGGATTGAACTCAGAGGCAACACTGAGCCACATCCTCAACCCTTTTTAAATACTTTATTTAGAAACAAGGTCTCACTGAGTTGCTTAAGACCTAAGTTGCTGATGTTGGCTTTGAACTCAGGGTCCTCCTGCCTCAGCTTCCCAAGCCGCTGGGATTATAGGCGGGCACCACCACTTCCTGTGGAAATTATAATATATATAAAATTATTATGTTTTATGGTTTTCATAAAAAACATACACATAACAACTCATTTAATAAATTATAACTTTCATTAAAATGTGTGCCCATATCAGTTCATTCCATAAATGGGTATTGAGTCCTGGTCTGTGTCAGGTTATTTCTAGGCTGTAAGCAAAACAGAAATTTTTGACATCCTTGAGTTTGAGTAGCTGTGTATTTTTGATTAAGTTTTCCGGTATGTGTTCCAGGTCCTGAGGGAAACAAAAGGAGATGGTGTGGTGCCCCAAGGCTCATGACAAGGGGAGCTGTTCCTGTCCCTGCCTCTAGAGGCAAAGGTGACGGCACAGGGAAGGCTGCTTGCTGGAAACCCACCTCCCTAAGGGGGGTCAGCCAGCAGGCCATGTCCCTCTAAGACTGAGAATCTAGGGAAAACGAGGCATCTCACTCCTTCCTCCTTCCTCTTTCTGCTTTTTCCTTTCATTGCTGAAGCCAACTGAAACCAGAGGGCAAGAAGCCCAGGTAATGCCATCCACTTAGCTTCTTAAAGCTCAGAACAGAGGCCAAGAGCAGCAGCAGAGTAGGTCTGGAAAGACAAATTGAAAATATCCAGCACTAACCCTGATCAAGAACTTTTTAATTATTGTTATTTTTCAGCCTGGGATTTTTTTTCTAATCACAGAGTATTCTTTCAAATAATTGGCAGTTTTTGTGTGGCACAGTGGGTGCCACCTGTTGGAAATCAGGGCTTATTTTAAAAAAACTTGTGCCTTTTCAACAAATATTAACGTTCTGTATATGTGGAGGGCTTTTATATCAAAAGGAGAGACTTAGGCAATCTAATAAACATTCCAGATTGAATAAACTTATTCTAGATTGTGCCTCTGGAGCTCATGTTAGAGCTTTTAAGGGAGTGTGGGATAAGGGGAAATTTGAAATTCTGTGATGGTAGGAGTACTAGTGATGGAGCCAATTATTCCCACCATTTCTGAGCCTCTCCTGGAACTGCTGTAGAAGCAGTCATGGCTCTGTGCAGCAGCTCCTGGCCTGAGTAGGAGGCCACAAGAAAGCAATGTGCAAATAGGAAAAAAAATGGGTACTGAGGTCCCAGGTTCCTTTGAGGAGAGCAAGCTTTCTTTTAACAGTAGAGGTTCAACTTGAATATATCTGAAGTCTAAGGGCACAAAAATCGAGGACATTGCATTAACTTTTGCTGCTTACCACCTATTTTTTGGTCATTTGTTATAGCATTTTCCCTGAAAATTTTATTAGAATTTTGCTTGGCAAGTCTTCTATACTTAAGATTTATGCTTTCATAGGAAGTGCAATTTTCAGTCATTTCCAACTCAGGTGGACACACTTGGGCTGTTCGGTAAACTTATTTTCAGAACAACTTACTCAGTTACTGCTCTCTGACACCCCTTCATTGCACTTACCTGCCACCAATTTAAATATTAATAAGTAATTCAATAGTGTGATACTTAATGGCAAACATGTGTTCCATTCAGTGGGGATACAAGCTTGTATGACTTCCTTTCTGCTATAATTTAAACTATGAAAACAACAAGAATATCTTATAAGACAGGCACTGTACATTTTTCATAATATTGTCTTGTATAGTTTTGTAATTGGATTTTCATGCTGTTCTTTGTAGTGCAACTTTGACTCTTTTAAAAAGTAAAAATAAATGAATAAATAAACAAACAAACACAAGAATTTAAATGAGTCCTCCAAACCAACTGATACATTAATTGAGGCTTTCTGGCATGCATTCACTATCTGACAAGTAAACAATGCTCACATGAAGGTCAGAAACCTTGGGCTGTAGTCCTATGAGACCATCCTGAGAGGCTTTTGCTGAATCTCAGCTTCCTCTTCCATACAGGGAAGGGTTATACCAGATGGTTTGGTTCTTTTCCAGAGCTAGACTTGTATGGGAATGCTATCTAGGCTATTATCTCTGAGAGTTTTGGTACACTGTATCTTTTCTTTGAAGTTTTTTTAGATCAAAATCTACTTGAAGGTTGAATTTTCACTGTCTAGCAAAGTGTCTGCAAAATGCATACTAGAATGTCAATAAATACATTTAGGGCTGAATATTTTGTAGAGCTATTTAAGCACAAATCTAGAACTATTTCAAAATATTTTGTAACCATCTTTAGCACACAAGACTATGTTTTCAGCTACTAACAATGTACAATGAGCTACTCAATAGAATATTTTGAATGTTGTAGAAAATTTGGCCAAGGTTAAAACTATCAATTGATTAGATTTCTGGAAAGAGTATTAAGTGTATTTATCTCAATTAGGTAAAATAACGTGTTTACATTTTATGTTTTGGATAAAATTCTACCAAAAAAACAGAGACTTGGTCTGTCTTCACCTAATACCCTTTTAGAAAGTGACCCTGCAGAAGGGAATTTGGTCTCTTCACAAATAAAACAGAATCTTGTGCTAATAAATTCAAAATTGATATTCTTTCTTAAGTGAAATTGAAGAATAAGAACCCTATAGTGATGAGGGGGCACACATGGAATACCCTGTCCAGCAGCAGAAATGACCAATTCCAGGCAGTTCACAAGTTTGTGGATTCATCCAATGGCAGAGATATTTCCAGAACAAAGAAGAACTTTCCTGGGTTTGCTAGACTGTGATCCTCCACTGCTGTACTCAAACTACTCCGTATTGAGAATTATGTTTTATTATTGCTACACTGAAATTCCCCAGAGACTCTCTGTAACTCAATTTTTAAAAAAGAGGGGTGAGAGGATGAACACATCCTTCACCCTTAGGTATTATCTTGGTTGTATCAAATCACACCAGCAGAATTCTATTCATATTTTATCTTCTTACCCTTTACAGAAAGGACACTACCTTTGTTACACACAGGTTTTCTGGAAACAGCAAGAAAATGAATGCATGTAGAAAGGTCTTTTTTAAATGTATGTGTTGGCCAGGGTCCGGTGAGTTCAAAGATGAGAAAACCAGTTAATCCACTTCAAGAGAAAATATGATTATGTCTCTAATGACAAAACGTGCTTATCTAAAGAAGTATTCCTGAAATATATATGGCTCAGAAATAGGAAAGAAGACTCTCCATGAACTGGAGTAGCTAACTACTCATTTGCCTTGGCCTTTCATGCTTATTTGTCTTCCAACTCTCTTTCTTTATACCTCCTCCCTCACCCCTCCTCTTTTCCTGAAAATTCTAGCTCCTTTAATTAAATGCTAGACTTCATATAGATATGTTCTTGTTTCCTGAGGTTTGTACATGTAATAAAAGCATGCCAGGTCAAATAAAATTTATTCCAATCTTCCTAAAATATATCCCAATTCTAACACTGTGGTAGCAGGACACAATTCCTTCCACATCTCAGAACTTTTCATCATTTGACTAAATCGATTTAGCCAATTTCAGTCTCAGTCCCAGGCTCTGATTTGAATTTACTCTTTGGGGTGAAAGTTGAGGCCTCCAGCCCAGACTCCACATCATCCTACCTTGAACCAGGGAATTTCCTACATTGCTAAATGCAATCCAGTGAGGCGAGAACTTAGTATCAGATGTTTTTAACCTTCAGGCTCAGTCTCCTGTCTTGTTTTTATGGGCTAATGAAAGTTGATGGTTTTTAATTAACAAAGTAATAAAAGCATGCCAGGTCAACTAGGCACTGTTCTTACAACTCCTCTCCTATAGATATCTACCACTCAGGACTGCAGTGGAGTATCAAATCCTTTGCTATAGATTAAATAATAATAATAATAATAATAATAAATATATTTTAAATGGCTATATGATCAACTTCCAAAAGTTTCCAATCACCTATGAGGTTCTCAAGTAAAGTATCTTGCCTCGTGGAATGTTCAGAGACTAATTTTGATTATTTTCAGGCTAGATGGTCATCTCTCCAAGGCTTCTAATTCTAGCCTTTGATCTCAGTTAAGAGAGTCTCCCCATCAAAGTAACTCAAAAGTGAAAAAAAAAAGTGGTCAAATGGAAATAAGAAAAGATAATAAAATTAGACACAAGACTCTCAAGAATCCAGGAGGGAATTGCTATACGGATTGAGGTTCATGGGAGAATGAAATCAATCTGAAGCTGTTTTCTTCTCTTTGAAGGAAGGTGATCTCTTTCATCTCTAGGTGTTTTCTTTCTCCCTTTCTATTTGATCCTTCTGCTTCCCTCTGAGCCTATGCAACCATCACTAGGAATGACAGGGCAAAGATGAGTAGGACAAAATGCCTTCCCTGGGAGCTCAGAGACCAGTTCAGAGAGACAAAAAAGTGAGTATACTGGGAAAGTTCAATGCCAGTGACTGCGATGTTGCAGAAGGCTGCAGAAGGAGGGATAAATGCATGGATGGTCATCTCCATGTTCAGGAATGAGTCAATAGGATTCAGAGGAGAGATGATATTTGCACAAGATTTGAGATTAAAATATTACATACAAGGGGAAATTATAGAAGTAGTCAAAATTCAAGTTATAGATGTTCCTGTGCAACATCCTATAGAAAAACTGAGGAAATTCTGATCCACTTTCCACATTAAAAAAAAACATTCTAGGAGCAGTGTGGGGAATAAGTTCTATTCAGGCTAGAATATAGGTCAGGAAGTTCATGGTGCTGAAGTGCTATAATCCAGTGAGAGATGGAAAGGGCCCTAATCCAGGAAATTGGAAAGAAATGAGTGGTGGGAAATAAAATGAGTTTATTGCCAGTGGTGAGTGACCATGAAACCACAGAATTCTGGAGAGGCTCAGCAGGCCAGTCGGCTGGGTCACAATCTTCTGATGGTCCCTCAATCTTTAAAGGTCAAGTGTTCCTTGTCATCTTATTTTCAGTCTGTGAGCATCTCTGCTACCTTCTGCATAATTTCAGACTCAAAAGTCAGAAAAATATGTACCTGTCCCTCACTCTCAGTGTATCTAGCTTTTCTGCATCTCTGAGAATTTTGCATTCCCCCATCTCTCTTTCTCTGACTACTGTATGAATGGCTTGTCCTGAATTCTGTCTAGCTCCCAATTTTCTAATCTTCAGTTGCTCAATGCCCATTGGCTGGAGTAACCACATGGGAACGTTGTATATGTAGTGTGTGAATTCAGAATTTAAGTTCATTTCTGTTGATATGTAGTTATGGTATATTGAGTAACCTCATATGGTCTTGGTTTTCATATCTATAAAACAATATCTTGAATGAGATAATTTTAGGAGATCTTATAGATCCAAAAATACTAAGTCAAAAATTATCATATGACTGGAGTAGAGACCTGAAAATACTTACTGGTAAGCTGTGGGAAAGAAAAATTTTGGAAGTAAAAAACAAAACAAAACAAACAAACAACAACAACAACAAAAACCCTGTATTCCAAAGCCTGGTTCTATGACATTTTGTCTTTATTTCTTTGAGCTTCAATTCCTTCATTTGTCAAATGAAAGAAACATTATTATTTTTGTATGTGTGTGTTTGTTTTGTTTTGTTTTTGGAAGGTGTGAATGTGTGAACAAGAACACACAAAAGCTCCCCTGTAAAATGTGGTATTCAGTAGACAGACAACCAATGGATTCAATGCCATTATTGTTTGAAATTAAATGAGATACAGGCTATTTAAGCAAATTCTGGTGTTTTTAAAAGATTGCAGCACTTTCTGTTGACTGTCACTTAACTTATTCTTTATAAAATATAAATTATGACCATTCAAAAATTATCTTTACTGTATTGTTCTGTTACACTATTTTTTTGTCTATATGTTTCTATAATTATGCTTACTATACAACAAAGCATCTACTTTAGATAAAAAAATTAGAAAAGGTAATAAAAATCAGTATCACTTCTATGTCCATTGGATCTTAATTCATGAGAATTTTGATTCATGTTTCCAAATAGCCACATATTTCTGTAATATTGCTATAGGTGATTTAAGTTTATATAATTAAAAAATGGAGTGTTTGTATTATTTATACTAGATACCTAATTTGGAGTCAGACCAGAGAAAGAAAAATAAATTTGCTTGGACTGTAATTTGTTTTGAGCAAGAACATAGGATCTATTGAATGCTAAGATTTGACTTAAGGCTACAAATATCATTAACAAACAATGAAAAAAAATCACATAATTATTTTTTCATGTAATATGAAGATAGCAACATAGGTAGCCAGAGATCTATGTTCCTAATTAAATGGTTCTCTTAATTAGCACCTACCCCTTCTGGCAAGTTCTACAAAGCAGAAGTTCTCACTCTCTGAATTGGGACATACTGGCTAATGTCCTTGGGCAAAGTTGAATCAAAAGTTAGAATGGAATCATGAAGAATACAAATAATAATAAAAGCTGGCAAGGATTTGGAAGGGAAATGTACACTCATTAATTGTTAGTGAGACTGCAAATTAGTGCAACCACTTTGGAAAGCAGTATAGAGATTCTCAAAAAACTAAGAATGGAACCACCATATGACCCAGCTATCCCTTTCCTTGGTATTTATCCATAAGAACTAAAATCTGCACACTATCATGGTACTGTCACATCAATGTTTATAGCAGCACAATTCATAATAACCAAGTTATGGAACCAGCTCACATGTCCATCAACAGATGAAAAGATAAAGAAAAATATGATTTATATGTATACACAATGGATTTTTACTCAACCTTAAAGAAGAATAAAATTTTGCCTTTTGCTAGTAAATGGATAGAACTAGGGAACATCACGCTAAGTGAAATAAAGCAAATTCAAGAAGTCAAAAGTTGAATGCTTTCTCTCATATGTGGAAGCTAGACAATAATAAAGGTGAAAAGATGGGGGAATCCATGAAAATAGAATCTCAGTATGAGAACAATACAGATTGCAGTAAAGGGAGGTGATAGATAGGGAGAAAGGGGTAGGAAAGGGAGGAACTGCAGAATGAAAGTATCCAAATTATACTGTTTACATATATGAATATGACACAGTGAATTTCGCTTTTATGTATATCTATAAAGCACCAATTTAAAAAGACTATAAATAAATAGAAAGAAGACCAGTAGAAGAGAAGAAGAGGAATAGGAGGAAGGAGGAGGGAAGGAAAAGAAGAAGGACTAGACTAATATGCAACAATTATATTCCAGGACTGTATGATCATGTCAAAATAAACCCTCAAATTATATATACTACAATGCACTAAAAAATTTAAAAAGTAATCTGTTATCAATTATCACTGAAGTATGTAAATGAGGTGCATTTTAAAGAAAATTAGAGTAAATTTAAGTTTATGCCTATGGTAGCACTTTTGTTACCGGTTTGTATGCTTTTCCTGAGTAGAAGTCTCGAAAGGAGAAGGGAAACCATGTATAGTCATTCAAATTTATATGACAATGTGGGAAAATTTGGAAAGGATGTTGAAATTTTGAAAAGATAATGAGATTATGCTTAATAAGTGTTTTTCCTTTTGTTTATCTATACTTTTTTCCAAATATAAAAATATTATTGCTTGTCATAGAGGTCATTGGCATATTCCGTGTTTCCACTGGTATTCTCCATGTTTCCTTTTTCTTCCTCAGCTCCAGAAAGCCAAATGATATGTCTAGCCAATTTAGCATTAGAAGAAGTCATGTGCCACTTCCTGCCCTATCCTAAGAGCTCTCTCCAATTTGTGCTTCTAGACACCCCAGACTTCTGTGCTTCTAGAAACCCTGGATTTATGGGTCCCCATTTGGAGAAAACCTCATCAGATTTGTATTGATTTGTGATATGAAGAAAATACAAACAAGTCACTCTACTGAGGGGTTCAAGTCTAACAAGATAGTAAAATTTGTTTCTATTATATAGCGAGGACAGTCTGCCCTCTAAAAAACAACTCTTTCCCCAGTCCAAATACATTTGTTGGGTAATCAGCAGAAGCAAATAAGTGACAAAAGTCTGTATGTCTTGGGTACTTGATGGTTCTGGAGAGAATTATTGTTGCTCAAATGAATCTAAGGTGTATAGATTTTGTTCATGAAAATATTAAGAAAATTTGTTTCTCTCGTTAAATTGTAATAGCATTTCCTGCATTATGAGAACCAAAATTCAGCTTTAGAGTGACTGTGCCTCTGAAACTTATTAAAAACTCACATATTGCCTCAAGATACAAGAAATCAGCGACTTGTAATGGCAAAAATCTGTTTGTGCTTAAGAAAGATCACCAACACCAAAAATGATGTATTCTGTGTACTTTAAAGACAAATGTTTGACTATTAAAATATGAAATGTCTTTTGAAAATGAATCACAAAACGAAACAAAAACAATACCTAAAATATGCAGTAGTTATCATCTTGTAAGTAGCAATCGCTTTTAAAAAAAGCATCTGTGACACATTAGTCATCTGGCAATGGCTACTGCACCTCTGGAGACATTGAAAACTTCATTTCCCCAGCAAATTTGTTTCTTATAAAATTGAATTACAAAATATGGAAACTAGAGGCGAGCCTGTGTTTGTGGATGCTTTGATTTGAGTCTTTACAGAAAATTCTCTTATTTATTCAGAGGTATATGAAATCATGATTTTTATTTTCTGCTTAAAACCTGTAATCAATGAAAAAATATTATTTATGTCATTTTCTTAGTTTTCTTAGCATTTATTCTGTTTCAAAATAATTACTGTAGAAATATGTGGGGCGTGGTACATTTAAGAAAGGTTAAAAGAAAAAAGTGTTATTGAGCAGACATATCAACCCATAATAAATTCATCAGCAGTGGGCATTCATCTTGGGAAGAGTCATCTTTTGTGTTAAGGTTGTTCGAGTTCATTTAAATATGTTTTTGCTGGTATACATAAGAACATACAGCTATTTCAACAGAGAAATCTTCAAGCCACCACACAGATGGAGTCATGCAAATAACTACAATGACCACAAGGTGGCAAAGTACACAAATCTACATCATTGAGATGGGATCTTCCTGAAGAAAAAGTTGTCTTTTTGGAGGGGCCTGGGGGATGGGATGGCGGGGGTGGGGTGGGGGGAGGGGGCTTCTTCTATGACTACTGGCTAAAGAATAGCAAAATTATACTAATTTCTCCAAATTTGGTAATTGCTCCAAATTCCTGGTTCTTGAGATGAGTGCATGTATCATGTTACTATTCTAATTTATTATAAAATTTTCTGTTTTAGCATAAAATTGAATTTCTTAAATCCCAAATGTATATTTTAAAGGCAAAATTATTGACTCTCTCCCTTACAGCATTTAAAATCTATCTGATACGTACACATGAGTCAGTCGGAAAGTGGGCGTTGTTACTGCACAAATTCAGAGCCATCATATGATTATATGATTAGTGCTAGTTATCACAGAATTACAGTTATTTATATTTCAAAAATTTTTAGTTTAGAGAAACTAGATTATGAGACTTCATCTTAATACTGTTGTTTCCCAAATTTTATAGTCTTTCTTTTCCTTATTAATGTACTTAGAGTGATCAGCCAGTTTTCAGGACCTGGCATATAATGGTGACTGAGTTCCTGGGCCTCTGAGTTCCAGATCAGAAAATCCAAAATATCCATCTGGATGCACCATATATAACATGTATTTAACATATTTAAAACTAAACTCATTATCTTTCTCCCCAAGCACCTTCCACTTCATCTGATTTCTCTTTTGGTAAACAAAGAACTATAACAGCCAAGTCTAAAACCTAGGGTTGTGCCGTATCTATTCTTTGGTACCTCTGCACCTCCATGATCAGGATCCTGCCAACTTTTTGGACTTAGCCTCGGCCACTGCTCCACACCCTTTTCCCAAACTTGCCACCTTCTCACCCTTTTAACCTTCCATCATGCTATGTTATGTTATATTATCTAGCTTGCACTTGTGGCCTTGAAAATTGGCATACGCTTTCACAAAGCTTTTGACATGATGTATTGAATACCCTAGGAAATTATATTCCTGTATTCATGAATTCCATCTCTAAAAAGAAAATCATGAAAAAGTCTGCCTAACATAATTTTCACAAATATTATTTATAGTAGAAAATTTCAACACTGAGAATGTTGTATGGCTGTGCAAATAGAATTTTCAAATAGCTTCATGGTTTAGAAAAATATTTATGATGTAATATGAAATAAAAGCAAAGTTAGGAAAAAAAAACTGTAAGATGTAATCTGCTTCACGTTCCTTTAACCTTTACACTTAGAAATACCCCAGGAAATGTGATTGCACATGGCATGTTGTTACAATTGTCTGCAGTTTTATTTAATCTGCTTCTTACACTGCCATTTCTCCTAAACACTTTATCACTTTATGGATCACTTTATCAGAATCATGTTGTTATTGTTTGTTATATTCAGATACCAGACCAACAGAATTTAGCCAGACCTATAAAAATTAAGGTAAAATAATTTGCTATGATTTTTTTCTAGCTTTATTACGTGATCTTAGTGATGTCATTTATAACCTCCGAGTTAGCTCTTTAACCTTTACTGATTGTTAAGGTTAAATTATTAGTTACTTATGTGAGGTGGCTAGTACACTCCTGCCCTGCCCCAATCCCCAAGTCCTCTCTATCCCACCCATCTCTCACCTCCAATTACTGCACTACTTAATGCCCCCTGCTTCTCCATAGTAACTATACCATATTCCTAGAGTGATAGGTCTAAATGAATTTTCAGGGCAAGTCAAATGAAGAAGTTATGTAATAAAAGCAAGGCAGAGGCCAGAGCACAGATGCACTTGTGGTTGTATTCCAGAGAACATCATTGGAATGAGAAGGCATTTTGCAAGTAGCCACGGCCTTGGGATGAAGCCACGGTCTTACCTTGATTCAGTCCTTCTCTAGACAAGAGAAAACAACTAGCCCAGGAAATTCAACATGGTACAGCCCACTAATATCCACAAGGGAGGTATCCAGAGGAGGAGGACATATGTGAGAAACCCCTTAGAGGTTTCATGAATGGGTAGAGAAGATCTTGGAGTCAGGCTGGTTGGTTCATACCTCTGGTCTCTTGATTTCTCACTACAAGCTATTAATTCTGTCTGATACTCAGTTTTCTTGTGTATAAAATTGAGATAATAATGGAGGAGTTGTTACAACTATTGCAAGAATTAGTGCATGTGAAGTGTTGGTAGTGTCTGTAACATAGTAAGTGTTAAATAAAAGTATGCCAATGTCATTGCCAGGTAGAAGTCAACACTGAATTTTTGTGATTTTTGCCAGTGGCTATTAAGCATAGTCACTCTGGGCTAGTTATTATCTGAACTTAAATTCCCCATGCTGATGTAGTCTCAGGAAAATGATGAAAAAAATTATTAAACCAACTGAGAACACATCACCTTTGATCTAAATAAAATGCTCCTTAGAGAATTTGTTTATAATTCCATAAAGTTGCTACATTTCAGAAAGGGAACACTTATAGCACAATTGTCTCCTCAGAGAAAGGTCTTGAATAGACTATTCTCAAAATAAAAGTTCTAGATTAAAGCAAGACAATGTTTCAGCTTTTGTTCTTGAAATAGAAACAATGATACACCTTCCCGAATGAATATTAATGAATATAATTAAAGGTACATTATGAAAGTCTACAGATTTACTTGAAGAGTGGCTGACAATTTCTTAGACAAAAACTTGACTTATACATGTAGAATTTCATGCTTTTCATGCTAAATATCTTCTGATATAAAAGGTGATTAATTTTAGTTTGATTAGACAATCTTTTAGAAAGTACTGATATCCTGATATACTTATGTTATTAAAGATCTAGATTTAAGAACTTAGTATTCTTTTATCCTCTCCTAACCTCATTAAATTATAATTTTATTTTAGAATATGAAATATCAACATTTAAGAATGTAGGTTGAAATAAGCAAGTCTCCAAGTGAGCTCAGGTGAGTTTTAATTCTTCAACTATGGGATTTCTCAATTTTAAAATATATATGTTATATTTTGTAATAAAAACCAATTGGGATCATTTCAAACAGGCTTAACTCAAGTTGATTTTGATTTTACCAGTGAGAATCTGATATCCATGTCAGCAATTTACATAATATAAAGAATACTCATAAGGGTTGATTTCAAATTTGCAAAGCACCATTATCTTGGTGCTGATATTACAATTCATTAACTAGATCATTGAATTTTTTTTAAAAATAATTTTATATACTAAAATGTAATCAGATTTTCAATTTTTAAAAATTATTTCATACTTACCATAATTCTATCAAATTGGTGAAATCTTGCTAAAAATTTTATTTTTCCAATTAAGTTCATTACTCATTCTCTGAGCTGTGGCTCTCAGAAAAGATGTGACCACACCTAGCCCCTTGAATCTGGGAATGTGACTTGATTTGAAAAAATGGTCTCTGCACATGTAACTAATTTAAGGGTCTCAGGACCACCCTGAATTAAGTGAGCCCTAGGTCAACAACACATATCCGTACGAGACACACAAGAGAGACACAAAAAGGAAGATCACATAAAGACTGAAGCAGAGAATGGAATCATGCGGCCATCACCCAAGGAATTCCTGGAGCCACAAGAAGCTGGAAGAAAGGAAGACATTTCTGCTGGACACTTCAGAGGGAGTATGGTCCTGCTTACATCTTGATTCTAGACCTCTGTTCTCCAACTGTGAGAGAATGCATCTCTTTTTGTTTTCAGCCATCAAGTCTGTGACAGTTTGTTAAGGTAACCTAGGTGTTTATGGTTTGGATCTTGACTGTCCTCAAAGGGCCTAAGTGTTTAAAGGTTGGTCCTTGGGGTAGTGGTGGTGTTGGGAGCTGGTGGAACCTTTAAGAAGTGATCTAGTGGGAAGTTATTAGGTAGTTGGAGGTGTGCCCTTCCAGAGAACTCTGGTTTTTAACCCCTTTCTTCTTCACTTTGCTTTCTGGCCATAAGGCCAGAGGTTCTGCTGTACCACGCTCTCCCACCATGATGTGGGGCTTCACCACAGGTCCAAAGCAATGAGGCCAAGAGATCATGGGCCGGAATCTCCAAAACTATGAGCTGAAATAAACAGTATCTACTTTAAAAATTAATTATGTCAGATATTTTGTTACAGTGACAGAAAGTTGTCTAACAAACTGGGAAATACTAACACATGGGTTATCTCTAAAAATTCATTAAATTGAAAAATTAGTTCAGTCAAAATATTTGAAATTTCTTTTCATTTCTTTTCTTTTTTTAGAAGTCTGTTAATATCAGATTTTATTAATTTTGAAAAAAAATGTCTTCAATAAAATGTGGACTGAATTGACTGCAAATGAATTCAAAATATTTGCCTCTTATTCAAATGTCCTGCTTCTATCTCATTAGAATTTCGAATGTGTGGCAACTGTTGATATTAATTTTCTATACTATCCAATTTTCTTTGCTTCAAGAAAGTTTTCATTTCTGAAGACTATTTTGCATAAATTCAAGTTATGGTTCGGAACTCACTTTGACCCTTACTCTCAGAATTGATTGTTCTAGCTGACTTTTGCAGTTAGGGTCTTTCAAGAGATTCCTGGGCCCATATCACCCCAATCCTCTCCCTCCTCCACAGGACACTCCATGAGACAAGGGAGGGAAGAAAGTAAGAAGTGATGGAAGTAAAGAGACAGAGGTAAATGGAGGAGAGAGAAGGAGAAATGTTGAGTTCTCCTGCCTAACAAAAGTGAGAGGGCTTGAGATGTGGACAACAAGATGGAAACAGGAATAAGCAGGTTATGGAAGCCAGTTTGACCCAGGACTGAACAGGCTAAAGGAATTTCAAAGAAGACAGAACATCTAATATTTCACTTCCTTTTGCCTATTTAGTGATAGACTCTTCTATCATTATCCCTAAAGTAATAATAACAACTAATACTTATTAGGTGCTTACTGTATACTAGATTGTTAACACAAGTAATTTCACCTTATCCTCTTTTTTTTTTTTTTTTGAGAGAGAGAGAGAGAGAGAGAGAGAGAGAGAGAATTTTTTTAATATTTATTTTTCAGGTTTCGGTGAACACAACATCTTTATTTTATTTTTATGTGGTGCCAAGGATGGAACTCAGTGTCCCGCGCGTGCCAGGCGAGCACATTACCACTTGAGCCACATCCCCAGCCCTCATCTTATCCTCTTTTTTTTTTTTATGATGACTGTCACTTTTATCAAATTCAAAGCTAAGTACTTCCTTACTCATGTCATCTTAATCTTTGATCAGTAACAATAATACAATGAAGAGCACTCCAAGGTCCAAAGTTAATTTCATTTATATACCTACAATTCCATTTGAAGATTTTGCCTTCAAGCAATTATACTTTTTTTTTTATTGGTTGTTCAAAACATTACAGAGCTCATGATATATCATCTTTCATACATTTGACTCAATTGGGTTTTGAACTCCCATTTTTACCCCAAATACAGATTGCAGAATCACATCTATTACATACTCACATTTTTACGTAATGGCATATTAGTGACTGTTGTATTCTGCTACCTTTCCTATCCCCTACTATCCCCTTTCCCTTCTCTCTCCCTTTCTCTCCCCCCATTCGTCTTTGTTTACTGTTAGTCTTTTCCTCATGCTCTTCCTTCCTGTTCTGTTCTTAGTGGCTCTCTTTATAGAGCAGATTATCCTCTTAATAGTTCCATGAACAGAACTATTATAAATACCAAGCTTCAGGAAAAGGTTCACAAAACAGAATGCAGGTGTCCATGGAAGTAGTAATTTGTGACATGAAGGGTCATGCTCCACATGCAAACTAGAGAAAACACAAGAGAGATAAAAAATATTTTTTGTAAGCAGGAAGAGATACCACACTGTCCCAAGAATCCCATGAAATCCTGGGAAAAACATTACATTTTCAATCTTACAAAGAACATTCATCTAATTGTTACAGGATAGAGTGTTTGGGTAGACTAAAAGACTTGAATATATTTGAGCAACCAATATCTGAAGACTCTAAAACACAATAGACTAAAAATTCATAGAATAAAATATATAGAATGAATGATTTGGTTTTCTTTTCTGTATTTTGTGACTCAGTATTTTGGTGAGAGCAAATTGAGACATTTAGGCCTCTATTTTTTTTTTCAAATTCTGTAAGCATTTTTCCTTTTTTACAGTACTGAAATTTGGATCAAGTAGAATGAAGAAAAAAAGTCTTAAGATTAGAGAAGGGTTTTGTTTGTTTGCATTTTTAAAAATTAAATGTTTCACTAGCTCATCAGGGACAAAACATAAACCAAAGGCAGCCCTCCAGTGACCCACCTCTCTCAATTATGGCCTCTCTGCCTACAGTTAACTCCCCAGTTAATCCATAGAGTGATTAGGTGAAAGCTCTTGTAACCCAATCATTTCACCTCTGAATTGTCTTGCGCTGTCTCACACGAGCTCTTGTGAGACCTCACATCTAAACCGTAACAGTCAGAACGGATCTCTGTCACAAAAGACAGAGTAAAAAGACAAACAGAAGTTTACTAACTTGCATGTTTCATATACACATGAGAAGTACGTGGAAAATGAGTAGTTCTCAAAGAAGTGTCTTAAATTCCAGCTTTTATTACATCTGCAAGAAAGAACAATAAGTTTTTACAAAAAATAATGCAACAAAGGAAAAGGACTATGAGTCACTTCACTTTATATTCTTAACAGTTCTATGAACAGAACTTATGGGATGCAGATAAAGGCTAGTTACTAAAGCTTATTACTTTAGACTCCTTAGGCACCATTTCTAGGTCCGTAGAGGTCCCAAAATAATATACAAGAAAATACAATATGCAAGTGGAAATCTTTGACACCTATCATCTCTCTCTTTCATAGAGTAATGAAAAGGGTTAAATAAAATGCTTAACTTTCAGCACTTTGGTTACTTAAATATTACATTGTAATATTGTTTGTACATTTATTTTAGGCTCTAGGCCAAAGCATACTTTCAGGATTGGCTTGATGACTATGCTTCAAGAAATCTAAACCTTGGCTTCTGGTTCCAATCAAAATGGAGTAAACACATTCCACCCTGTCTTTTCCTGCAAAGGCAGCAAAAAGCCCTGTACATGATGCCTAGTTCAGTTGTCTGAGGGCTCTAAAATGTCAATGATAGCAGACAGGTGGGGAAAATGACAAAATTTGCCACCAACTCAGTAGTATGTTTCCTTTTTTTATTTTTCGTATTTTGATATTACTTGCCATCAAATCAAAGACAGCCTAAAACCTGGACTATGTATTGGATGTGAACAGAAAAATCTCCAAGAGAAACTCTCTATTTCTTGACTAAGGACTGCTGTGTCAGTCAGCTTCCTGTCACAAGTAATAATCAACTTAAAAAGAAAACAAGGGGCTCACTAGTAGAATACTTGCCTAACATGTGTGAAGCCCTGGGTCTGATGCCTAGAACTGCAAGAAGAAAAATAAAAACACCATGACTTGGTTTTGTTCTTATTCATGATTTCATAGGTTTCAGTGCATGGTCCCTTGGCCCTTTGGCTTTGGTCCTGTGATAGCACCACACATCATGTCAGGAGTACATACATGGTGAAGGCCTGTTTACCTCTTGGCAGCCAGGAAGCAAAGAGGAATAGGAAAGCACTAGTGTACCAACATCCCCTTCAAGAGCATGCCCCCAGTGACCTAACTTCCTTCCACACAGTCCCACCTCCTAAAGATTCCTCCATCTCCTCATAACTCTCCGGTCTCAGTTCCTGTGGAACAACGTACCAACTGTGGATTTGGGACAAACCTGGACTTAGACTAAACAGTGACAGCAGACCAGTAATAGACTCATGGGGAGCCTGGAGTTAGGATGCTCTCTAGTACTAAAATAGTGAAAGTGACCACAGGTTCAGAGAAAATAAGCAGTGTGCTTAGAATTTCTGGAAAGACAGACACAAAACCGGATTACAAAGACTGGAATAAATCCCTATTCTTCAATGCTCAGATGACATCGTGTACCAAAAAAAGCATCAAAAGTTTTCAGTGATCCATGACCTCACCTGACATTCAAATTAAAGTGCCAAAAATTGACAAGATAGTAATCAGTATGAGAGAATTCTCACAAGGAGAATTTTAAACAGCTGTTTTAAAGAAACTCAGTGCTTCAAGAAAACACAGATAAATGATTTAATAAGCTAACAAAGAAACTTCAATACGGTAGCAATTTAAAAGGATAGAAATCTTTAAGCTCAAAATTAAAACAAATTTTAAAAATGAAAAAAAAATACTCTCATAAAATTAAAAAGCAGAAAACACGGAGAGCAAGATAGATCAAACAGAAGAATTAGTAAGCTCAAAGACAGGTTATTTGAAAATACACAGAGAAGAAACAAAGGAAAAGGAACAAAGAAAGCTTACGAGAACTTTGGGACATTTTAAAAATAGCAATTGTTCAGGTTATTGGGGCTCAACAAGAACCTGAGAATGCCAAAGGGGTGGAGAGTTTATTCAAAGAGGTGATAACAGATGAAAGTAAAGATGTCTTTAAAATTAAGCTTATAAGTTTTTCTAGGTGTTCAAAAATAAAACCCAATAAAATGTTGATGTCTGTGAAATAATCTGCCTAAATCAGAAATTTACAAGTATTGTTTCAAAATGTGAACAGAAAAGGAGGTTAACAGATGGAAAAGAGAAACTAGAAGGTTCTAGGTATGGATTTAATAGAGGGAAAATATGTTTCTGGATAAGAGAGTCTATGTGATTAAGTTAATAAGAGGGTTTAAGTAAGTGATAAAGAAGGTCTGTGTAAATTGGTTATATGTGTAAGTTTTTTGAGCAAGTAATCTTAAAAAAATTAAAAATTATACAACTATGGTTAAACAACAACTGTTATTTTTCAATATTGTAATATGTTATTTCTTTAAAAGCTAAATTTGGTTAATATGAAATCATCAATGTAATTGTGGTGCTATTAATGTGTTCATATCTTCCAGGTATACAAATCTGTAAGGTAGAAGCTTTAAAAGAACATTATATCAAGCTGGTGTTCTAAAGTTGTATGGTAATTTTAGGCTTAAAAGAAAAACATATTGGAGGTTTATTTATATCATTTGTGTTCTATAACTGGACTTGTTATCAATAATATATGTAAAGTTCTATGTTACTTTTTACACTGAGATACAATTTAAATGTATTTTTAAGTTAAAAAAACAAAACAAAGAGGTGATAACAGAAAATTTCTCAAATCTAAAAAAGAATATAAATATCCAGGTGCAGGAAGGTCAAAGGTCACCAGTTAGAATGATCTCAAGCTAACTAAGACATCTTATAATCAGTTCTCAAAGGTAAAAAATAAAGAGATTATCAAGGCAGCAAGAGAAAAGAAACCAACACAGAAAGATGTTATAATTCTGTGCAGGCCAGGAGACAGAGGTAGGAGATTTTCACATTACTGAAGGAAAACAAATGACCAATATAAAGTCTTTTCCCAATAAGGCTGTCTTTTAGAAAGAAAGGACAGATAAAGACATTCTGAGACAAGCAAAGGCTGAGAGAATATATCTCCACCAGACTTTTGTTACAAGAAAAGCTAAAGGAGGTTCTTCAAAATAAAAGAAAATGACATCAATGAGTAAGAAGAAAACATCCAAAGACATAAAACACTGGTAAGAGTAACTAAACAGACAAATTTGGCGTGCTCTAATTTTGTAAATATGATATGTAAGTCATTCATATCTTTTATAAAGACTAAAACAATAAAATAATAATAACTAACTTGATTTGTTAAGAGATGGACAATGTAGAAAATGTAAAATGGGATATCAAACATTCAAAATGTGGGGAGGAATTGAGAAAAAGTGGAAATTTTTTTATTAGTATATTCTCTCTCTGTTTTACTGTTCTTATCTTTGGCAAAGGGAAATAATTTAAAATATATGTTCATTTAATACTGGAGCACTTATACGTATATAGCAAATACAAACTTAAAGGGAGAGAGAGATTCCAATACAATAATAGGGGACTTGAGCATACCACATTCTGCAGTGGACAGACCTAAAAAGAAAATCAATAAGGAAAAAGCACAGTTAAAATGTATCCTGGACCAAATGGACCTAAATTCCATACACTGACTTCAAAATATACATTCATTCTTTCAACAGCACATAGAATATTCTTTAGTGTAGATTATACGATAGTCCACAAGTCTCAAGAAATTTTAAACAGTTGAAATCATATTGAGTACATTAATTCACCACATTGTAGGAAAACTAGAAAATAACAGTAGAGCCGAATGCGGCATCACACACCTGTAATACCAAAGGCTTTGGAGGCTGAGGCCAGAGAGTCTCAAGTTCAAAGCCAGCCTCAGCAAGGGCAAGCACTAAGCAACTCAGTGAGACCCTGTCTCTAAATAAAATTCAAAATAGGGTTGAGGATGTTGCTCAGTGGTCAGGTGCCCCTGAGTTCAATCCCTGGTACAGGAAGAAAGGAAGGAAGGAAGGAAGGAAGGAAGGAAGGAAGGAAGAAAGAAAGAAAGAAACAGAAAAGAACAAAAAATGTCGGAAATTAATTACACAACTTACTCTTGAACAAATAATGATCAAGAAGGAAATCAGGAGAAAATTAAAAATTCTTGAAACAAATAAAAGTGGAGACACAACATATCAAAACCAATGGTCCAGCAAAAGCAATGCTAAGAGCGAAGTTTACAGCAATTTACACCAACATGAAAAAGTAGAAAAATCTCAAATAACCTATTACTGTATCTCTAGGAACTAGAAAACCAAGAATAATTCAAACTACAGATCAGAGCATAAATACATGAAATAGCAACAAAAAATAAATAAGTAAAAGAGAAAAACCTTAGTTAGACTAAGAAAAAGAGAGGGAAGACTCAAATCAGACACTAACATAAAAAATAAAACTGACACCAAATAATCCAAAGGATCATTAGAAACTATTATAAATAATTATATACCAACAAATTTGATAACTTGGTAGAAATAGACAAATTCCTTGAAACATACACCTTAATGAAATGATAATGAATAAATGAGATTGCATCAGTAACAAAAGGTCTGTACTTATAGGAAAGCCAGAACCAGACTTCACCACTGAGTTCTACCAAATATTTAAGAAATCACATGAATACTTCATAAATTATTTAAAAAGATTGAAGAGGAAGAAATTCTTCCAGACACATTCTATGAGACTAGCATTACCCCAATGTCAGAACCAGACAAGGAAACAAAAAAAAAAAAGAAAACCACAAGTCAATATCCCAATGAACATAGATGCAAAAGTACTAGCAAACCAAATTCAACAACACATTAAAAATATTATTCACTGTGATCAAATGGGATATTTATTCCAGGAATGCAAGGATAGTTAAACATACAGACATCAATAAATGTGCTGTGCCACATCAACAGAATGAAGGACAAAACCCATTTGATTCTCTCACTAGATGTTGAAAAGGAATTTGATAAAATTTAATATCCTTTCATGACAAAATGATAAATAAATTAGATATAGAAGGAAAATACTTTGACATGATGAAAGCCATATATTATAAGCCAATAGCTAACACTAAATGGGGAAAGATTAAAGCCATCTTTATAATACCTAGAACAAGAAAAGTATGTCCATCTTCACACTTTTATTCAAGATAGTGAGTGCTGGAAGCCCTAGACAGAGTAATCAGAAATAAGAGGTGTCCAATAAGAGGTGTCCAAATTGGAAAATAAGAAGCAATTTTTACTATTTACAGATGATAACCTTAGAAACCTATAAGAATCCACACACACACACACACACACACAAAAAAAAAACTATTAGAACTAATAAATTCAGCAAGTTTGCAGGATGTAAAAAATCAACGTGCAAAATCAGGAGTGTTGCTATATACCAATTTAAAATTATCTGAAATAGAATTTTAAAAATAATATTTTTAATCATAGCTACCAAAAATATTACCTAGGAATAAATTTAACCAAAGAGGTGAAAGAGCTCTATAGTAAAATTATAAAATATCAATGAATAAAGTTGAAGAGGACAGACACACACACACACACACACACAAATGGAAAGAGACCACACATTCATGGGTTGGAAGAATCAACATTATTAAAATGTCAATATTATCCAGACCAATCTACAGATTTATTGCAATCCCTATCAAAATACCAATGAGATTTTTCACAGAACTACAATCATAGTATTAAAATATGTGTAACCACAGGAATGCCTGAATAGCCAAAGCCATCTTGGGTAAACAGAAAAAAAAAAGAGCCATTAAACTCTCTGACTTCAAAATATCCTACAAAATCATAATAATCCAAACATTGGAGTATTGGTATAACGATGGACACATTGACCAATGAAACAGAATAGAGAATCTGGAAGTAAAACCATGCATCAATAGCCAACTAATTTTCAATAAAGGTGCCAAGAACACACATTGGAGAGAGGTTAGTATTTTCAATAAATGGTGCTGGGAAAATGGGGATTATCCATATGTAGAAGAACAAAACAAAAATCAACTCAAAATTTATTAAAGACTTAAAGTATGAACTAAAACTATGAAACTATTAGAAGAAAACATGGGGAATGGTTTTAAGACATTGTAGTTGGCAAGTATATTTGGAGCACAAGAAACAAAAACAAACTTAGACAAATGGGATTACATCAGACTAAAAGACTTCTGCACTGTGAAGGGAACAATCATCAGAGTGAAGACATAACCCACAGAATGGAGGAAAATATTTGTAAACAATACATCTGACAAGGGGTTAATATCCAGAAAATGTAAAGAACTCCTAAAACTCAATAGCCCAAACAAACCTACAACAATAAAAAACCCCATCTGATTCAAAAATAAGCAATAAACTAAACTAATAGAAATTCTCAAAAGAAAAAAAGATACAAATAAAAAATGCCTGGCCTCACTGGTAATAAGGGAGATAAATGAAAATCATAACCACAATGAGATTTCTTCTCACCCCAGTAAAACTGGCCGTTTTCAAAAAGAAAAACTGAAAGTGAAACATGCTGGTGATGATGTGGAGAAAAAAAAGGAATCCTTGTGAAAATACATTAACATAGCCAATATGGAAAACAATGTGTAATTTCCTCAAAATATTAAAAATAGAACTACAATACGAACTAGAAATTTTTCCAAAGGAAACAAAATCATTATGTCAAAGAGACATCTATACTCCCATGTTTATTACAACACTGTTCACAACAACCATTAAATGGAAACAACAAAAGTGTCCATCAGCTGATGAAAGGATAAAGAAAATGTGGTCCATACATACAATGGGATACTAGTCAGTCATAAAAAATGAAATCCTGTCATTTCTGTCAACAGGGGTGGATCAAGAGGTCATAATGTGAAGTACATGAAGCCAGCAACAAAAGAAAGTACCATGTGATCTCACTCAAATGTGGAATAAAAACTGTTGGTCTCATAGAAGCAGAGACTAGAATCATCATTACCAGAGACTTGGGGTAGAGGAGGTGAAATGGAGAAAGTCTCAAGAGTGGCTACTAAGTTTTAGTTAGATAAGAATAAGAGGTTCTGTTGTGGTATTGCACAGTAAGGTAACTATTGTTAACCATATGTATTGTAAACTTTAAATTATCGAAAAAAGAATTCTGAGTGTTTTCACTATAAAGAAATGCTTAATATCTGAGAAGACAGATATGTTTACTTGATTTACACATTACACAATATGTAAGGGTATAGAAACATATGCTATCACATTAATATGCATAATTTTATGTTTTTATTTGTCATAAATTGATTAATTATCATAAATTTAATAAAATTTAATAAAAATTTTATTAAAAATTAAAGAATTGAAAAAAGACCCACCTCAAGGAACTAGGAAAAGAATAAAAATAACCCCAAAACAAACAGAAGAAAAAGAATCATAAGATTGATCAATAATACCCTTAAACCAAAACAGTAGTAGAAAAAAATCAATGAAACTTAAAGCTGGCTCTTTGAAATGATTAGTGAAACTGATAAATCTCTCATTAGACTAACAGCAATAAAAGAAAAAGGAGACAAATTGTCAGAATCAGGAATGAATGACAGAAGAACCTCCCTATAGTCTCCTCTCATTTTAAAAGGACAAAAAGGGAATAATACAAATAAATTTTTTGTTCTTCATTTTAATAACTTGGAGATGAGTCAAGAAATAAATAAATAAGATTGGAAAGGAATAAATAAAACTGTCTACATGCACATAATTGCCTGTGTAGAAAATCCCAAGGAATTTACAAAAAGTTTCAAGCACCTACAAGTGCAGAATAGTTGAACAGACACTTCACCAAAGGAGATATACTGATTGAAAATACATGAAAAATACTCAGCATAATTAGCTATTGTGGAAATGCAAGTGAAAACCACAATGACAAACCACTACATACTGATTAGGATGGTTAGAATGAACTGTTTAAAAAATGGGGAAAACCAACTAATGGGGACAATGTAGAGAATATGAAATTTCCACACATTTCTAGTAAGAATTCAATATGGTACTGACATTCTGGAAGACAGTTTTAAATTAAATGTCTTACAAAGTTAGCATGCACTTGCCTTATAAACAAGCAATTCTATCCGTGAATATTCAACCTAGAGAAATGAAACTCCTTCTCATGCAAAACTTTATCTACAAGCATAGAAAGCAGCTTTATTAAGAATCAACCTAAACTCAACATAACCTATATGTCCAGTAAGAGGTTAAGGAATAACAAGTGAGATACATCCACACCATGGAATATTAGTCAGCAATACAAAGGAATGAACTATTAATTCAAGCAACAACACTGATGACCCTCAGAAGCATTGTGCTGAGAAAAATAAGAAAACCTCAAAAGTTGATATTATATGACATTCTATGAAAGGCAATTGAAGAGCAGATTTGTTTGCTAAGGGAAATGTGCAAGAAAGTTAGATAATAAAAGAGTAACAAAGTTTTTTGAAGTGCTGGGACAGTTCTGTATCTGAAATATGGTAGTAGTTACAATAATCTATGTGTGTTAAGACATCAGGGCTGGGGATGTGGTACAGTTTTTTTGCTGGAATGAATGAGGTCCTGGATTAGATCCCTAACACTGGGGGGAATAAAAGTACAACAAAAAGGTCAATTTTCTGTACATAAATTTAAAAATAATTATAGACAACTATGAAGAGTTTACTTCATTTGTTCATATTTTAAGGTGCAATTTTAGAAACAAGCTTAGCCATTTAACACATCAATTTGCCTAGCCTAGGAATCCAAGAAATTATTTTTTATGGCACTGCTCATAGGATTAATGAGATAATGTTTGTGAAATGTTTTGAGCTCCTTAAAAGGAAGTTGCTATGCAAATATAAAGTGTTGTTATCATTACCCAGGCACTATTTTTTTCTTTCACTTATATGATGAAGTTTATGATCATCTTCATTTTTCACATTATTTTTAATGAATTGTAACAATAAAATGTGGTAGCCAAGATATAAAATGAAACCATGTGTTAATGAGGCTAAAAATTTGTAATTAGAATTTGAAACATCAGTCTGTCTCAAGATAATTGGCTCTAATGATTATATCTCTATGTACACCAGCTACAGTTTTATGAAGTCCAAGTGTGGCTTATTCTGCAGTTTTTCTTGCTGAACACACTTCAAGGACGAATCTCCTCTGAAATGTTCTTAGATCTGAGTATCTGAAGAGAAGGAATCAAATATAAGGAAGAAATTCATGTCTGGTACTAAAATAATGTACTGTTTTAAAAAAGGTAATGAAAATATAGTAGTCAGTTTAATTTGGACTTTGTATTACTTTTTAAAAAGCCCTTTAATCTCTTTATGAATATAAGCATAACTTAATGATAATTTTTAAATTCTTGGATTCCAAATAAAAAGTTTATAATTTTTGGATGCTTCCCTTTATTAAATGCAAAATAAAGAATCCCACAATTCCCCTTGTCAAAAATTGCCAAGAATTATTTTGGCAAAAAGTGTTAAATCTTCCTGACTTTTGAAACCTCTGATGATCAAGTTTTACTTAACGTAGACAATATAACTTCCTGTGACTACCTCCCTATTAACATTCTACTTCATCAAGACCTTTTCCTTTTTATTCATATCAGGTTCATTCTTCTTCCAGTATCTTCCTGCAAGTGATTTTTCCTGGTCCTTTCTTCATTCTAGAGAGAATGCCTGAAAGTAATCCAGTTAGAGATTTCAAAGGAGACCCACTTGAACACACACAGGCATTTACCTTAAACAATCCCTGTCTTTGTGAAATCTGTGGAATCCAGTAGCCAACGAATACTAGAGGGTTAATCTAATGTGGTTGCAGAATGATGAGGAGAAAATAAAATAATTTTTGGAATGAATTTAAAAACTGAGACCACTCAGTGTTCAAAATTGGAGTTTACCTCCGCCTCAGGTCTCAAAAGAAGTCAGTTTCAATATCTCAAAAAGAAGTCTGAGAGTTAGAAGTATATTCAAAGAACAGCATAAAATATAAAGACTCTTCCACTTCCACAAAAGTGTCTTACTTCATTATTTTACCATTTCACTCAAGATACGGAAAAGTATTTACAAAATATGCCACACATTTCAGCAGAGAATAGCTGGCAGCCTGTATTTACTTAAATAAACCATCTATTCTAAAAAATTCCTGGACACAAGCAATGATACAATGGTGGTTCATGGAAGGATGTGGCTTCTCTTATTTCAGAACAGCATTTGGCCCAGAGAATTCGAAAATGTACAGTTGATAATCCAGAATATTTTTTCTGGGTATATATCCCCCACCAAATTAAATTGGTACATTCAAAAGCTATTGCACCGCTATGTTCATTTGCAGATTATTCACAACAGCCATGATAGAGAAGAAAACTAAGTGTCCATTGACAAATGAATGAATAAAGAAAATGTGATATACATACACAAAGGAGTACTATTGTATTTACTCATATGTAATACCATTATTACTATCAAAATGCTAATACTATTGTGTAATATTAATTTTCCTAAAAAGGAAAAAAAATTCTGTAGTTTGTAATAAAATGGATAGTTGAATTAAGCCAGGCACAGAAAGAAAAATATGGATTATCTCACTTGTATGTGGAATCTAAAGCAGTTGATTCCATAGAAATAGAGAGTAGAAAGGTCATTACCAGCAGCTGGGGGTGGCAAGTAAAAAGATGGGGAAAGTGAAGATGTTAAAGAGTGAAAACCTTCAGTTAGATTGGAGAAATACGTTGCAGTGATCCATTGCATGGAATGGTGATCCCATGTAAGAGTATCACATTGTGTCCCATAAGTATGTATGATTATTATTTATTAAAATAAAGTTATGAAATAATGAGAGTTGACAAAAGTATGCATCACTGACATTTTGTTGACTTTCATAAAATTGAATTAGAAGATACAAAACAAGTCATCTTGTCTAGCTTTTCATCTTACTGTATAAATGAGAAATGAACTTCAAAGAAATAAGCCCTAAAATTTATATCCATGGTCTAGAAAACCATAGGATACCTGGAAATTGTGTTGATAATACTTGTTATGATTTGGATAAGTGTACCCTAAAGGCCCACATGTGAAACATCCCCAACCAATGGCACTAATGGGAGGTAGTGGAACCTTTAATGGTGGGACCTAATGGGAGGTCATGGATGATGTGCCCTTAAAGGGGCTTGTAGGACCCTAGTTTTTTTCCTCTCCTTTTGCTCCTAGCCATGAGGTGAGCAGTTTTGCTGTGTCGTGTGGCCCCACCATGATGTTCTGCCTTGCCACATGTCTAAAAGCAATGGGTCCAACTGATTAGGGACTGAAACTAATAATAGGAGCCAAATAAACCTTGCTACTTCTAAACCGGTTATCTAAGGTATTTTTATAGAAAGAGAAAGCTGACCAACACAGTACTGTATTCATCTTTGGACCCCATAGCTTTACTTTAAAGATTTGATTCTACATTGCACATAACTGCCAGCCTAGTCTTTGAAGATTTCAGGAAGTGAGGGTACAGTGATAAAAGCAATTTGGAGAAAGTGAATCTGGTAGTAGAGTGTGGAGTACATCGGCAGCAGAAGAACTGGAAGGAAAAGATTCCACTTAAAACTCCACAGCATAACTGATGTGAGGCCTACAATAATAGGACTGACATTAGACATATTGAATTTAAAGTCATGGTGGGCCTCTAGACAAAAATATTGCATAAGTTCATGGAGAGGTGTAAACGAATTGTAAAAAAGCATGGGATAGACAATATGGATTTAGGGTGCTAGTGAAGGCAGTGCTTAATTTCATAGAGATAAATCATATCAGAATGAGATAATATTGAAGTAAGAAAATAAGTATTGAAATATGAAACCCTTGAGAAATACATGGAGACATAGGGGCGAGGAGTAATTTAATATTTCTTGAACTGAAACATATGTCAATAATTTGGATAAGAAATTTTAATACTTGTCTATTTAGTTATCCCATCTCCACTCTAAAATATGTATCATTGCTGTTCCACTCTTGAGTACACTAAGACTCAGAGACTTTAGAGGAGTTTTTTTTTTCTTTTTTAAGTTAACACAAGAAGATTTGGGATGAACCTATGCCTGTCAAGCTCATACTTCATGCCCTTTTTGGTACCCCATCCAAACAGATGGAGACAGGACATCTGGAGAAAAAGTCACATGGAATACAGGCAGTAACTACCTCTGTTTTTTTCATCTATTGTATCTTAGCAAACATAAAGTGTTTCAAAATATTTGTTGAATGACTAAATAATAACAAATGCCACCTATTTAAGGCATTATTGATGCCCTGGGCCAAGTAGGCTCTAAGAGTTTTATATGCATTATCCCATTTAATCTATTAAACACCCCCAGGAAGACATGAGAGATTTCAATATTTTCCTGATCACCCAGAATTCAAGCTTTGTCTGTTTCCTCATTTGGGTTTTAAATTTCTACTCTACACTGAGAAAATTGTCCGTTTTGAATTAGAGACCACTTATTACCTTGTGAGAAGATTCATTGATGATTTTTTAAAAAATGAAGATTTTGTTCTATGGTATATCAACACAGAAATCAAAGGAAAAGATTGTGAGAAATTTGGTAGAAAGTGAAAAGAGAAAAAAAATATGTCTGCTATAAGGGTGAATAAGATCTGAATTGATTTTTATGTTTATTTCATTGTGTTTTGTCAAAGATGCAGGGTGATTTGTAGTAATTTGTAGTAAGATGCAGGGTGATCTGTAGTAATTTGTAGTAAGAGTAATTTGTCAGTAATACCAAGCAGATCAAGAATAATTAGAGTCTCTGATGGTAGAGTCTGTCTTGATGGATATAAGAGTCACGAGAAAAGTCAGGTAGAAGAGTTACTCAAATTAAAAAACAAAAATAAAAACAAAAACCCTCGTTATTTCTCTGACCCTGAAAGAGAAGTTTAGAATGAGAAGAAAACGTTTCAAACCAGAGGGACTAAGGAATAAAACAAGCTCCAAATGCTGAGGAAATTGTGCAGGGTGGTTATCCCTGGAGCCAAATTTTTTGTATATGGAAAAATAATTTGGCAGATTCTCTTCAAGCAGTGTACTGCTGTTGGCTGAGATTAGCTCTAAGTATTTGAAGGTTTCTGGGCCACACACATACCTTCACTCATACCTCACTACGGAAATAGGAAATGCTTTTATGTACCTGGGTACAGAGAGTCATTCAGATACTCAGGGTTCCAAAAAACAGGAAATTGATTAAATATATTTTTTAAATTGGACATTTCATTTCCACAAAGTCAATTAAGCTTAATCGTCTGGTGGTTTAGTAGCTCATAATAAGAAAACTCAAGAAATAAGGAAATTTGAAATTTTCTTAGTAGTTTCTCTTCATAGGTCTCCTTTTATTTACAATATATGAAGTAAGTTTTCTTTAATGTTCTATGGATATTCTTAAAGTGAGGTTGGCATTATTATCTCTGGGGGCTTCCAGAATAGTGGTGTGAGAAGTTCAGCAAATTCTTTCCCGGAGACCAATGATGCAACTGGAAAAGTTATCCAAAACAACCATTTTAAGACTTTGGAAACTGGCCAGTGGCATATAATAAACTCACAAGCATTTATTCAAGGCAAACTACTAAACCTCAGTAAGAACAATGGGAATCTGTGGGCTTTTTGCTTGCTGTCCTCCTCCTTTATCCTTTGCTCCATGGCAAGTTACTTCCATTAGGGAGGAGCATGCTGAGACACCCCCACTGATGAAGGGGATTGACAATAGCAATATCAGTAGCAAACAATCATGGAAAGTAAATGACACAGCTCTCATGAGGTTGCAGTGCTGATTAGAGCAATGAACATACTAATAGAATAATCGGACTTAATATGGAATATACTCCTGGTGGCTGAAAGGCTACATATACATACAAGTCTGCATGCTGCAAACACACTCCAAAGACACTGGAGAAAGTCTAGTCATCTACTCTTCCCTGGTTGAATGTAAAGCCTTGCACACACAGAAAATAAAAGCAACTGGGATTTTTTTTTTAACTGCTTGAACCCAACCAACCCATCAGCAATATGTGGAAGCCTATTGACAGGCAACTTGACTGGCATAGGAAGCTTAAACACAATGCCTGAACTATCATTGTTTGACCAGTAAGTTATGCTGTTCCAGAGAGAGCCCCTTAGGAGGACAATTTTCAAAATAACAAAAAACCCACACAAATCTAAGCAGAAACATCAGCAGCTGCATATTAAGATAAGACAGTTTCTAGAGATTGATCCTGGAAAGTTTACTAAACAAAGACAGCAATCAATTATTTGAGGTGGTCACAATACAGAACAGCTATAATATATTAGTTTAAATATTCAGTCTTGAACAAAACCACATGAAAAGAAATAGCACAATGTGCTTTATCCAAGGAAGAAGAGACAGTCCATGGAAATTGTCTTGGATAGGATGGGAGACTGGCCAGATAGCCCAAATGTTAGGCTTATCAGAAAAATACCTCAAAGAAGCTATTAGAAATATATTCAAAAAACACAGGGCATGCATATCTAAAGAATTAAAGTATTATAGCAGTAAAAATTACAATAAGATCACTTTTTAAAGTTAAATATCACCCCTCCCCAAAGGATTTAACATTAAAAACTCACCAGAGGGACTCAATGGCAAATTTGATCTGGCAAAAGTAAAAAAAAAAATCAGGGAGTCAGAAGATAGATTCATATGTATTACCTAACCTTAAGAATAAAAAGCAAAAGAATGAAAAAAATTGAACAGATCCAGAAACCTCTGGTAAATACCAAAGCATAACAACTTAAATATGATGGAAGCCACAGATACAAAAGATAGAAATAAAGAGGAAGAAAAAGATTTTCAAAGAAAGAATGTACTAAAAAATTTCCAAATTGGATGGAAAATATGTGTCGATACATCAAAGGAGCTCGATATACTCAAGTAAGCAAATCTCAGAAACTTCATAACTAGACACATCATAGCCAAACTGTTCCAGGGCAAAGAAAATACTGAAAACAGTGAGAGAAAAAATAATTTATCACATGCAAGGGAACCACAATACTATTAAAGGGGATTTTTCATCCAAGACAGAAGAGGCTAACTTGGATTAGGATTTTATATTCAAAATACTGAAAGAAAAAAAAAACACCTGTCAATCAAGAATTTTATATCCAGCCAAACTTTCCTTCAAACATGAAAGTGAAATAAAAACATTCCCAAATGTTCAAAGACTGAAAGAATTTGTTGCTGGCAACTTCACCTTAAAGAAACACTAAAAGAAGTCATTTAGGTAGAAAAAAAGTGACACCAGATAGACCTTGAATTCACCTAAGACAATAAAGAGCAGTGGAAGAGACAGGTGAATATAAAGGAAAACGTATTTTTTCCTTGCTTCTATTAACTAATTTAAGAGATAATTGTATAAAATAATATCACAAAGCAGTATTATTTGGCTTATATAAAAAGCTGTACTGTGTATACCAATGATATGACAAAGGAGGGTGGAGAGAATGGAGCGACCATGGAGAAAAGTTTGTATGTCTCACTGGAATTAAGTTAGTATCAACTTGAAATAAATAGTGAAAAGCCAACATTTATACTATAATTCCTACAGCAATATTGAGAAAATAACCCAAACAAGTAGAAAAACAGAAGAATGAATACGTTACTAAAAATATGTATCCAGCACAAAAGAGGAGCAGAGGAACCCAAACCAGACAGAGACATGGGGCAAACAAATGGTAAATGAATGAATAAGAGTCAACACCAGAGCAGGTAGGGTGGAGAGACCCATGTTTCAGGCTATGTGAAAGGGTCAGAGGTGAAAGAGCTCATTCTCTTTTGGCCACAGAGGCAGCAGGTCTTTCTCTGTGGCCTTCGGTGTGTCTTCAGATGCACCAGTATTTGGTTCCTTAAGACAGGTCTAAACAAAGAGTACGCAGAATGTGGTTACTTCATAGAGGTAGTTAAACTTAATATTGACTGAATAAAGCATAGGAAAGAAAGGAACAACTGCTATTTTTATTAATGTACTTATTACTACACACATTTAATAAGATGGCTGGTCATGCACGTCAAAATTGCTCCATCAGCATGGTTGTCACTAAAACTCGAAGATCATTTATTCCTTAGGTATAATCAATACAACAAAAGCAGCACTGATCAAAATATTTTTCAGCTCTGCCCTCCTGCTGAGGCCAAAAGCAAGAACAGTAGTGGTTTGCTCTGAAGTTTCAGGATACACAGAGACCATCAATTTTCATGACCTCTTGAGTGAGCCAAACAAGTATTTGCTTGAGGAATGTTGCCTCTTTGGTGATAATAGATGACACGTCCTTCCTAAAATGAGCTTCTGTCATTTATCTTTTTTTTTTTCAGATTGATAGGAGACCTTTCTTTCTTTTATTAGACTACTGACCTGACCATGTCATATAAGAGTTTAATACACCAGTGATTTGAAGTTTGGCCAACTTTATTCATGATATTTAGGATTTACAGTGAATAATGATTCACTGAAGTTGGAGTCTTTGGAGCATCACTGGTATTCTCACTCAAAGAATGGAGCATGACTTTTAGTAGACTGCTGCCTTGCTGCACATTACAAACCACTTTCTTTCCTTCCTGTGTTTGATGACACTGCAGAACAGATTGTGTCAACACAGTGATCCTCTTGATGTGCTACTCTGAATATTGCAGGAAACCATTCTATATAGCACTTTCTGATGTTATCGACTTCGTCCTTGGTGTTATTTAACTTTCACGATATTACTTTATTTGACTCTATCTCTGAAATACCTGTTCAATTTCCCTCACATGACTGATAATTTCATATTATTATTTCTCAGGTTTGTGCCCTAAGATCACTTTTCTTCTTGTTATGTTCAGTTCTCCCTAGGGATTGAAGATGTTCTCAAAATATTATTAGCTGATTAACTTTCAAGTCTGTACTTTCAACCTCAGAAATCTTCCCTAAACTCCAGATTCATATCCAGTTACCTTAAGGACATTCCAAACTTGCTTCCCTATAGAAACCTCTTCACTTCCTTTCCTACTTGTTGCTGCTTTAGGCCAGGCTCTCATTGCCCTGTATGTGCCTGGGCTTTCATCCAGTCTCTATGCTTCTGGCAGAGTGAACTTGTTGATGGGGCTCACTCTTCAATTCACAATGTTTGAATGACTTCCTGAGATTCACCACGGGTAAACTTAAAATCCCTAGAATAATATACAAAGGCCTCTGGACCCAGACCTCTACCCATCTCTTCTGGATGTACATCACCAGTCCTCTTTCTTTTCTTTCTTCTCTTGCTATAAAGAAATAGTTTTGTCATACAACAGTATTTTTTGATCTTCAGGTCTTTGTTCCTGTTTTTTTTTTTTTTTTAAATCCTACTTTTAACTTGGTGTATAGCTACTAGTGTTTCAAGCCCTGTTCAAACATCACCCTGCTGTTTGCCTTCCTCTCATTAATTGTTCTGTAAGATGCTTTATACCCTTACATATAATTTTCTAAAAATACCAGTAATTAATTTTATTTGTTTCTAGCTGAACAAGCCTCTTTGAATGGGGACCACTCTTTAAAGTCTAATTCACAGTTTAAAATCTTAAGTCTAACAAAGAACTATGTAGAACAGAATTTTAATAAACTTTTGCTGTGTGAATAACTGTATATTTTCATAATTCAGAGTAACTTAAGATTAAGTTCCTTTTCCTAATCAAGGACTCCAGGATCTTCTGTAATATACAGGTCACATTACCAGTTTCTTAGTCTGTAGTCCTTTTAGGATCCTATAACAAACAAGAATTTACTGATCACATTGTATATTGCAGCTAATAAATGGAGGCACATAAATTTAATATACAACATTATAATTTATATTCTGATGTTCTTAATGTATACTATGTACATACTAAGAGGGAAGGACTTTATATGATTTCACTCCTTTTCCCCCTTCCTGAATTTGCTTACTTAGTCTCGTTATAGGAAAGGTACTGTTTATATTCCCTTGCTGGCAATAGTCATTGTCCTATAGCTTAACATATTCTATTCTTGTCCCTTTGATAACACATCTTTCTGCTTCTTTATGCTGTCACTTGGACGTGAGTGCATGCATACACACACAGCCATGGCTTACCCCTAGAGAAAAAAAAAGTAGATTGAGGAACTTCTATAACTTCAAACCCATTTGTTTAAAATTCAGTAATAATACCAAACAGAGACTAACCATTGGAAAAATCAGCCATTCTCTTCCATCCCTCTCAGTACAGTCTGTAGTGTTAACATACCTATCTTACATGTTCAAGTATCTCCCAATGATTATTCTTCCAAATGTTAATAACTTCTTTTTCTGTTACATAGCATACCACTATCCTCCTAGGAAGGAAAACAACCCACATTATCTACTCCATACACTTAAAATTGTTAGGTCCCATATCAACTTTATCTTCTCCAGGTTGCAGAACCTCATCTGAGGAGCTTTCTCCTAGGGATTATTTTTCAATCTTTATGTGTTTTTGTAGTTCACTGAAGAACATCTTACTTAGATCATATGAAAAGAAACTCACATCCTTACAAATTTCTGGGCCAAACGACTAAATCAATAAACTACACTGAAATTAACAATGCAGTACTCCTGTGTGTGCTTCCAACCTCCTGTTTGGCTTTGGTCATTTTCCCCTGGGAAAACCTTCTATTCTACTCCTGTGGAAGCGAGACGATGTGAGATAGAAAGGTAAAACTGTACTTTGCAACATATACTTCAGAGTAGATCAGGCTAACTTCTAGACCACGAGACTTTTTTTCCCCCTGCTTTTTGAGAAGATATCTCTGTACCTAACTGGCTTGAAAACACTACTATGGACCACTAATAAAAATAATTCAATCAGATGGACACATATTTTGACAAGAATATTTATTTGTTATTATTGAAAATACACAAAAGACAAAAAGGCTGCTTAGCTGCTGATTTTCCATAGTACAGCAGGGTAGTGTAAGAAAGGGAGAAACATATCTGTCTTGTATATATAACAGTTTACATTTCTAAGGCATTTAGGCTTAAGAGCAGTTGGCTCCACATGCCTGGGTGCACTTATTTGAGTTTAAATATACTGAGGCACACAAGGCAATATAAGGATTTGAAATCACACAGTAACAACTTTTCCATGCATCTATGTCTTTGGGTATAATATCCCCTCCCCAGTCTTTTTTTTTTTTTTCCATGTGAGATTTGAGTTGTTCATAGAACACTGGTAACAATCTACTCTTCAAGAGTTTGCTTTACTATCATAACACCAATGGGACACACCAAACAGAACTATTTCATGGACAGGCTCTTTCTCTTACCAAAAGGAGGCTCCAGTAAGAAAAACACTGATTTGCAAAGGCACAGTGGAGACAGGTTTAATGCATTAAATATAACATGAATCATTCACAATAACAAGTTTAGTGTTTCAGGGAACTTTTGTTAATACAACACAGTTGGTCACACAAAATACAAATGCTTCTGTTGATTTGTCTTGGCAACTCAGATACATCAACAGTGCTAACAGTTTAACAGCTTTGTTCTCATCTGACAGAAAATAATGGCAGTTCTGCAAGGCAAATGTTAAACCTGACCGTATGTATTTATTAATTCCACAGTGTTTTGACAGATTATAGGGGATGAAACTCAGAGGATGCTGACACGCTCACTGAGGGCTTTCATCTCTCTTTCTTCCGTCTCAGGACTGTCACTGTGGCTAGCACTTGGGTTGATCAGGTGTGCAGGGTACTGCAGCCCCTGCTCGCCTGCATACTGCTCCCACCTGGAGTCATCGCTTTCGTGGGTGATATAGCGTTCCCCAATTTTGCATTCCAACTCTCGTAAATCTAACCAGGTCTGATAGTCCTGAAGAAAAAAATTTCAAAATATTACCCTAGAGATCATTACAACTCAACATGCTGTTTCATATGTTGTCAGTTCCCACCATCTATGAGTTGTCCCCCTTTTCCCACTATAATGGTACTGTTATCATTCATCATTCATCGTGCATCCTCCTCAAGTGACAGCATCAGCACCAAGGCCATCCTATTTGCTTAACCTTTGAAAATACATAGTGTTTATTTGATACCATGGATCGAAGTGTGGGCAATTAATGCTCCTAGTCAAGCAGTTAGGAATGTTGGTGTTCCTTTGAAATTTAATGTCTAAAAATAATCCTTTAGTATTTCAGAGAATCGTTTTTTTAAACTTTGGGTTCAATGTGAAAATAAATATTTAAAAGACTGCAAGCATGTCCATACACTTCATATTTGTCGTGTACTTCTATTCATGCATAATATCCTCGGATTTAAAAATACAGCTTCCAAATGACACAGTGCATGACCAGATGGGTATCTATTTGGACATTTATCAGGATTACACATACAGATGCTTTTGAAATCTGGTCCTCTGAGTTCTGTTATGATCCTTCTCACTTTTTGTGTGTGTGTGTGCATGTGAGTATGTATGCGTTTCCCTCACCAAAATTTTCTTGGTTGAAAGACAAGAGTTTCATAAATATTAAATTGTTATTAAAACCTAAGAAATTGCATGTATTTTGGCAAGGAAATTGATATGACAAAATACTTCTATTTTTACTATCAAAATCCTATAAATACTTGGAATCTCAACTGAGAAAAAATGGTGATTAATTTTTACCTGTAGCCATGGGTGACTCAAGGTCTTATCCACACTATAGCGCTTTCTCATTTTTACTTGCAGCAAATTATTGATAAGATCAATGGCTGAAAAAAAATTTAATTATCAGTAAAAACAGATGACAGATATGGAACAAATGTATAATTCATTTATAGTATATTTTGCAACTGTTATTTTTACAAAGTTAAATGCAGCAGAGTGATAATATGCACTAGAATCTGAAAAAAAAAATCCTCTCGAGAATTCTAAAACCTTGCCCTTCGTTTTGTTTTGGATACTAAAAATATGAAGTTGGAAATAATTGTGGAGGAAGAAGTATCAGAGTCTATTTTGAATATGATGTGAATTTCAATGGGTCTACTACTCTTTTATACTTTTTTCTACTGTAGGGATTTTGTTTAAATAGACATAATTTAAGTATGACTTGCATCACTATAAGGATAAAACTAAAATATTCAAGAGAAAGCATTTACTAATTTTGTTACAAAATATATTTAATATTTGAAAGCACATACTGGGCTTTATGGTCTTGAGGTACGTTACAGACATCTGGACATTTTATGTAAATGGGAAAATCTAGCATAATTTGGGTCACCTCTGAGGATGAATGTGGAGCCTAAATTAATGGTCCAAGAGAAAACCACTTTTGTCTCTTTCACCTTGCTTTTGCTTTAAAAAATATAAAATATTCCAATAAATTGAAATTATATCATTTTTATTAATTGCCTGAGGGAAGATGAAAAGAAACCTAATAAGAATTATTCACTGAGGGATCAAAATTATAGTCCATCCAATATAGGACTATGCCTCTGGTTGGGGCTCTGATTTGTGAAATTTAGGGAAAAAAAGGATTCTTCTTGTCAGTTATCATGTCTACAAAGTATCCTAGTTGCCCATAGTATCATGGGACAGAGTTCTCACCTTTTCTGGAAATTTTATTTTCAGCCTCTATCATTAACTGTTCATTATTAAGTCATTACCTTACACTTCCCACTCACTTTATAATAATTTCTACATGTCTTTCTTTCTTTTTATTATTTTCTTCCCCCAAAGAATTAAGCAAAATATGCCAAAATCGTGAAAGCATTTATATTTTAGAGAGTGAATTCTCACCTTTAATCTATTCTGGGCATTAGGTCTGAAAGATGGATTTTTCTAAAAAAAAAAAAATCTTAAATAGGTAGCTGATTTAAAAAAAAATGAGAATCAACCCCCAAACTTTCCCAGCCTCATGTAATGAACCAGACAGCTTTGATGCCACTGTCTGGCCTACAACAACCTATATAGACATGAAAATACAGCCTGCTGCCTGAGTCCAGAGGAACAAAGACCGCTTCATTCAATCAGAATCCTCCTTGTTATCAAGTAAAGAGAAGTGATCTCTACAGTCTTTTGGTAATATGTCTTTGGGTTTTACTGGTGCTAATTGTCCAAGTATTTGCCGGCACCGAAAGGCTGTATAAATCAAACACTAAAGAGTCCTTAATTGGAGAAATTTAATGCAACAGCACACACTTAAATGTCATCTATGCCTATGTAGTCCTGCCTCAGCTTGGATACCTGAAGAAACATAGTACTTAGTACAATTTCAAATTCCAAGCATGTGTTCTCAGAATGCTTTTGAAAGTAGAGTTCTCTCAGTGAACTGTGTATTGGGCATGTACTTTAAAACATCCATTCACATGATTTACTCACTGGTGAGTAAAGTGCACCTTCCATTCTTGCTGCTGCGGAGTCACACAGCAAAAATGGGGGATGAAGGGTGAAGGGAGAGCTTATGTGCCACTATAGCATGCTAAGGCTGTACGCTTCCCTGGACACTGCAGGGAATAAATACATGGTATTAATTCACTCATTTTGCTTTGAATTCTATAATTAGGAAGGTAGGTGTACAGTAACTCGACAAAAGGTCTGGTTTGTGCCCAAATGGGCTCCAACGGTGAGCCACATGGCCTAATGGGGAGGGAAATACTGCCAGAGGAGAAACAAAGTGTCTGAAGGGAAGGGAATATGGGAAGATGGAAAAAATCATTCTTCTGAATGAGGTACACAATTGTCAGTCTGACCAAGCCACAGACACCCTGAGGCCTGAATAAGCACATCAAGGCAAAGGCTTGTGCTTCCAAGAGAAGACAGGTTAGGACATAAGGACAGAATTAGAGGGGTCATGGTGTATATTCAGAAATGTGTGCATATAAATAAAATCTGTGGCTCCTCGCAGCAGAAAATAGCAATAATTAATTACATGTGGAAAACTATAGTTCAATGTTGGGACCTTAGTGTTATTCAGAAAGCAGGTCCATCACTGGTATTTGAGAGCTTCATTCTACTCGCAGTTTCTGGAACTCTCAAAACACCCTTTTCATCAATTGAGTCTCATTCAATTCAGCGTTAACTGCACCATCCAAATTGCCTTTGGCTGTACCCATTTTTAAAAAGAGAGCCTAAAGAACATCTTTCTTACAATGTTCTCTTTACTGGCCATGTCTATGCTGCTACCATAAACATGTTATAAGACTTCTTCACATATTTGTATTAATCACTCATTTCTAATTTCTTCATTCACCAAATCATACCTACTAATTGCTGTTGGTAACTGGGAAATATAAAGTTAATGATAGAGCTGGGCATGATGTAGTTCAGTGGTACAGCACCTGCCCTGAATTTGATCCCTAGTGTACACACACACACACACACACACACACACACACACACTTAATGATAAATAATAAAACCCTAGCCTTGAAAAGTTCCCGATTTATTTATAAAGGACGCACACTTACGCTCCTCACACCATGATTATAGGACAAAATATGCCACCTTAAATATTGGACCTTTAAGTATCCTACTCAAAGAAAAAGAATGTTTTTATTGCATAACTTATCCTCCTTGGTCCTATTTATGTTCTAGATGCAATGGAAAGCTTGACTCTATTTTATGTGACAGCTCTTCAAATCTGACACAGGGATTCCCTTTCCCCTTACATATGATAGTTCCTTTAATTTCCTTTTAGACCCCTCAGTCTTCCTGTAGAACCTTATTTTAATATTCACTATCTTTATTTTTCAAAGTCCCTGCTAAAATTCATAGATCATTACTGACCAGAATTGTCTTCACTATTAACTGCCAATTTGATTCATAGACACAGATATTATTCATATATCTTAGGATTGAGGTTTTTTTATTCTTTAGAAATTTTTACATTCATATTCTTATGTAGTCCTCATAACAACCCTATGAAAATAGATATTATTTTAATCTTCACTTTATAGGAAAGAAAAAACTTCAAAATTCCATGTAACTCAATCAATATCAGACAACTCCTAGGCAATGGAGCTAAGGTTGAAAGGGCACTTGGCTTCAAAGCCTGTGCATTCTAAGTAAGACTGTGGTCATATTATACCATTAGGTCATTATTATTAACTGATAATAATGTGAAATATTAACTATTTAAAAATTTTTTTCTAATCATGAACATTAAATTCTTCTTATGTTTTCACCACACTATTATGGATTGGAATGCAGAGATTTGTTTGTGTGGGTGTGTGTCTGTGTATCTTTGTGACTACAGTCTACACTTGAGCACTCAAAGACTATTTTGAATGTGACATGATCCCCTCATTATAGAGGTGCTCATCCTCCTAGCCTCTGCCATGTCCACACTGAATAAACCCATCTACTATGTATTAATCAATGTAGTAGAACCTTTTTTTTTTTCCAGGATAAGTTGTAAACATAGGGCATTTTGACGTAGGAGAGATCACACTCCCAACTGCCAGGCCCATTAATTATTCTTTGAGCAAGGCTTATAAACAAGCAACGTTTCCTCCTAGGAGAGTTCCCACCCAGTCCATATTTTATGATATTCTCCAAAGGCTACTGTATGAAATTTTTTTTCGAATGTTTTATTATAGTTAAGACACACCAGTCCTTAATATTACTTATTCCACCAATCTGGCAATCCTACTTAAAAAGAAAGTTCAGGTATTCTAGAATAATATATTCTCAGCAAACTAATATTGATTAATACTGACATTTGGTTGTTTCCTTCTAAGGACAAGGATTTATTATCTAAATGCTTGCAAATTATTAATTCAATTAATCACTGTAGGATTTTGTCAGGAATAAATACTAAGCTTCTTATTGATTGATTTCAGGATCCATTCTTTCTCCCCTTAAAAATTTCAGACAAATGTAGTCCATGTTAATTATATTAGTATCTTTCTCACTTTATCTATGGATTATTAAAAATTACAGTGGGTCTAAAAGCACATCTGTTAGCTTCTCTAATATTCAGTTTTCATCTACCTTATGGCTCATACTAAGTGATCCCTAGGTATTAGCTCCCAGAAGAGACTGTCCCATGTAGAATAACGTTTCCAAGGAAAGCCAGTAGTAAAGAAGCAGTAAAACTGGCAAAACTGGACCAGCCACAGCAGTCCCAGGAGAAAGCTGACAATCAGGGGGCGAAAAATAAAAAGTAAATAAAATAAAAAAGAAGTCTAAATAGAATCTTAACTGCAATTCCAAAATTAAGATCAAAATTCAGATTTCTGACCTAGAAGATATTAGGCTTGGAACTGTGAGGGAGAGGAGAAAGAAAAATCAAAAAGAGAAAACTCTGGGCTCTTCTGTTAAATCTTCTCAAAAATAGAACAAAGGAGAAAGGCAACATGGTCTGGCTATGGAAAACAAGATGGAAAGAAAAAGGGGGCAGAATGGTATATCAGAAAGGTGGCCTGCTGGCAGAGCAGCAGGACAGGACGCTGGTGCCAAAAGGGGAGAGGTAGAATACAGAAACTTCAGGTCACTTGGAACTCCCCAAGGACTTAGAGCTCATGAAAAATTTGGAGCCCATCAGAAAGAGATACTTGTGAAGCAGAGAAAGCCTCAGAAATTATGGGTCTCTAATACCTCCTTCCACAAAAATAGCAAAAAGACTATCCCCAAATCTGGATTTCATAAGGTGAGGTATACTGTGACAAAGTGCTGGTATTTGTCCTTTGAGTCAGTAAGCAGATGCCATTTTGAACAGCTGGGTTTGGTCTTAGAGCCAAAGCAATGCAGGAAGTGAAAATTCTTCTCTAAACTCTGGGGGTTACGTCTCCTTATCATCTCAGGTGAAGGGCCTACCCCTGAAGAAAACAGGAGTGAAATAGGCAATAGCTGGATCTTCCTTCTCTTTGCAGTAAATACAGCACCTTTTTTTAAAGAGTGGGTTGATTATTTTCTGATCGTATATGCCTATTTATTCTGGAAGTCAGTCTTCCTAATATTACTCTGGCCACTTTTGACTTTGTGCTTCTAAAATACCTCTAGCCAGGGATTCATACTATTTCTTACAAATTAAGAAAATAAGAAAGTTTGCTTTTTTCTTTCTTTCTTTCTTTTTTTTTTTTTGCTGCAATGAACCCTTGGCTGTTACTTCCCTCCCACCTTCCTACACAGCATTTTCCCTCCTTACTCCATCCGTTGAGAGACTAAAATGTCAGGTAAGTAAAGAGAACATTTTATCAAACATTGTCTCTGAGTTAAATGGGCCTTAAAGTAAACATTAGGGGAGCTGAACTTCTGTGTAACCCTATTTTCTAGGTGCATAAGGACTCGAGAACAAGCAATTAAATAGTATATGCAGGTGCTGTGGGCTTTATGTTTTCATATAAAAAGTAATGTTCCATTAGAGTATAATTGTATAGATTCCATTCCATTCTTCTCATATCAAAATAGAATAATCTTTGAAATTATGCAAACTATATCGCAGTTATTCTCCATTTCAAGTGTGAGGACACAACAGGTTTTGTGTGTGTGTATTCATATACCTTTGCATGTGCCCTTGCCGTGACTTAACTAGAGGGTATCCAAAGCTTGGAGAAAACCCTTCAAAAAGAAAGTGGACACTGAATACTTAGTGGGTCCCTTAGGTCACACCTGTCAGTCACATTTTACTTCTACTTTTATTTTTTCATGCCTGTATCTCTACACTTGATTTTAGCTCCTTTGGGGTCACAGAGATTGGGTATTTGCACAGGTATTTCATAAATCTTTAAAATGCATCTAAATTTTAAAGCACGAGAGAAATGCTTACTAGCATTTGGTAGCTTTAATATAGTAATTAGAAATTTAAATGTCATTTTTTTCTCAGCTCTAAGTTTTAATACCCATATTGTGTGCATATGGATTGTACATTTTGGTTATAAATATTCCTGGATGGTAGGAGATCACAACTCTACAAAATGTCAGATACCATAGATAGGATTATCAGAAAATCAGAATGATGCTGAAAATATTGCAATATAGATTATGTTATTTTACAGAAAGGAGATTGCTTGTCACACCACAGGACTGGTTTCTTTTGTTGTTTTTGTTTTCATCCATTCTGTCTTCTCTCCGCCCCCAAATTATTCAGGTCCATAACTTCAAATTAGATACCATATCAAAACTATCATTCTTTTGATGTAGCCAACCCCAAGTAACTGCTAGGCTCCTTGCCTTTGAGCCAGTGTTTTTTTTATTCCCATTCACTTCAGGCTCACTGTCTGCTGCAAGGCAATGCTCTGTACTTCTCTCCCTTTGGTTTGCTTCATGCTGATGGTAAGTTGTGTGTTTATTTTAAAAATCGTTTTGCAACCCTTCACATTCCAGCTCTCAACCCAGCATGCCGTTGCCCAGCAACACTAACTGGGACGCTCCTCTCAGGGGCTGAAACCAGAGGCTGCCAGCAGCAAGCAAGGCCACTGGAAACCATCATCTCACTCGTTCCTGAGTCAATTACCGGAATCCAATGAAGTGCAAGACCTTTAGAGATTTGAGCTGGTGTCTTTCCTTTTTCAGTTCTTTCCTCTGTAGAAAGTCATTCTATCAATGGTTACTCTTTTGCTTCACATTCAATTTCATTTCTTCCTGAGGACTGGCAACACAATCTTGGACATCATGAATTGTTTCAACACAAGCACACACAAGTCAAACTGATGTCCAACTGATTCACCATTTAGGGCAGAAATAAAAATATGTTATTCTGATAAGTTTAGGTAGATATTTCTTTTTCTTTTTTACATTGTCATTACACTTGAAAATCCTTTGGAGAGTTTCATTTTTAAATACTAATAAACCAAGTGAAAGTCTTTAGGGGAAAGGCCTCCAGGTATTGGTCATTGTAGGAGTCTCAGGGGTTTCTAATACGTACAGCTAGAGTCTAGTATAACTATGCTAAGTAATAGCTCAGATTTTAACAAACATGAATAATAGTTTGGAAATCTTAAATTAAGATTCTGATTGGGTAGATCTGGGAAGGAGCCTAAGAGTCCATCTTTTTTTTTGGTGGGGGGAGGTACTAGGAATTGAATTCAGGATCCCTTAACCTCTGAGCCACATTCCCAACCTCCGCCCCCCCTTTTTTTTTTTGAGACAGGGTCTCACTAAGTTGCTGAGTGCCTTGCTAAGTTCCTGAGGTTGGTCTCAAACTTGCCAGCCTCCTGTTTTAGCCTCCCCAGTCACTAGGATAATAGGTGTGCAACACCACCTGGCTCTGAGAGTCTATCTTTAATGGTGCCCAGGTTGCCTATATTATTGGTCTGTAGACCAGATTTTGAGTAGTTATGGAATATGTGAACATTGGAGGAGGTTCATAACTACTGTGATGCTGTCCAATGAGCCCTTGAACAGACAGATCTAAATACAGAGAAAAGTACTTAAGCACAGAGAAAGGTATCTGTTCTCAGTCCCATTTTGTTCAATATTCTGGAATGAAGACACAGGAGGGCTTCAGGATAACTTTGACTCAGAAGACACTGACAGGAAGATTAAGTAAGTTGGATCACACAATTCTCCAAATATATACAGGCTGGAGCAATGGGCCATCCTGATAACATTTAACAGGGACAAATGGAACCAAGTATTCTCAATTCCCCCTGCCCCAAGATCTAAATACAGAACTGGAAAATCTGTCTTATCAACAACATGTATAAAAAGAAATTCAGGTTTTTAAATTCTCAGTGGATTTGATATGTCTACTATTTGCCCCCAAATCAAACTTTATTTTATGCCATGCTGAAAGAAATATTCATTATAATGAGGTAAGTGGTATCTTCGCATCACTCTTCATTAGATTTGTTGAACCCCAAGTCAGACACTTTCCGAGGTTTGATTTAAAAAGAACAGAGGCAAAGAGAATTGTGTTTGGATCAGAGTAAACAGAGAGTTTGATGGAAAACTGAGTGCCCAGGAGAAGAGGAGCCTGGGGAAATGTGAGGGCTGCTTTCAAACATCTGAGATGAACCTTTCCTTGGAAAGGGATTGGGTTTGTTCTGCCAGTGGGCATAAACACTAGAGATATTTTTGCTTATTGTATTAGGGTTGAGTTAAGAAAAAATTTGTATCCTCATAAAATTGTGTATTTTCCATCACTGGAGCAATTTAAGAATATTCTGCTCAGTAGATTGGTACTGAGGAGCAATATAAGGGTTAGATAAGATTTTTAACATCCTGTATTTTGAAATATTGTTCTGTTTTGTTTTTGGGGAAGGAAGCAAACTCACCAAATATTTAATCTTTTCTGATCCTCTAGTCAGCTATCTCCCCATATATTCAGATGTCATATTTCAACACAACTGTGATTTATATCCAGAAGTGAAATTTTAAACTTATAATTGAAATATATAAGAAAATATTTCAATTTTGGGGGGGGGATAAAAAGCCAACTTTTGAGCACTTACAAAGGCAATGTTCTTGCTAAAACTTATGAGCAGTTACTCTCTACAAATAGTCACTTATTAGAAACATTGCCATTAATTATATTTTACTTGTTATCAAAATAGATGATTCCTTTCCTAGTGGACAATGGTTTCAGATATTACCTCACTGGATTATAAAATATTCACACCACACACACACACACACACACACACACACACACACACAATTCAATCTATGGGTACATATTTTTCAAATCATCGCATGCCTTTGGCTCACAACTTTAAAGCTCTTATGAAAGAATATGACAAAAAAAATCATTGAACACAATTGATTCCAGAATTTTAAGTTCAGATTGTTTAAAATGTTAAACCCCATGGAGGCTCTGACCCACATCATTCACTTTACTTTATCAATTGTGATTAAATTTCCTGGCACCCAGTCAGCATTTTTAAGTAGTTCACTGGCTAGTCCCCACGCCTCTCCTGCGTGCTGTTATGTCTGACAGTGGTGTTAATATGTTGACAAATCAATCTATTCATTAATATTCAGCAGGCTTGCTGGATCTGCAAGCCTCATAAACTGTTACAAACACAGTTTAATTATTAAAATGACAATTGTCTTTCTTTTGTTTCTCAATCCATTGGATTTCTGGGTCTCATCTACCCGAGGCTTATTTTCAATGGGGTTATTTTTTGTTTTGAACAATATGGAGTGAAAGAGAGACCTACAGCTGGTTCCTTTTCATGGCAAAGTGCTACTTCCAACTTAAGTATTTAGCATTCTGGAACACTGTTAGATTTTGAAAACATACCATGTGGTAATGGTGCTAGGCTTTTATTTAGCTTTTCTTTGTGTTTGTACTGGCTGTATTTTTCAATCTCCAATTTCTGGGGGAAAAACACACTTGTGACCAATTTTATTTGAATGTATCAAGTGGAATGGCAAAAAACAAATGCTTTTAAAATAAAATTTAGATGCTTTGATAAATTCAGTTGTTAATATAGTGGTCATTCTATGTCTTGAGATACCCTATATTCTCTACTGTACAGCTGATGACTGAGATAAACTAGAAGAATAAATTATAGTTGTGCTTATCAGAGAAAAGAAGAGGTATAAATACTACCATTGAAGCAGTCAGAGCACACAAGTGGAGGGAACCTACATAATGGGCACACCATCACAATTGGATAATTAATTTTGCACTAAAAACAAGCTTTTGGATTAATGAAAGTGCATTTCCTTTCTTTTTTTTTTTCCTTTTTTATATATGGTATGCTGAGGCTTCCTGTCTGATCTTAATTCTTGAGAATATCAACTAGCCATGTGACTCTGAAACTGAGCAGTAACAACACAGCAGGTGACTGGGGAATAGGTGCTTCTTCAAACTTCACCTGTGAACACAGAAAATGACCTTCTGCCTGCAGGGGTCGGGGCTCATCGTGAGACAATTTCCGAGGCTGCCTCTGTGTTGATTACTGCCTGCTTGCTTCCTTAATGGCATATAAAGAAATATCAAAACTCTGAAAGAGAAAAAGTAGTAATTTCTCTGTTGATCTCCATAGCCCACTACTAACCTTCCTCAAATCTACTCTATTCCTCTAAATGAACACACCATGATGGAAATGTATTGTTAACTCTAGCAAGTTCTTTCCCCTCCATTATTGCAAGTCTGTCAACAGTCTCTTAATGAAACAACTTGCACTGAAGCAAATTATGTGTCACTTCACTAACTACACAGTCTGCATCATTTAGTTCACCATGTCACTTCTCTTCTTCAGAGAAGAAACTCCAAGGAAAACAAAAGCTGTACAATTGTCATACACAGAGAATAATCACATAAGAAATGTGCTGTTAATCTAAGCAATGAAGGAATGCAGAAAAAGAGAATTCATTTGGTTTTCATATTGAAAATTCTTCTTTGTGAGGACATGATAGGTTTAGAGACTTAAGATAACATCTTCATCTGCTCAGTCACACTGTAGTGACTGGTGTTATTGAAAAGGAAATGGAATCTTAAAGCTTTTCAGCGAATGACATTTTTACATAATATTTATATTTATTTAAAATTTTGTTCAATTTTTAGACCAGGCATGGAAGAATTATAATTATGCAAAATCCATTATTCCTGGATCCTTCTTTAACTTCATGCCCTTTATTTATTTGTATTAGTTTTTACAAAAGTTATCCTAAGCACCTGGGGAAAGCTGTATAATTGTCATACATAGAGAATAATCACATAAGAAATATGATTATTACTGAACTCTTCAGTAAGGAGATTTCAAAGAGAAAAAATAAAAACCTCTCTTTTCACTTTTGACCCACTATTTAGAGAGTACCTATTTTAAATTTTTCTTCTAATTACCTGAATGCCTGTGAATAATGCAGTATCTTTTATGCTTGATTCACTAACTTTAAACCAGTGCTACTCAAGTGTGAAAAATCAGAACGGATCAGTGCCATTCTGTGAATTGTTTGTTATTGGTCTGTTATAAGTACAGAGAGTGAGACTAAGTCTCTGGAAACTTTGTATCCATTTTACATGGCTCTCACATTAAAAAAAAAAATTACAAAGTACTGGTCCATATGTTTAGAGATTAAAGTAAAAACCAACTGGTCCTTTACTACAGATAGTTAAAGAAGAATCACTTTTTAAAAATGTGATTTCCTTCCATTAAAGATAATGAATCTTTTCATTTTAGTTTTCTCTACCTTATTGTCCTCTTCATCCTCCCAATCAATTTAAACACATTAAATTATTGTACTGGCAGGCAACCTTTGTAATTTAGATCAGGTCCTAACACACAATATGACAGATATAACCAGCTAAAAAGATATAGTAAATATTGATAATACATAATACTTATTTCAAATTCTTAACTTTTAACTAAATTGAATATTAAATGACACATGTAAATTTATATAACTAATCCATGCAGTATCTCACATGAACTCTGGAAGTTTGGGCTCTTATAATTCTCTTCACCACTTTTTTTTTTTTGGCCTCCTTATTCCTAGTGTTATAGGATTCCATTATTTATAATCTTTTGCATAATTATAATTAAGTCAGACGTGTTTAGTTTAAATGTTATCTAAAATTAATAAGCATTATGTGAAATAATTTATATATAATTATTATTAATGTATGAACTCTAGGTAAAAACCCTCCCCTATAGCAATTACCTAGAACCTCAAACCCACAACTATGTCAACTCAATGAGACTTTAAGTGTTATAAGGATTCTCTTTTCCTACATTTCTTTAATAGTTCAAAATCATAACACACATCTTAGTTGCTTCTGTATTATATAACTTTTAGTTGAGCTGGATTTATATATTTGTCTTCTTTCTTTTTGACAAAAGATGCCTGTGCTATCTTTTGTAATCTTACTATTTTGAAATATATCTAAAATTGAAATATATCTGAATATATCAAAAATTTTGAAATATATTGAAATATTATCTAAAATTTTGAACCAAGAACATGTCCTGGTTTTATTTCTCTGATCAAAAAGATGATGTGGATGTAAAGAGATGTTAGGAATGAGAGGAATTTTATACTGTTTCTCCAGCAGTTTACAAGTGTGGAACCAGGGAGCCTACATTTTAAAATAGCTTCTCTAATTACCTGTTGGTATGCCAAAGTTAAAATCGCCCACTATAGATCTAGAGCAAGCCATGATAGGTTTAAAATGAGCCATAATCAAAGTGGTTCTTTAGCAAAATTATTAGGAATCCCTTGCTTTACAAATATTTCTATTTCAACTATTTGTTAGTTTTACTCTCCCCCCTCCATTTCCCATTTTAAGCTCTTCCCCCCCCTGGTATCACTTCTTAAGTGATAGACACTCTTGTTTGCAATTTTCTGGGGTTTTTAAAGGCAATATCACTCTTAAAATGTACCACCTGTGAGATACATGGAAGATACCCTGGTTTGTCTCTTGTTCTTTAGGAGTTCTAAATAATGCAAATGAAAGGAGGGGTATACTGGTGAATGATCAAGTAAGTTGCAATTCTTCAGTTTTACCTGGTTATGTAAAACAAAACAAAAAAACTGACAATGGGTTGCTCTTTCTGTATTATAAGTGAATTTGCCAAATCAAGCGAATATTTTTAAATGAGTACACATGTCCTATCAAGGAACTAAGAAAGTCAGTAAGATGGCTGTGCCAAGTGCTAATCCTCACCTGGAATGAGATAAAGCAGGAGGTGATAGTGAGGCCATTTCTAATTTCTGACAGGGCAGTGATGGATATATCAGATGATGAAAAATGGTCATCCAGATAGTAGCAATGATGAAATGAAATGCAGCAGAACACACAAGACTGCCTTAGGACACACTGATATAATCACAAACACTGTCCCTTGATGGGCTAGAGTCTCCACTTGTGTGTCTGTAATCATATGATTTATGCTGCACTGTTTTGTATATGTGTTTGTGCATATAAATACATACATATATTACATAGCTATTATGTATAACTGAATATGATGGCTATATGCACTTCGTTACATGTAATTCCATACTATTATTTTATTATATCAACTATAGTTAAGTACATATAAATGTAGTTATATCTTTATAAATAATTATAGTTACATTTGTGTTTGTACATACATACAAAAGTAAATATAAACATACTAGAGTGATAGATAAAAGAAGAACGGAATTTGTAAAGTGACTGGGAATTAAAAAGTAATCAAGGTATTTAAAGCTAATGTGTTCTGCTAATCACTATGGTAAGCATGTCCAAGTGCAATCTCATTTAATATGTAATATAATCCAAGGAGGTAGTAATTAATATCACTATATTCAGGTTGTTTACCAGAACATGATCCCATTTCCCAGGATTTTTAGAGATTATGACAAATTTCATTACTTCTCTAGCTCTAAGCTGGTGAAATCATTTTAAAAATTAATGTAACAGGATGGCTAACCACATTAGAAGGATAATCAAGAGTCTGTAAATGTTGTAGATAAAAGCATTTCCTTTGGAACCAGCTGACAGGATTTGCAAACTGGCCCCACTCAGACAAGCTACTTACCCCTCTATGTTTACATTTCCTTATCTTCAAAATGGAAACAATAATAGTATTTAATAAAAGTTTAGGATGGCTAAGTGAGTTTATATACAAAACGTGTTTAGTGCTTTTTTATAAGGCAAATGCTATAAAATTTTAATTACTAATATTTTAATATTTTCCTTAATTTTTTAATTAATTTTACCCTCTCGCTTTTACTTGTAATATTTGCGAAGCTTTAAGATTTTCTCTCATTTTTCAAATCATATTTTGATTTATATGTGCAAAAAAATTTCTGTTTTTAAAATGGACACCTATTAATGCTTTTGCATTTATTTTTATCCTAGCATCTTTTCCCTGTAGGAACTTCCTTTCTCCTAACTGGAGGGACTCATGATCATCCATAGGGCCAATCAGAGCCAGGCTCCTGGGGTGACTGTGTGATTGTCCCCTAGATACTATGGGATTCAAGCATAGTCAAGGGGCCCCTTTCAGAGAATCTGTGGCTACAGGGAGATGATTGCTCTTCCATTCTGAGATCATGAACAACAATAAGTAGCAGGTAAGCCTGAGCTGCTGGGAATAAATTGGCAGCATATGAAGAGTCTGCCTGAGAAAGAAGCCCTCTTAAAACAAAGCAGAGCTGTGAGGTGGAGAAACCTAACACTTGAACTGCAGAATCCAGCTGAATCTTCAGGTTTACCTCTTGGATTTCTCAGTTGTGTGAGTCAATAAATTATCTTATTTGTTGAGATAGGTTTCTGTCCTGATTAATTCACTGACAGATTATTAGTATCTTTCCATGATACTGATATTCATTATATTATCATAGCAAGAATACATAATGAGTATAAAACTCCATAGGTTCCTAAATACCAATCCAGAAATAAGAACCCTTTGGGGTAACAATGCATAGTGTAAAGAAGGGAGACAAATTTTTATTTCAAGGCCAACCCCTTAATTTCATGATCATTGTGTGACCTTAGTTAAGTCACTAAACCTTTTTGATTTCTCTGTAATACACAGACTAAAGCAAATTACTTATCAAATTCTCTTCTTGTGTGAAGGTCAAGCACCATAATACATAGCTATTACATCAAATCTATGTCTACACTAACAGAAAAAAAATGCATGTCAAAGGCAGTTTTTTTTTTAAATACTGTAACACCTATTAATGCTACAAAGACTTCCACATTTTCTTTTGCTTTTTCAAGTGGAAAAAAACAAAGACAAAAAAGGACACCTAGAAATATTTATGAAGAACACCAGGGAAACACGTATACCAGTTTGCACAGTTTCTAAAATTACACAATCAATATTTGGTTACCAGCCAGGGCAATTGCTTAGCTTAGTATTCTGCTGTCCTCCTCTCAATTCAAGTCCTTGGCTGACCCCACACCTGCCCATAAATGCCCATAAATGCCTCTCACATTCTTTGTCTCATTCAGTTTTGATTACAACCTCACTATGCAGACTGGAATCATTATCCCATCTTATACTAGAGGAGGTGAAGTCCAAAAGATAGGTGGTGACTAATTAAAATGGCAGATAGGGCTATATCTCACACAGCTGGACTGCTGACCCTGATCTTCGACTTTATAGTCATGGTGGGGCCCTAGATTTTGATTTCTCTGTATATGGATTCTTAGTGTTTCTGATGTGGTTTAAAGTATCCTGAGATGCAAATAAAGCTGTACAGCTTTTGTGCCTCAGAGGAAAGGATGAGGCAAAGGAGGCATTGGGGAGAGGGGTCTGTTAATAACTAAACCAAAAGGAAGGGCTTTGAGAGCTTGTTTGGAGGTTCTAGCAGGGGAGCATGGGGAGCGGGTGCATGGGAGGAATGGAGGAACTTTTGATAGGGCAAAGGGGAGAGAGAGAAAAGGTGAGGGCAAGGAGGTCGGAATGATGGTGGAATGAGTTAGACTTCATTATCCTAAGTACACGTATGAAGACACCAATGGTGTGAAAAGACTTTGTGTACAATCAGTGACTTGAAAAATTGTGCTCTATGTGTGTAATATGAAATGAATTGCATTCTGCCATTATGTATAACATATAAGAATAACTAATTTAATTGGAAAAAAAAAGAAAAAGGAGGGCTTTATTATTGACCTGAGCTGGTCTCCACATCATTTTGAGTAGGAAGAAAAATGTTGACACTTCCATAGCCAAGAAAAATGTGTTCTTCCTGATCAAATATAATTCTGAATTATCCTTCTGAATTATCCTGTATCATTCCGTCTTACTAAAATACTATATCTCTTCCTTACCATTCTTTGGTGATTTGGCATAAGATCTATCTTTTATGAAAATGTAGTTTTGACCAGTCAAGTTCACAGTGATTGTCATTCCTCTGAACTTGAAGACTCTGATTTCATACCTGACAATTCCAGAAAATAAATTTACAATTTTCTAAATTTATGTAACTCATCTCCCCAACTAGCTTTCAAGTTCTTTGAAGCATATTTCATGTTCTGTTCTCTACTTTCATGTTACCTATTATGTATGTAAGTTGTGATTTCCCAACAAGTGTTCATAAGCCATAGAAACTTAGGCCTTTGGTTTCTATTACCAGTGACAATAACCAAAAAATGTTAAATTGACTTCAAGGGTATTCTGATATGAAATCTGTAAAAAGGCATCAAGTTATTTTACTGGATTTCTGGATTAAAGGCATCAAGCATGAGGGTTAGCTCTATTTAAAGGAGATGTTTCCTAACAAGAGCCTTGGTCACAGGTTATCTGATAATGCCTTCTTTTCTGTCTTCTAGAAAAGAAACATAATTGTACTTCACTTTCATCTTTGTTGAACCATCCTAAATATTTAATTATTCCTTTGGCATATATGATAGCTCTTTTGTAGGCCACAGATTCCTTTAAGATACATCCATCTTGCTATAATTTACAAGTAATTAGAGGATGTTAAAGGTTGTTGCTAATGGTAACTTAAAGCTCTGACAATGGATAGCTCTTGCCATTTAATACTAAACATCTAATAATTTAATCTACATTAGGCAGCTGATATACACTCTTTTCCCATTGCTATACCAACACATGCAGTAACAGGCATCAAATAAGTGAGGTTAATCCTATGCATGTATTGGCTTCTGGACTAGATGTTGTCCAGAAACAACAAGGAAGCAGGAATAGTGAAAGGATGAATGTTCAGACTGCCGGCATGAGTTCTGGCCCTGCCCCTGACTAGTTTTGTGATTCAAATTTACAGCATAACTTTTTAATATTTCAGTTTTCTTATTTAAATTACAGGTATAATTTTAAAAGACCTATCTTATGAAATTTTTATGAGAATTCAACAAATTCCAAAGCATCTTTACTGAGGAACACCTTTTAAAAACATTGAATAAGTCATGTTATTTGCCCTCATCAGCCCTGCCATCTTTAAAACACTATCTGTTTTCCTTTAAGAGGATGGCAGTATTTATTAAGAAGAATAGAAGCTTTACTGCAACACTGCCCAGTTAATCTATCCTAAAGAAGTCATCATAGATACTTTTAGAAATCATATGTATAAGGATGTTCTAATGCTGAACAAACTTCCAAGGACATGGCCAAGTAAAATACGATGCATACTCTAACATTACACAGAAGAAGTCACTAGACAAAGATTTTGCCACACTAATTTATATGGTTTGATAATTAAAATATCAATGTCAAAAAATTCTTGGGTTGATAATACTTTAAAAATATTTAATACACTTATTAGCTCTAAAAGTTTTCTGGTAGAATTTTTTGGATCCTAAATATAGAATCATATCATCAGCAAACAGCAATAGTTGAATTCTTCTTTTCCTATTCATATCCCTTTAATTTCTTTTGTCTGTCTAAGTACTCTGCCTAGAGTTTACAGGACTATGTTGAATAGATGTGGTGAAACAGGGCATCCCTGTCTTGTTGCAGTTTTTGGAGGGAATGCTTTCATTTTTTTCTCCATTTAGAATGATGTTGGCCTTGGCTTAGCATAGATAGCTTTTACAATGTTGAGGTATGTTCCTACTATCCCTAGTTTTTCTAGTGTTTTGAACATAAAGCAGAGCTATATTTTGTCAAATGCTTTTTCTGCATCTATTGAGATGATCATATGATTCTTATCTTTAAGTCTACTGATGTAATGAATTGCGTTTATTGATTTCCATATGTTGAGCCAACATTGAACAAACCCAGGTACATGGTAAGTAAACCTTTACTACAGATTCATTATCATTATATCAATATATAAATATTTGTACATTTTAAGAAAATACAAAAAATAGGAACAAGTTCATTCTGGTTGTTTCATCTACCTCTTAATACATATATTCCTTTTTCTATATTTGTAAACACACACACACACACACACACACATTTCATCAAAAGACATTTTTGTTTTCATTTACTTTCAAACAACACCAATCAATTTGTGCTTCTAATCTGGTAGGCACAGTGAACATTTATCAGTGTAATAATTCACAATTAAACTCATAACTCTTAAAAAATAAGTCATGATCATTTTTGCATGGAAGTTATTACCTTCATGAGAGATTTCCTTCCAGGGATTTGGTGGATACATGAAAGCTGCATTCTGGATTTGGTCGTTTATGTCCTCATCTTCGTTAAATGGGAACGTGCCACTTAGGCTTACATAGATAATCACCCCGACAGACCACATGTCTAGGGAGCGATTATAACCCTTGTTTCTTAGAACCTCAGGTGCCAGGTAAGCTGGGGTACCAACCACAGATCTTCGGAAAGATTTCTCTCCAATGATCCTGGCAAAGCCAAAATCACAAAGTTTCACCTGTTGACAAAAGTGTATGCAGAAATCATTCAATCACAGTTATGTGTCTGTATATGGGTTAGTTGAAGTCTGTCAGAAACTACCATAACTCTTTGTGCAGAACAATATGATTTTCTTATGGTGTAAGAAATAGCTATTTTCTGCTAAGTGATAAAGGATGACAATGGTTTCCATACTGATACAAAGGCATGCTTTCATTCATAAACATATCATCTAAACACCCAACCCCCCACCCCCCACCCCCCAAAAAAAAACAAGAGAAAAATGTGAAAACAAGTATATTTAGAAGTGGGAAGGGAAACATGCAAGTCTGGGGAGTGAAGGGCTAACTCAAGGGCTTATTATGAGGATGAACAACAGTAGATAGTTGAGTCGTGCCATCCACAATAATTGGCTCTGTTTTGGCACATTGGTAGGACCTGAAGGTGTCAAGGTAGCAAAGCAAGACAGCCAACCTTGGTCAGGTCACTTAAGATCTCTGACTCCCTTGGGAGAAATCCAGTTGTTTTCTACCTTCTGAATTGAGAAAAGGAAGAATTTTGCCCTGGGCCTGGAGAATAAGGCTGAAATGGAAAGTCTTGCCCAACCTTAGAGAGAGGAGAGCTCTCTGGGACTCTCAAGCGTCCTCACTCTCAGAGCCAGTGGTTTCAACCTTAGGCTAGGGTTGCCAGTTTCCAAAGACACCCCCCACCCAACCCAAAAAAGAAAAGAAAAGCAATAAGAAGGCACAGGTATGTACTATTAAGACTCACTGAACTGAAAAGCCAGTGACAAAGTCACAGTCCTGAAATATAAGAAGGCAACAAATGGATGGGAACACATAGAGAAAACTTGAAACAAAGATCTTGAAGTGGGGTCGGGAGGGAGAAGGTGACAGGATGCTGCCTGGGAGCCAGTGATGCTGTCAGCTGGCTTTTTGCTGAGAGAAGCTTTTATACTTGCCTGAGGGAAAGGATCGGCTGATGCCAGCAACACGTTTTCTGGCTTAAGGTCACAGTGAACGATATTTTTAAAATGAAGATGCCGCAAAGCCACGAGTATCTATAAAGAAGATAATCACCAAAATGCTTTCATTTCAGTCTATTAATTTGAAGATGTTTTCTACCAGTTCATAAATTTAAAAGACCAAGATAAAATGCACAATAGCCAGTCCAGTTTGCTCAAGACACTAAAATGGAGTAGATGAACCCAGCGAGTTGCTAGGGAAATTTCAATGGAAGAAGTATCCTATTATGGTATTCAAACAGCAACCAACACAAGTGTAGACAAAGGAATTCAATATGCAACAGGAATGTGCATTCTTAAATATTTACATTGAATCAGGACTAAGCCAATGTACTTTTTAAAGTCCCATGAATAATCCCAATACATGGGCTGACTTCCATGTTACTAATTTGGTATACTGGACTCTGACTAACAGATACTCATCAGAGCACACAATAATAAGCTCTGCAACCTTTCCTAGTGTAGTTTAGATTGGAAGTACAGACTAAACAACAAGGCTAGGAAGCTGTCGTAAAACAGTTATAACATTTGATATTAAATTATTTTTTTCTGCCTCTAATTGATTTCTTACCTGAGTAATTAAAAACTTCGTTATGTGCTCTGGCAACCTGCCCTTTTCACTTGACAAGATCATCTCCAACATGTCTCCATGGAGTTTTTCCATAACAACAAACACTCTTTCAGGCGTCTCAAACATACACTCCAAATTTACAACACCAGGGTGATGAAGGTTCTATTAAAGATAAATAAAGCACTTGAAGAAAATGAGTTTTTTGATACTGTTTGGCAAGCTCACTGATTATACAAAACTGTTCAAGCTCAAAGCTATGGAGAAGCCCACACTTAAGATTTTTTTAACACCTCTAAATTCCACATGTGCTGCCTTATATTTTTGAAATTCTAATGTCTCCAAAATATACATCTTTACTTTCTATGCCTAGTGAAATTATTTCTATGCTAAATTCCAACTTCCAGCACAGTGAATTGCTAATTAGGTTTTAATTAGAATACCATACTGAGAAATCTGCAATTTCTTCGGATCATCTCCAATATTAAGCGTACTGTCCTAAAAAGGCATACTAGGCCACCTCTACACAACTGGTAAAAATTCAATGTAGAAAAGATGAAATTCACACATGGAGTGCATCTGACTGTGCTGCAGTCTTAGCCAAAACCTTTTGAAGTTGCTGTGCTCCTGGAGGTGTCAGAGAAGCTCTTATACATAGTGAGTATCCTTATGTACACAGCAAAAAAGTTATGATTGAAGCTTGCTTTGTCTACAGCACCATGCTCCATGCTAGTCCTGCCCAGTTCTTGGGCATTTCATAAACAGCTCCACAATAAAGATATGGTGAGTAATGGTAGGCTTCATTTTGATTACCTGATAATAATCACATATATCAAGTAAAATTACACTTTCAACAATGCTTAAATCGGAGAGTTATTCTACATCCTAACAAAACCCTTTGGCCATTTGACATTTATTTATTTATACAAAGTGCACGACAACAACAAAAAAATCGTAATATTACAAAACAATTGTATGTTCCAGTTACATTTCAATGAGGAAATAAACAAGTTTCATTATAAACAAAAATTATCTACCCCCACAAAATCAGGATCTAACTTAAATAACAGAGCTGAACAGAGGGAAAAAAATTTCATTGGGTGATAACAATTTTATATAAAATGAAATTTTTACTACTTAAAACTTGAAATGGCTCACTAGAAACCTCACAGATGGGTTCAGAAGAGCAGAGGCTATGGTTGAATCCACATTGTTGCATGGCCCTCCCTGCTTGCCACTTGCAAAGAACTTCATGTATTGCTGGATACAGAGCTGGGCTATGCTTGGGGTAAGCTCCCATGTTAATAAAGTCTCTCTATGGGGGCTATTTTGATCTTTGCCATAGACATTTGATGAGTCTTTTTGATTCTAATGTCTTGGAGCCTGCTTATGTGGCATAATGTGGTTAAAGAATTTATTAATGTGGTCTGAGCAGATGCTTACACAACCATCTAAAAGCCTTTCACCTCTCAAGGGCTAGAATCATTCTTGAAATTGCTGTACTATAAACTAGTCAAATCTGACTACTTCCCATAGACAAGGCCTCCAGGGTTGTTCTATCGTGGTCAGAGCAAAGGCGTATGGAGAGGGGTTGGGATTAACAAAGCTCACACTAACTACTCTCTTTTTCTGACTTCCTACAAATAACACTAGATAGGCAGTTGGCTTTGAGTATTGTGGGTACCAGATTCGTAAGTGGGAGACTAATATAACCATCTAGAATACACTTATATTTGATATGTGGATTGTTCATACAGAAAACTTCCTCAATGTTGTCATAGTCCCTATTTATTATATCCCCTTTCCTGGCAGAGGAACCACACTCACTTGACAAATCACTGGCCTTCAAATGTCCACGGCCTCAGTTGTCCTCTCTTAAACTAATGGTCACAGCAGAAACTTTAAGATTGCATGAGAGTTCTGCTGAGGTTCTGACTCTCCTGGGACAAACCACTAAGAGAGGGAGATGTGCCAAGAGCACCTTCCTCTTTGAGTATCTTCCCAATTGATTTTTTTTTTTTTTTGAGAGAGAGAGAGAGAGAGAGAGAGAGGGAATTTTTTTTTTTAATATTTCTTGTTTAGTTTTCAGCAGACACAACATCTTTGTTTGTATGTGGTGCTGAGGATCAAACCCGGGCCGCACGCATGCCAAGCCAGCGTGCTACCGCTTGAGCCACATCCCCAGCCCCCCACCCCCCAACTGATTCTTACTTCTATTTAATCCAACTTTAAGCACTTAGGCAGTGTTCTGGGGAGACTGGCTTCCTTAAATGACCAAGGCTTTTATGTCTGAGTAGGGTGCAAGTACAATGAATAGGAAAGGAGCAGACTAAAAGAAACAGCAAGGCTGAGGGTCTCCTGTGTATGGGCAGAGGGAAGGGTAAGGCACAGTAACCTTGAAGGCCCAGAGAGGGCAGGAGAGGAAGGGAACTGTTCTGTAACTGGGTAGCCTACTGCTTCTGGTAACCTCATCTGAGACTCTGAAGGTTGGAGGAGAAAGGAGTCTGCACATGACCTGGAAGATCCCCTGAATAGATCCCCTGAATATATCTGTAACATCACTCCTCATGTTTCTCTTCTTATATTTCTCTTAGTACGTGAGTTATTAGAAGTGCTGAAGTCTTTTACTCATTATATTCTTTTTTTTCCCTTTTCCCCACACCATAACATAACTTGAGCAAGCCCTATAACAGATGGTAAAACTTTAACATATGTTTTCTAATTGGAGAATTCCCAGAATATTTTAGGCCAAAACAACAGGAAAGATTTACGAAGGTGTTCGCTAGCACCTATTTTGTGATATATTCATTGTAATCTTTGCAGGACTTCACAAATGTCTTCTAATGCATCTGTATGAAGGAAAATTTTGCTATTTTCTGATATTGGACTTTGAGTGTGGTTAGGTATATAGATTAAAGAAGAAACAACATAATTCAATGAAAGCATCTGACTAAAGGCCATGTATAAACAACTGGAAAAGTTTTACAAAAGTTCACATGCTCACTGCACTTGGCCACTGCTCTTTTACTTTTGTAAAAGTCTTTGTGCTTTACAGGTTTCCTAAAGAATATATTGAGTGACAGCTGAAAAATTTTCCAACAGCAAAATGGCTTTGCTATTTTTGAATGGTTGGGTATATAATAAATTGTTATTTAAAGTATGATATATACCTGAGACAGAGACATCACAGAGCTTATTATTATTATTTTTTTTGCATTGAACCAAATGTCCAAACTTTTTATATCTGGCAATTAAAAAAAAGAAAAGAGGGTACAAAGAATCACGTCTTATTTATCTAAATTCCCCATGCTATTCTGATGAGGAGTATTTCTTTAACCTAGAGAACAGACTTTTTGAAGACTTGAAATCGGAAGAGAATCAAGCTATATTTTTTCTATTTTCATATATAATTTATGATGTTATTTTTTAATATCTTAAGAACAATTTTAAGATAAGTCTAAACCAATGTGGTCCGTGTGATTTTATCATACTTTTAATTTTTTCACATAAAATAGGAAATAGCTTTTTAGGCTTTTCTTCCTAATGTCCAAAGTGAATTTTAAAATGGCAGGAAGATTGCAATATCAACTATGGCACAGTTATGTGTGAAAAAGAATTTTTGCTAAATTCTCAGGCTTACCTCAGGAATTCAGATAATAAATTTTGTAGCAGTGCAAGCTTCTACAGGACTCTTTGACCATCTGTTTGTTGCATTTAAGTAATTTCATTTTCAGGAAATGAAACATTTGGTCAAGGACAGGAAAGAATAGTGCACATTCACACATAACAGATTGATGACATATCCATGGGGTGAATAGAAGTTGCTTCAAGTCTGGGACAAAATATCACTCGGAGATCAAAACAAAAATTTTTGTGATACAAGTTGCCTAGAAAATTCTTAAATGGAAACTAGTCACTAGGTGCAAAGACTTTTATAAAATATTTTGTTTAAAAAATAATAAACTAATATTAATCTTTTAGTTTATGTGTACATTTTAGCTTATATTTTGGATTCATGTTAAACAATATGCTTTAATATCAATGTATAAGTAGTAATTTCCTTAATACTAACAGAGTTGCTTTATTATAAATCTGGAGTTGAGAATTTATTCTATAAAGTTAGATGTTATAAATTTGCTTTATGTTTCCAGTCTTTGTTTCACCTTCAATTTTTAGGATTATTCTACTCAAATTTAAGAGAGATGAGAAAAAGAAAAATTAGATTCGACCTTTCTTTTCAAGATATTTTTAGGAGTAAAACAGCTTTCATATGAGAACTTCTAACTACTCTTCTATTAAATGACTGAATGAGGTAGCTCACATTGAGACAGGGAAAACAGAACAGACAAAAGTCTAGTATCTAAATTCTAAATGGCAAACAGCAGAAGGAAGACTGTTCCATTGCACAGCAATGTAGGTGGGGTATGAAATGTCCTCTTCGAAGGTATAGTACTAGAGCAATAACTTTGTTTATTCTCATTCCTATCAGTTTCCCAGGATTGAGAAAAGAGCATGCCATCATATACATTTTCTAATTACAATCTTTCACAATTTCTACTTCATTTAATGGTCCTAGAAATCACACTCACCTAATGCTTTATGAAAGAGAAATAGCCTATAATTCCCTGGTAAATGGCTTAAAAGTCTTCTTTAGAGAGCATATATGATTATACAATACTTTTTGTTAAAAATGATGCTCAATTGATATGGTAAACTCCCCTGAAATGCAGAATCTTATATTTACCTGTGTTTTGTTATGTTCATTTAAATGAAAAATGTCCAGCAATGAATCAGTGTTCTCTCTATATAAACTTATTCTTCCAATGTTTCCTCTTTTGGTGACTGATGACCCATCCAGCTCAGAGAGCTGAGAGTCATCCTAAACATGTACTTCTTCACTTGAACAATAATCATTGTCTAAAGTGGTTGGAGTCAACCTCCTTAATCTCTCTCATCCCTGCCTCCTCCTCATGATTATGCCTTGGTTTGAGACCTTAAGTCTTTCCCAAGGACCTGCTACTGCCTTCCAACTGACCTCCTTTCTTAGGTTTTGTTCTCCAATGCATTCTTCCAAAGGTTATCACTCTGATCTTCCCAAAGTGATTCTGATCACACCATCAAGCTTCCAGCCCACATGTGAATCACCACCACCTTCAGGATAAGGTGTTTCCCTTCAGCCAGGCACAGGAAACCCTTCACGATCAGCTGCTTCTCTTCCTCCACTTGAATATTTCTCCAACCTCTTCCTCTCCTCTTCCACATATCCAGCCTTCTCTGTTGACTTACTGAGACATTTTCACAACAAGCCTCACATAATCTTTCTATTTTTTGAGGCATACTGTTTCCATAACCTGAACCACCCATTGGTTGGTTTGAATATCTGGTTGGAGGCAACTTTCATTGACTCTTTAGAGCCTGACTTGGATCTCTCCATTTCCAGAGCCTTCAGTGCAATCTTCTTTTATAACTTTTATCTTTATTGGCGAGTCTATTTCTCTTACCTATAAAACTACAAGCACCTTAGTACCTGTACTTTAATTAACTGTGTTCCTAGTCTAGTGCCTGGTACACATTAAAGACATCATAAGTTTGATACATTTTATAGAAAGATAAAGAAAACCTCTATCTCCTTATTAAGTGAATAATAATCTTTAATATTTAAATGCCTTTATTTCAGATATGCTAATATATATCTGACATATTTAGCCACAGTTCACAACAAATGTGATAGTGACAGTCTCTCTTCAGAAAAAAAATAAAATATATGATTTTTTTCATTCTGAAGAGACTTTAGTCTCAGGATTCTGATAATAGATAAATGATCATAAGTAACAATTTTTATGATCAATATCAGTGATCTGTGTTATAGTTTAGATTTGAATTGTCTCACAAAAGACTCCTGTGTTTACGGCTTGGTCTCTAAAGGAGCAATGTTCAGAGGTGGGGCTTTTGGGAAGTGATTGGATCACAAAGAATCTGACCTTCTCTGCGGGATAATAATTTGATGACATTATTGAGAGGTGGTAGAAGGTGTAGGAGTTGAGATATAGTTGTATGGTGGATCCTTGAGGGCATACCCTTGGAGAGCATATGCTATCCTGGGTCTCTTCCTTACTCCCTTTTTGTTTTCTTGGTTGCCATGAGCTGAGAAGCTTTCCCTCACCATGCCCTTTCACCATGGTGCTCTGACTCACCTCCGGATAAGAGCAACAGAACCAGCAGGTTATGGACTGAAACCTCTGAAGCTGAGTCAGGATAAGTTTTCTGTAAGTTGTATGTTAGGTATTTTGGTCAAGTGACAAAAAGCTGACTAATGCAATATAGCTGTGGATATCATATGCCACCATTGATATGAGTCACAAAATGATTTCCCTTAGTGTCAAGGACAGGATAGTTTTCTTTACTTTCCAGGTTATAACCTCTTAAAGACACCAGATTTGTCCACTGTTTTGGAAAATGTTAAACATCTTTGATAGAAAGAAAACCAGGATCTTCCCCCTATCTAGGTGATCCGTATTTATTTTACACTTAGTTCTTAATAAGGAGAAACCATATCAAATCATTCTCAAGGCAACAAGAGAGCAGGAAGGCAGCGGAAGCTAAGTGATGTAGTCAGTATATCCCTTCTAAATTACACCCTTCCCATCATGCTAATTCTCCCTGTGTGATTTGTGAAAATCTTCCCACAATTTCATTATTTTCCTGAGGACGAGAAATCAAGAATTGAAAATGGGCTGTTCACACACTAATGAACACTGTACCCTCTGCCCCCTACTTAGGAAAGGGCTTTCAACTTCCTTGTTTTCTTTGGGTTTTCAGTTTAGAAACAGGCGTATCTATAGGGATGGTCCCAAATCCTGCAACATGATTTCAGGAGCAAGACCTCTGGAGATAGGCTTTCTGAGTTTGAATTCCAGCTCCTGACTTTCTGGTAGTTATCCAGACTCTCTGAGGATAATAATATGCCTAACAGTCTAGAATTATCATTTAACATATAAAAAATACTTGGAATTTTACCTGGTACATAGTAAGGGTTAGGTATTATTATTATTATTGGGCAAATCTCCTGGCATTTTAAAAGGATCTAGGCCCAATTTCTTGCTTCACTTGGGTCACTGAAAGTTTATGGTGAGCGCAGGGAAGAAAACATTCTTTGGCCTTTCGCCTGACGGAGACTACACCAGATTAAGTACAACCTGCCACAAACATGTACAGCCTCATTTGTCATGCCCCATTTTTCTCCTTGCTGTTTGTGTGCACTTATTAAAAACAAGACACATTTATTATCTTACAGATGTAGGTCAGAAGTCTGGTGAACTCAGCTGTTTTCTCTGATATGGTTTTCCTAAGCAGAAATCAAGCTGTTGGCAAGCTGTTCTCTTATTTGTAGGCTCTGAGGGAGAATTTGCTTCCAAGATCATTTAGGTTGCTGACATAATCCAGTTATTTGGACTGCAGAGATGAAGTCCCTGTTTCCTAGCTGGCTGTGAGTGAAGGGACTCTTTCAGCTCCCTGACACTGCCTGAATTCTTTGTCATGTTGCCCATTCATCTTCTGCCCAGCTACTGTGTGCTGAGTCCTTGAATTTCAAAACTCCCATGGCTTCTTCCAGCAGGAAAAAGAGATCTGCTTTTAAGGAGTCATAGGATTAGATTAGACTTACCTGGAAAATGCCAGCTCATTTTTAATTTTAAGATCTATATCCTGAATTACAACTGCAAAGTCCCTTTGCCACCTACGATAACATATTTATTGGTTCTGTGGACTAGATATGTATATCTGTGGAGCACCATACATACCACAGCATACAAAGCCTCCATTATTTGGTCTGCCTACCACATCCCTCAATTCTAGAACAAGAATAAGAGATTTTTTTGCTTTTTGGAACTGAAGGAAAGAGTCAAAAAACACTTGTAATAAAATTTATTATTTATATTACTTATTTATAAGTGAACATATTCTAAACTACTCAAAAATCAAGTGAAAAAATGTAAAGAAGTCCATATACATATCACCTAACTTCAATGATTATCAGTATTTTACCAATGCTGACACATTTAGTTTTTCATTCTCCGTTTTTTTTTTTTTGTTGTTTGTTTGTTTCAATATATCTTTGATTGGAAGAAAATACCTATTTAGGAAGATTAAAAATGCAGATTCAGCTTGACATGACTATAGCCATATTGAGTTGTAAAGCCAGGCTTACTCCAGATTAACACTATTCAGAGTTTCCTGCATTTTCCCCAGTATATTATGAGTAGAACAAACCATCAAAATGGTATGGAGCCTTACAACTGGACCCTTATGCCAGAAATGTACCTGACTCTTTGACATTAGCTTAAGATAAACCAGGTATATTCTGGCTTAGATGAAGTCTCTTTTGACCTAACAAATCATGTTAGTCAGCTTTGTGTCATGTGACTAAAATACCTCACAAAAACACCAAAAGGAAAAAAAAAATTAATTTTGGCTTATAGTTTTAGAGGTTTTAGTCTAAGATCAGATAACTCCTTTGCAGAAACATCATGGTAGAATGGCATGGCAGAGAAAGGCTGCTCAGCTCATGGCAGCCAGGAAGTGGAGAAAAGGAGTAGGGAGGGGGGGAGAGAGAGAGGAAGTGCTAGAGAGCATGAGTGCATGAGAGTGAGATGCCAGAGAGACAATAAGTCCTTCCAGGTCATGCCCCTAGTGACCTACTTCCTCCAACAAGTTCCCACCGCCCAATAGTCCATTCTGCCACCAATGGATTAATCCACTGTTGAAGTCAGAGCCTCATCACTTCCCCAAAGCCCCATCTCTGAACACACTGGACTTTGAGGGCCTTTTCAGATCCAAACCACTCACCATTCCCCTTCTTCTGACACAAAATGCAGGAATTTACTTGATTTTGCTGCCACCCAGGATTACATTGCCATCAGTAACCTCCCCTTTGCAAAAAACAATATGTGTTCTGCACAATCTTGGATCTTTCTCTTTTCTTTGGTCAAGGCATTGGGTCTGGTTCTTACACAGTGGATTGTTCTGAAATAACTGGTGAGATGGCCAGGAAATGGAAAAGGGAAAGAAAATATGCAAGGAGGAAATCTTGGGGACAGCCATCTATCTTTGTATGGGGAAGGGTGGCCTGTATGTTAAATTCTGGTAAGTAAGCAATGGGAGATCCCAAGATCAATGGATTTAGAGCACTGTGGTAAGAAAGGGTGGCATCTTACCACTACATTGGGGTGGTGTTTCTGTGAGCAGTTCCATTGGCTCCCAATGCCCACATAGCTGTGAGTGAAAGGATAATGAAATTAGAAGCACAGTTATAACGTGAAAGAGATCTTTATCTCTCTACCTTTCACTTAGCCTTTAACCTGGTTAAAAAAGTAGAAACTGAGATGCCAAGTTTGAAACCCTAGATTGCTACTCTGTGTGGATGGGGAAAAGAACTGGAAGAGCAAACAGGTGCAAGCTATTATCTTTTATCTTGAGATCAGATGGGATGCAAAGAAATGAAATCCTTGGGGGAAGGGTAGTGTGGAAGAGGCAGAGATTGAAATGATAGAGGATAAGGGATCTCTTGCCTATGAGCCTTGCTTTTTCTCTCCATCATTATTGCAATTTAAAGCAAGGGCACAAAATATTCAGATGCAGGAGGTGGATACTTTTGTTCAGGAAAGTACAACTATTCAGGATTATACTGCTGCAGAATTGCTACATAGTGCAAAAACTTTTAAACAACTGCCCTATGAGAATCTGAATGCCTGGATGGTATGACTCTGGGACACAGAAAGAAATTGCATTTCTCTGGGGAAAGTGAAGCTGAGAAAATGAGTACTAGTATCACTTACCCAGTCCTTAGGTGGTACCCAAATAATGACCGCCATATCCAAGGAAATCATTCCCTTCTAGATTATATCATTTTAGGAATGAGAGCCGCATGGCCAAATGAATAGCATCTGTCAGGAGAAGGATCCCCAAGGAAAAGCACTGAGGAAGCCCAGGGTTTTCTGCATGAACTGAACATGCAATAAGCCATTTACACGCAGGTCCTTCAAGGACCTGACCAAACCATTTTAATAACCAGAATGAAATAAAAACTTATACCTCCACCTTGAGAATGAAATAGCCCTTCTCCCTTCCTCCTAAACTCAACTGTCAGGATGTTTATGATGTTTACTGCTGACCAGGGAGAGACTGAATGTGGTAAAGACAGGGCTTTGTCACAAATCCTGATACAAAATAAGGACAGATAAAAATGAAAGAGAAAAAAGAATGAAGAAACTAGTTAAAATAACAACAACAACAACAACAACAAAAACCTGATGGGGCATGATTTGCTTTGTACCAGCATCCTCAGTGAAAAGCTAAATCACCTAATGCATCTCAGTATCCTTAGGGATGGAACTTAAGCCTAAATAACAGTTCCATCCTTTCTCCTCTGCTCCCCCTACAGGGGAGGGTGAGGAATTTCTGTGCTCCTGTTTTGTAGGTTATTTAGGTGGACACACCTCTCACTCCCCATGATGAGGGGCAGGGGTACAGTTGCACCACAATAAGGTCTATAGAGTATGTCCAGAGACTCACCCGGAACTCACTATTTACTGGTTCTTTATAATCAAAGGGAAGACAATTAATCCATATTTGATGCTAAGTTCTCTCATTCCTGAAAATATTCTAGGGATGGATATTCCACTAGGAAAGACTTATACCAGTCAAGATACTGGTAGTAAAGGTGGTATGGAGGAAGGAGACACCAAGGGACCTTGTCAGCCTTGCCACCTCTAATCAGGTAGTAAGTACCAAGCATTAGCTCTGTTAGACTCATGGCACTAAGTAGGGACTTGTAAAGGTAAATCTGTGCCATTCAATAAAGTAGAAATACAGATAGCAAGTAACCACATAGAAAGATGCTCCACATCATACAGCATCAGAGAAATGGGAATAAAACAATAAGATGCTACTACATACTGATTAGAACTGCCTAAATCCTAAACACTGATAACATACATTGTCATGCTGGCGTGGGCATGCAAAAACAGGAGCTCTCATTCAATGTTGCTGAAAATGCAAAATGAAGCAGCCACTTTGGAAGATACTTCTGTACTTCATATATATATATATATATATATATATATATATATATATATATATATTACTATATGATCCAGCAATCACACTATTTGGTATTTACTCAAAGGTATTAGAAATTTACGTTCACAGAAAAGCCTGCATTTGAAGGCTTAAAACAAGCTTATTCATAATTGCCAAAACTTGGGAGCAACCAAGATGTCCTTCTGTAGATGAATATATAAATTCTGGTACATCCAGACAATGGAATATTATTCAGCCCTGAAAAGAAATGAGCTACCAAGCCATGAAAAGACATGGAAGAAACCTAAACATCTATTACTAAATGGAAAAATGCAGTCTGAAAAAAATACATACGGTGTAATTTCAATATGTGAGACTCTGGAAAAGGCAAAACTATGAACACAGTAAAAAATTCTGTGGTTGCCTGCATTTGGGAAAGAGGGAAGGATGACTAAGTGAAGCACAGAGGACTTCTAGGGCAGTGAAAATACTCTGTATGATAGACACTACAATGATGGATACATGTTATTACACATGTTTAAATCCACTCAATTTATAGTCAAAGCAAACCTAATGCAAACTATGGATTTATGGTGATTATGTCAGTTGTAACAAATGGTCCACTCTGGTGGAAGATACTTATTAAGTGAGGAGGTTAAGGCAGCAGGTATTTGGAAATTCTCTGTTCCTGCTAACCTTAAACTGCTTTTAGAAAAATAGTCTTTAAAAATTCTCTACAATTAAAACAGACCCAAACAACAAAAACTAGGTGTCTTCAGTCTATCATCTGAGATCATACTCAGGGGTATGGTTGGCACTAACATTTGTATATGATTGAATTTTGCTGAAACTTTAATTTTGGGGGGAGACAAAGGAAATGAGATTTTTATCACAAAACTCAAGAAAGCCCCTCACCCAGCAAGGATCTTGTACACATGACAGTACACACCCCCTAACACCCAAACTAGGCTAGAATTTAAAGAGGAATTTTGGCAAATAGATGTAATATTTGAGAAGCAGCAGCAAAGCCTACAAAGACAGAAATTAAGGAGCTCTCATTCAATGTTGCTGAAAATGCAAAATGAAGCAGCCACTTTGGAAGATACTTCTGTACTTCATATATATATTTTACTATATGATCCAGCAATCACACTATTTGGTATTTTCAAAAACCAGTTTTAGTAAACATTCCATCCATGAACTATGCCCCTCTTTTATTCATGCCAATACTGGGTTTGTGTTTAGGGGAAAGACAGGAAAGAAAGTATGGCTTGTTTTAATAAAGAAATAAGACTTTGTACAATACCAAGCTATTTTATCCTAAATAAAATGGAAAATCAATCAAATACCTTTTTTTATATTTTACACTGGATGCACAGAAATGAATGCACATGGTATATTTTCTGTTCACCTACCTGGCTGGAGACATGAACACATAAGTCCAAAGTGTAATTTTTAATAAATTGTATCACTGTAGACCAACTTCTATATTTAGAAGTCAGCCAGCACTCCAGAAAGCAAAACATTCTATTACCAGGTTAAACTCTCTGTGTAGGCATAGAATGCACAACAGGAACTGGAGTAAATAGATAGGTATCCTGAACAGGAACAGAAGACAGAACATGATATTCCAAAAGGTCAAATTATACTGTCTTACATTTGTATAGGATTCCGTGGCAAAATTAGCTTATTAATGGCATATTCTCAAAATGAAATAAGATCTTAATTATGGAACTTCTCTAAATCTTTCATAAGTGAAAGTGTATGTTCACTTCCAAGATGTGGATGATCTAGACATAGCACATATAATCCCAACTCTGTCCAACTTCTTCCCCTTTCTTCCATGAGGGAGCTCACAAGACTGTGTATGCTCTTTCAAAAATATGTTGGGAAATACCGATTAAAAATATTTTATATATTATTCATTGAATTCCCCAAATACTCCCGTGAAGCAAGCACACCAACCATGGTTTCTAGTCCGTAATTAAAAAAAATCAATTTTGAAAAAGATTTACTGAAAAATGGAAAAGTTTTTACTTGGAATCTGGAACCTTGGAAACTAGGTTTTCACTGTGACAGACTTGTTTGTGACCTAACATTTGGGAAACTTTCTAAATTATTATTTTTTTTCTTACGGGATGTTTCTTTTCTATTTTTCTCTGTATTTGACTATGTATTGCCTAATTTATAGGCTTCGTTTTTTGGAACATGGAGTTGACAACAAGATTAACTTACAGATGCAAAATATTTCTTTCTAAAGAATTACATGAATCTGGGTATAGTGGTGCAACCTGTAATCCCAGGACTTCAGAGGCTGAGGCAGGAGTATCAAAAGTCAAAGCCAGCCTCAGCAACTTAGTGAGACCCTCAGCAACTTAAAGAGACTCTTTCCTTTAAACTAAAAACTAAAAAGGTCTGGGGATATGGCTCGGTGGTACAGTGCTTCTGGATTCAATCCCTAATATCAAAATAATAATAATAATAATAATAATAATAATTCTTATTATTATTTCATGAAAATTCTTTATGCAAACAAATATGAAGACATATTTGAAGAAACATAATAAACAGATTAGATGAAAGGGAAGTATAAACTAACCTCTCAACACACACTACAAAACCCACATTTTGCAAATTTTTTCCTCTAGAAAACTAATTGATTTCTTCTTGATTAAATAAAAACACCAGTTTTGAATTTTTTTCATTTTCCCACCCACATTTTGTGTTGTTTTTCTCTGATTCTCTCTTGTGATTATCTCCTCCCCACCTACGCTTGAACAACCAGAGAATACACTTTTAAGCTTGCTCTGTGAAGACAAATCACTTTTTTTTTTTCTGGACAAAAGGGAATGAAGGTAAGAAATATTTTATTCTTTTATTGCCATGCTCTGCAAAGTTGTGTATCACCCTGACTCCTTATTGGTGGCTACATAATTCATTTAACAAATATTCACTAAGTGTCTAGAGGGGCCAGGCATCGTGCTAAGGCACATTCAGCCTCATTCCAGGAACATATACATGTAAAGGAGTGATTTAACAGCATTAATTTCAAATACTAATATTTTAATACACTAGAAAGTCAAAACTCTTTAAACTTCTTTTTGGGAGGGGTGGGGTACCAGCAATTGAACTCAACCACTGAGCCACATCCCCAGCCCTATTTTGTATTTTACTTAAAGACAGGGTTTCACTGAGTTGCTTAGCACCTCAATTCTGCTGAGGCTGGCTTTGAACCTACAATCTTCCTGCCTTAGCCTCCCAAGCCATTGGGATTACAGGCATGTGCCACCGCATCTGGCGAAAAGTCTAAACTTTTGACAAAATAGTTCCAGATATCGACTTCAAAATATAGAGGTGAATATAAAGTTTTTAGAATTCTTTTTGAGGGCATGTGAAGAAAATCAAAGACCACAGTTCTAAAATGATTAAAAGTTTTCTACGGATTCTTAGAGAATATTTATTTTACTGAGGTGCTGGTTCTTTCTGCCATTTCTTTAGGTATACAGCCTACGAATCTTTCAATTTCTCCAATACCTCCGTCCCCTTTGAAGCTCTTCCTTATGCCAATGCTGTGGCTGCAGCCATGATCTGTGGTCTGTTCACTATGTTTCTATAGCCATTCTGGCTTGGAGCTCATTATATCTGATTATCCAAAGAGATTATAAATACCTTAATGAATTTCAATCATTTTATGAGGTCCAGAAGTCTAGCAATTTCTTCACTTAAAGTAAGGAGTGCTTTGCATGTATTAATGAAAATCCTAATATTTTCACTAATTGAGGGGAAAGTGTTCTTGCCTAGGAAACTGGAATAATAGCAAAATTGACAAAGTCAGGGAGACCGTATCTTGCAGAGAAAGACATTAGTGTTAAATGTTTGGTTTTAAGTAGGTTGTTGGTTGCAATGAGTGGCACAACGGTGGAGATGTCCTAAGGGTAGAATATGAGAAGGAGTGCCTATGAAATGTTAGATCTCAAGAGCTATATTAAGGAATGACCTCAAGACATAACAATATGACTGTCCTATTTTTTTTTTTTTAATTTCTCCCACTGGACTAATCTTATTAGCACTGATCAGTTGTTCCTTTTTAAATCTCCCTCCTCGCTGTACCTTGTGCTTACCTTCCCTGCCAACTCCTCCAACTGTCTGCCTGGACTTGTCCCTTCTTTCATCTAAATGATTCACACAGACTTAAAACTCATTCCCAGAGTGAGGTCATCCACTTTGACAGTGAAAGAAAGATATTCATCTTCCTTTCCATTCCACTGACTTTGATTATGATACTTTTTAGGAATAAATCACAGAGTTGGTGAGTTGAAATTCCAACCCCCACTCCTATCTGCATTACCACTCTATCTTTTCAGATCCCAAAAGTTAATCTTTTAATAAAAAATATAAAATGCCCGGAGAAGAGTTCTGCAAAACAATGCATACATAATCCTTCTCAATTAGTCAAACAATTAACCATTAGTAGCAAATGTAGTCTAACCTTTTGCTGGTAAGATATAATGAAGGGTATCTTATGCAATAGGATAGTATTTTGTATGATTTAATTGATTATTCAACAAATAGTTATTAAGTACCTAATACATGACAGAAATAATTTCTGATATTAGAGATTCACTAGTGAACAAAACAATGATATCTGCCATGGTGATTTTTTTTTATGGACACAATACCTTTATTTTTTTTTTCTTTTTTAATTTATTTATTTATTTATTTTTTTAATTTTTTTTTATTGGTCGTTCATAACATTACATAGTTCTTAATACATCATATTACACGGTTTGATTCACGTGGATTATGAACTCCCCCTTTTACCCCGTATACAAATTGCTGTATCACATCAGTTTCCCTTCCATTGATTGACATATTGCCTTTCTAGTGTCTGATGTATTCTGATGTCTGTCCTATTCTCTACTATCCCCCCTCCCCTCCCCTCCCCTCCCCTTCCCTCCCCTCCCCTTTTCTCTCTCTACCCCTTCTACTGTAAATCATTTCTTCCATTTGTATTATCTTGTCTTACCCCTCCTTTCCTCTTGTATGACATTTTGTATATCCCTGAGGATCGCCTTCCATTTCCATGCAATTTCCCTTCTCACTCCCTTTCCCTCCCACCTCTCATCCCTGTTTAATGTAAATCTTTATTTTTTTTAAGAGAGAGAGAGAGAGAGAGAGAGAGAGAGAGAGAGAAAGAGAATTTTTAATATTTTATTTTTTAGTTATCAGTGGACAAAACATCTTTGTTTGTATGTGGTGCTGAGGATTGAACCGGGGCCGCATGCATGCCAGGCGAGCGTGCTACCGCTTGAGCCACATCCCCAGCCCATAATACCTTTATTTTATTTGTTCATTTTTTATTTTTTATGTAGTGCTGAGGATTGAACCCAGTGACTCACATGTGCTAGGCAAGTGCTCTACTCCTGAGGCATGACCCCAGCCCTGCCATGCTGATTTTTATATAGTGGTAGGGTTTAAATTGGGAGTAGGAATCAAATGTATGAAATATGATATGTCAAGAACTATGCAATGTTTTGAACAACCAATAATAAAAATTAAAAAAAAATAAATTGGGAGTCGGGCAAAGAACCTACAGAAAATATGCTGAATAAAAAATTCCATAATTTAAGGTCTGGTATTGTAACACCTCCTGCTTTGCTTTTCTCATTAAGGATTGATTTGGCTATTCTGGGTCTCTTATTTTTCCAAGTGAATTTCATGAGAGTTCTGTGAAGACAGCTTTGGAATTTTGAGGAGAACTGCATTGAATCTGTACAGCACTTTTGATACGATGGGCATTTTTTAAAAAAGTTAGTTATAGATGGACACAATACCTTTAGTTTATTTATTTTTTTATGTGGTGCTGATGATATAACCCAGTGCCTCACATATGCTAAGCAAGCAGTCTAGCCACTGAGCTAATAATAGCTCATTTTGGACATTTTGACAATATTAATTCTGCCTATCCAAGAACATGGGAGGTCTTTCCATCTCTTAAGGTCTTCTTCAATTTCTTTCTTCAGTGTTCTGTAGTTTCCATTGTAGAAGTCCTTACCTTGGATATTGACACTAAATCAGGCATGAAGACCAATTTAATACAATAGAAGACACAGAGACAAACCCACATAAATACAGTTATCTCATACTAGATAAAGGTGCCAAAAACATACATTGGAAAAAAGATAGCCTCTTCAACAAATGGTGCTGGGAAATCTATATGCAGTAAAATGAAATTTAACCCCTATCTCTCACACTGCACAAAACATCTCAAAGTGGATGACAAGACCTAGGAATTAGACCAGAAACACTGAACCTACTAGAAGAAAATGTATGCCAAACATGCCAACACATCAGCTCAGGAATTGACTTTCTTAAAGACTCCTCAAGAGTAAAAAGTCAAATAAAAAATTAATAAAGGGAAGAGTATCAAATTAAAAAGTTTATTTAAAGCAAAGGAAAAAATTAAATATATGAAGAAAGATTGATTGCCACCTGCACCTCTGATAAGGCCTTAATTTCTAGGATATAGAAAGAACCCCCCCAAAAAAAATTGACACCAAAAAATCCCTCCACAAAACAAACAAATAAACAAACGACCCGGTCCATAACGAGCAAATGAACGAAATAGACACCTCTCTAAAGAAGAAATATAACAGTCAACAAATATATGAAAAGATATTCAACATCTCTAGTAATTATAGAAATCCAAATTAAAACTACAATGAGATTTCATTCTCTCCAGTCAGAATAGCAATTATCAAGAATATAAATAACAATAAATGTTGGTGGGATTCGGGGAAAAGTATACACTCATACATTGCTGGTGGGACTGCAAATTGGTGTGGTCACTCTGAAATGTAGTATAGAAATTCCTCAAAAAACTTGACATGGAACCACCATTTGACCTAGTTATCCCACTCTTTGTATGTATCCAGAGGATTTAAAATCAGCATACTATAGTGATGCAGTCACATCAATGTTTATAGCAACTCAATTCACAATAGCTAAGCTATGGAGCTAATCTAGGTACTCTTCAATAGATGAATGGATAAAGAAAATATGTCCTATATGCACAATGGAATATTGCTCAGCTATAAAGAAGACTGAATTTATGACATTTGCCAGCAAATGCATGGATCTGGAGGCTATCATGCTAAGTGAAATAAGCCAATCCCCCAAAACCAAAGATCAGATGTTTTCTCTGATATGTGAAAGCTAATCCACAATAAGTGGGGGCACTGTGAGGGGAAGAATAGATATGTATTAGTTTAGACAAGGGGGAATAGAGGGAAAAGCAGGGTTTAAGCAAAGCAAAGAGAGCAGAATAAATCTGATATAACTTTTCTATGTACATATATGAATACACTACAGTGAATCTTTCCATCTTGTACATCCACAAGAAATTAATTTTAAAAAAGAACAACTATGGGTAGTTCAATGGCAGAAAGATCAAGAGAAGGAAGGGAGCAGGGGGTGGGGAGAAGGAAGGGGAAGGAGAGGTACTGGGATCTGAATTAGAACAAGACATATTCCATGCTTGTATAATTATGTCAAAATGGATTCTATCATACATAACTAAAAAGAACCAACAAAAAATAAACAAAATTGTATAATAGGTTAGAAAATGATAAGTGCTATGAAAAAAAAAAAAACCCAAAATGGAATAGAGTAAGAGCAGTACCAGGAAAGGGGTGGGAGAGCAGGTCTGCATGGACCACAACTTTATATATAGTAACAGAATAGTGTTCACATATGTAGTAGTGAGATGTGAGCAAAAATTCAAGTGATGTTAGTTTGAACCTCAGCATCTGGATAATGAATTTAAAATCCTTCCTGAGAAGGTAACATATCTGACAATGGAAAAAAGGTTTAAATGATTTTGGGTTTTGATTTCATATGGAAGACATGATGAGTTTCCTATTTTTGATGAACACATCTTGAAACAATTGGCAGTTTTTATGACAAAGTATGAATTACCAAACCTGATATCTTACGTAAGTTAACAAACACTAAAATGACTGATTTTATGGGCTATTCGATTAAAAAATTCAATATATAAATATGTTGCCAACATCCAACCAAAGGCATAACAGAGTGATAAAATTTAAGGACCCACGACAGCAAAGACTTTTGTTTCTTTGTTCATGTGTATGTACTGAACCTAGGTCAAGATAAGAACTTATTAAATACTAGTTTCAAGGATGAAGCCAAAAATTATTAGGGATAATGAGGTTAAGTAGTGACTTTCTATAATAAGTAACTTTCTATAATATGAAAAATGTTCAATCTCTTCATAAGCTCAAGGGCAAGAATTTGGCTTTCAATCTAACTAAATTCTTTAAGAAAACCACATCATAATGAAAATTATTTCATATATCTACTTACTGCCTCTGAGTTGTTTATATCTAATGTTTAGGAAAAGAAGATAGGAGACAATGCTCAGGTATATTGTATTTTTCTCCTTGACTACAGTTAGCAGTTGACTCAGAAGATGATTAAAAGGCTGAGATACAGCAAATTAGACCCTCAACATCTGGTAAGTCTTCTGCAATAAAATGTGGAAAGACATAGCTTTTAACTATGAAATCCCTTGTGTCTTGTCTCAGGTACGCATGCATGCTAAATCTGGAGGGTTTTTTTCTCTGCAAAGGAATCTGCCTCAGGAGACCACATGGAGGTGGAGATTGGAAGAGAAGGGGCAGGTTTGGAATGATATCATTTACCAATTTTCAGATGTTCTTTGAAGCTGATATTGCCAAATGGGGAATATTGTTTAAATTTTTTTTTAGTTGTTGATGTAGCTTTATTTTTTATTTACTTATATGTGGTGCTGAGGATCGAACCCAGTGCCTCACAATGCTAGACAAGTACTCTGCCACTGAGCCACAACCCCAGCCCCTAAAAATAATTTTTTAAAAGTTTATTTTTGGTAACTGATTAGCAAGTGCTAAGCCACAAATCCACGAACTGGCATCTTAAGATTTATGTTTATCTTCTTTCTCATAAGAACAGACAACATTGTGAACAGAGAACACAAAGTATAGTAGCATTAACTGAACCTGAAAATGTAAAATGAAAATTGTGTTACATTGGCTGCCCAAAAGCATGAAATTTTTTTTAGAAATTCTGAGCCCCAAAAAAGCCTACATTATTTTTTCTATGTACAGAAGTCATGATTTGGTTTTCTGTATACATAAGCTCCTTTAGGGTAGAAACCATACCTTTTAAATTTATTGTATGTAACTCAATAAATGGCTATTAAATAAAACAATAAATGAAGAAATACAATTTGTTTTGCTTTGTTGGCAATATTTGAAATAAAAATTGTCTAATAAAATTGTGATTTAAAAATTAAGATCATCTTTCATAGTAAAAAGACAGTTATAAAAATAGTATTCATCAATAATCTAAATTGTGTATACAACAAGATAGCTACATTGACAACATTTAGCAAACTTCTCAGTTTTCTATATAAATAAATATATTACTATGTAAATAAAATTTTAAAAAGTTTTATCAACAAATTCTGGTTTCAAAAAAAAAGAACTGTTATTATTGAGGAATTAAGTGACATGCCCATTAGCAAATGAATGCCTACATGGAGAGATAAAATGGACATTAATAAAATCAAGAAGATCTGATTCTTGGACATATCTTTCATACCTGATATACTGACAGTTATAAGCCCGATTCATGTAATTATCACAGCAGAAAGGAGGAATCTTTATGAAGACAAGGTCATTTGTAATATATAACAAAATGGTCTCAGCATATCCACTATGAACAAATGCTGAAACATGACCATTTAATGAATACTAATAACATATTAAAACCTAGAATTAAACACATAAAAAGGGACAACTGCTGCCTAAATTCAAGAAAGATACTACTCAGCCAGGAGTCTGATACTTGATCTCCCTTTTCAGTTCTTTTAAAGTGCTCTTAAATATCTATGCCCCAGGTAACTTTGCTTTATGAAAGTGAAGCAGGGAACTTTATAGCCCTCAAATGAGAATCAAAGAAGTACCTGTAGAATCGCAACCTCATTTCGAAGCTGGCTTTCTTGTTTTGTGGGAAATCTTAATTTGTCAATGATTTTAATAGCCACATCTCTTCCCGTTTTACGATGTTTTCCTTTAAAATAAAAATGAGAAACATTAGCATGTTATTAAATATCACCTCTACTAAAAAACACCCAAAGTTACAAGCACATTTATAGAAGGGATAAAAATGTTTCACTGAATAAATTAACATTTCTGAAGTACTCTGACTTACATATCCATCAAGATTTCATTTCTTAGTTCCATTATTCAAAAACAAGTATGTGTGTTACAGTTGGCCACAGTTTAGAGCACACAAGAAGTGGGGCATGAAAAACTTTATATCAACTGTCTCACATTTTCTCATAAAAATCTATGATTTAAGAAATAGGATGTTGATCTACTCAACGCAGAAAATATTCAAAGCACCAGCAAAAATGCTCTCCTAAGAAAGTATAATTTTAAAGTCCTGATGTATGTCATAGGGAAAGCTTGAGAGTCTTGGCTCTGTCATTCACTAACTGTGTGATCATCAGGAAATTACTTAATCTTTCTGAATTTCCTCATCTTCAATGGTAACACTGTTGAGAGGCTCAAAAGGAAGAAGACACATAAATGAGGAGCTCAGATAACAATGCACACCAAAAATCAATTGTTAGTGATCATCACCACATGATTGGCCCTTTAAAGACATCAACCCCTTTAATTCTCACGACTAACATTTTAGGAGGGTGTCTCTGGGGTACCCCAAGCTCTGAATTTCTACACCACTAAAATACAGTAAGTACAGATAATAGGAGCATTAACTGGATCTGAAAATGTAAGATGAAAATGGAAAACAGATCTAATTACTTACAAGTTTTGGTTCCACATAGACAATTTGGAATTCTATTATTTCGTCATTTGTGGTAAGTTTGTTGTTCCTTCATTCATCCTGCTCTCACCAATCTTTCTGACTCCTCCCAGACCTTCACTCCCATGTTGCCTTGTTTGCACGATCTCTACTTCTCTCTCTCACCCCTATCTCTCTGGCTCACTGCAATCTCTACTCCAGCTCAGCCTTTTCACTGTCCTTGTTTGCAGGATCTCTACTTCTCTCTCTCACCCCTATCTCTCTGGCTCACTGCAATCTCTACTCCAGCTCAGCCTTTTCACTGTAGCCACTCCCCACTGGAGTCACATCTGTGTTACCAGTGGACATGACTCCCTTTGAAGACTTTCTCATCTCTATCCTCTGTGTGTATAGGTATCGTGTTTTATTATTCCTTGTGGAAGCCTTCCCAACCCTAGGTCTCCCAGTGTTGGATGTTCCAAATTACCTGCTGGTCTCTCCAATCTCATCTCTCACCCTGCCTCACCCTCACACAGTGTGCAGTTAGGTATGTATTCCATGTGCTTTATCTACTGGGATATTTTTACAATTACTTATTACATTGGAACAATAATCAGTCTAATACTTGGTCTCTTCTCTTATACCATTACTTAATAACATAAAACACAACGGTTGCTGACTCATTGACAGGTTTTACATTTAAAAAAAATCATAGGAGTATTGTATAACAATAAAAAACTTTGGAAAATAAAATATAACTTTGTTTTTAAATGAAAATATGATATTTATAATGATGAGTAATAAATTATTTATTAAATTATTTAATAAATTATTATTTTACAGTAAAATTGAGTGGGATATTTTGATTATTTCAGAGCACTCAACCTCACAGAAAAAATAATTTATTACTTACATTAAGAAACTGAAAGTTATGATATCATTTTATAGAACAGGTAAAAATGATAATATTAAATGTTACCTAAATTTTTGAAAAATATGATTCAATTAGCTAGACTCTTCAGCAGGAGTTAAAATAATAAATTCAACAAAAGGCTTGACAAATAAGAAAAAAGGTAAAAACTTAGTATTTCACTTCAAAAGTTTAAAAATTCAATTATTACTGAAATAGATACATTGGTAAAGATATCAGAAAGTTAAAGGATTTTTTATTTTTGCCTCGTGAAATAAACAGACCTTCCATAAAAGTCCTTACTAAAGATTCTAAAAGAAAATGGAAGTAATTTGTTTATAAACTACAACTTCTTTGTTTTTTCAACATTTTGTCTGAATAAATCCAACTGCTTCAGTATTGTGTACAAACTTTTTCAATATTTAAGCAAAAGCAGCTTTTCAGGAATAGAAACTTTCAAAACAGAAATATAGGGGCTGGGGCTGTGACTCAGTGGTAAAGTACTTGTCTACCATGTGTGAGGCACTGGGATCGATTCTCAGCATCTCATATAATAAATAAAGTAAAGCTCCATTGACAACTAAAATAAAAAAATTTTTTTAAAGACCCAGAAATACACTGGTTTGTAAAGAATGACTACCTTAAGACAAAGTCTCTAAAAGGCAAAAGAGAAAGACTCTTATAAACACTTACATGTAGACCTTGTTTTATATGTCTTTCTTGGAAACATTACTTTTCTCAACACAGGTAGCTAAAATTTTAAGTTAATAAAAATACATAGTGAACTAACCTACCTCCATAAACAATTCCAAACTGTCCGGAACCCAGTACTTCATCAGGAAAAATCTGATACACTGTGCTGATGTCCTATAGGTACAAGTCCAGAGAAAAACAGACAAGAGGCAACAAATCATTAATCCTAGTAAATTGTGTAATTTTATTGAATATATTGTAAATATTAAATTTTTCAAAACTAAGTTAATTACTCATGCTAAATAAGATTTCAGTGATGATATTCAAAGCACATTAAATTGATGTTATATTGCAATATTTTGAAAACTTATCTGGTCTTAGGTGATCAAGGTTTCTCATATTGAGACAAAATACATTTCAGTAGAGAGAAAAAGACCTAAATTATACAGCGTTCATTTACTGATTATCTGAAAAGGGATTTTTTTTTTTTAAATTTAGATGGCTATTTAGAAACTTGGTTAAATACCCATGTATCCCAATCACATTTCTGTGGAAATCCTGATCCACTCTTTCTCTACAATGGGGATGCTGCTCCTATGCTAGTCACTTGGAATCAGATGAACCTAAACTCGAAGGGGCTGAATCACCATGAGTGACCTAGAGACAGTACAAAAGAATGACAGCCCACTATGAAGCAGCTAAGCTCTTCCAATTTTTTTTTTTTTTACTATCATTTCTGGAGGTAACAAGCTCTAAAAGTCTACTCTTTCCTCTTTGAAATAATGACTGCTGAATAAAGCCCAGTTTTATCTAAGTTCTATACTCTGTGATTTGTTAACCATATTTATTAAAACAATATATTTTAATTTATGGGTTCCTATTACAGTATATCCCACCACATTTTCTGCCTATTATCCACTTTTACATTCTTTATTCTTTCAATAAAAAAAGTGCTTTTGCATCATATCCTACCCTCTGTAAATCATATTCACTCTTATTCTTTTACTTTTTCTCCCTAGGAAACAATTTTAAAAGTGGTCTCCATCCTGTGACTCCTTCAGAGTGTGCAGAGAGTGAGTTCAAAACTATCTGGATAAAACATTGATTCTATTCCAGAATTCTGAGTCCAGCCTGTTCCATCCATTAGCAGAAGCATTTCCTTTAAAATTTAAAAGCCCGAATCAAAATGTTCCAGGGAAACAGTGACTGAACAGGAGCGACCCCACTGCTATCTGGAATTTCCAGGGGCTTTATGTTACCTATATTTCTCCAAGTCTTCTCTAGCTAAGCAAAAGCAGCAGGAACCTGAAGTCTTTGGACATCGCTCTTAGAAATGATGGACCAAGAATTCATTTGACCTTTACCATGAAGTTGTTTGCTTTCTCTTTCATTTATGCCAATCTAGTAAGGTGTGTAATAATATAGCAGTGATGAAAGGAGTTTTATGAAGGTTTTATTTTAAAAAAATAATCTCAGTTTAGTGTAAAGTAAGGCTGTAAAGTGCTTTCTTTTGGTCCTAGGTATAGTAGACAAAATAGAGTGAAAGCTCTGAGTCACAAGTAAGACTTTATTACATTCAGGCTACTGGCTATAGTTTCAAAATATAACAAAGCATACATGATAGATACATTATATTTTATATGCCTGGCCTATAATTTTTAAAAACTAAGTTGAAAGGATGGTGGACATAGTACAAGTGACTAAGGATCTAGAATGTAGACCCATAAAATCTGATTTACACAACTTCCCTGAAGTCTTCTTTGTTAGTACAAGTAACTGTAAGAGCATTTGCAGACCTCATCATCTGACAGCACTTCTGGGTAGTAGGAATGAGAATAATGGCATACTTAAACAACTCATGCAAATCAATAATTTATTTTGTCTATTTATTTTAATGTGCAACATCAGCCATTGAAAGTCCAGTCTAAAGAAGGGTAAACATGAAAAATCAGCCATCCCATTAATTGCCCAAGATGAAAAATAGGTCCCTGTCACTACATTAAAATACAGATTACAGCGAAAATCACTAAATATAGAATGTTGTGTTTCCAAAATCTCATGGAAGAAAAATATTCCAATAGATATTTTATTTTCTAGAAAATACTAAAAGTTAAAATTATCCATAAAAATCTATTTTGTGATGCTCTTATTTCCCAATAATCACATTATCAGGTTTTATATTGGTAGACATATACTCACCACATTCTCTTGAATCTGACAATTTGATACTGAAATGCTCACAGAAATGTCTTCTAGAAATGCATGTTAAAAAAAGAATATACAAGTCAGAGAGGTAACAGCAAAACAAGTGAAAGCATGCTTTCAATCATCCTACAGGACTGGTTTTAAATAAATCATAACAATTAGATGTTTCTAGAGAATTTTCAATAAGAATACTTTTTACTTTTAAAATTATAAACTCTCTCTGTACTTGGTTTTCAAAAAATAAAATTTTGTCAGTTTAGAGCTGGGAGTTAGAAGGACTTGGGTTCAAACTCTGGCTTTGCTATTTAATATCTCTGATATGAGCTTAGACAACTTAATCTTTCTAAATTTCCTTACCTGCAAAATAGGTAGATTGATAACTTCATTAATGCTTATTTTAGGCATTAAACAAAGACCTTTATAAAAATTGCTTAACATCAAAATAAGTATATATATTCTCTTAATATGTTGGTTGTAGAAATAAATAAAAAATATAATAGTCAGCAAAGAATATACTATAATGTAAAAAACAGGTTAATTTCCAGGTTTTCTTTTGTTTTTCTTTATTTTTTAGAAAATGGACACCACACATTTATTTTATTTATTTATTATGTGCTGAGGATCAAACCCAGTGCCTCACACGTGGTAGGCAAGTACTCTACCACTGAGCTACAACCCCAGCCCTACAGGTTTTCTTATTGATAAACATTATGAAATTTAAAATCACATTTTATACAGTCATTCCTCTAAAATTTTTCATTTTAAAATTTATCCTCAATATTTAATTCTGGTTGCATTTTGGCAGAATTAATTTTATATTACTAAAGAATAGAGACTTCTTCCTGGGATAAGTTTACCAATAGTTACCAAATACTTTGCATATCAAGGGCCCTGTACAGGATACCATCTCAGGTGGATTTGAGAAATCAAATTTATTCACATTTGTGGCATTCTAGGTCAAGCTCAAACTGACTACATGTTTTCTTTTACGAGCAACAGCTCTAGATGTCTGTAAGTGCTTACTATACAGGGTGTACATAAAAATATATATATACCAAATAGGACCTGGGGTTGTAGTTCATGGGCAGAGTGCTTGGCTAGCAACTGTGAGGTACTGAGTTCAATCCTCAGCACCATATAAAAATAAATAAATAAAACAAAGGTATTGTGTCCATTTAAAACTAAAAAAAAATAAATATATAAAATAAAGACAATGATATATGATAATTTAATGAATAAAATATTTTGGTATGTGGAGTATCTTGTATTTAAAAGATCCTATATTCTCCAAGAAACTAAGTCTACCACAAGTATTCTTTTTTACATTCCATTATTTTTTTAATATTTATTTTTTAGTTTTATGTGTACACAGTATCTTTATTTTACATTTATGTGGTGCTGAGGATTGAACCCAGTGCATCAAGCATGCTAGGGGAGCATTCTACCACTTAGCCAAGACCCCAGACCACATTCCATTCTTGGGCAAGGCAGAACACATGTATACTGTGCTAGTTATAAAACCTGTGCACTTACTGTGTGAGTTGGTTCCTGAACCCACAGATGAGCCCTTGGAAATGACAGGCATGAGGGCATGCTGGATGGCTATCTCCCACATCCTGGCCACATCAGCACCAACACCACTGGTAAAGACACTATTATTCGGTGGGGGGCTGGAAGGATTGACTACATTTTCTCCCACATAATATATTACATTTGCTGTAGTAATTTCAAAACAATGAGGATTAGTCCCACTTGGAATTAATGCTGAAGATTTTGCAGGTTCCAGAGATAAAATTTCTGATAAAGGAATTTCCTATGGAAGAAAGATTGAGTTAAATGTGGTTTATTAAAAGCACATAAAAATTTAAATAAATTCATTCTAGGACATGTGAGAAACAATATTCCCAGTAGCCATCATTTATACATAATTTTTTTTTCAAATGCAAAATGGGAAACCTTATCACCACTACTTTCTAGAAAATATAAGTGATTTTTATAGTGTTTTGTAGCAGGAATAAAAATGCTTAAGACTAACAATTTTGAATCTTCACCAAAATCCAAGACTTGGAACATGAATGATAATTTTTAAAACAGTGAGCTAAACTGACAACATTTTTGAAATGCATTTTGGATATTCATGGTTATTACCAAATTTTAACTATTCTTTAAAACAATGAAATTAAACATGATTTGATTCAATACATGTGACTACACATAGTAGTATAACCAAGTGAATACTGTTAATGAGGAAAACCATAGCAACTGGTTTTTAAAGTAGTTGTTTTTAAGACCATTTAATGTTGAAAAATTAATTGCCACATTATTTATCAGAAAGTATGAAGTGACTATAAAGATAATAACTTTTGAAACAACATTTTGAATGTAAGAACTAATGAGGTTTCATTTTTCTGTCAGAGCTGTGTAAACTGGCCATACTCTGGAGTTTGCATTCATGTAGAAGGAGCTATATATACTGTTTTCACTGTGAAATTCTTTTGGAGCTGTGTTTTACTGGGTAATATATTATGACACATCTGTAATCTTAAAAGAAAATTTCTGCTAAATATTTCTCTATAGGAAAGTATTCCTTATGCACATTGGCAAACTTGGAGAAATCATACAGTTTCTTAACTTTCAGTGATGGACTAGATAGGATGGACTCGGGAATTTACTTTTAGCTCATCTACTGTGACTACGAATTTTCTAGTAAAATTACATTACACAACTCTGTTAAAATATTCAATTAAGCTTTTCTACCTCCCCGTCTCTACCATCTCATGGGGCCAGAAATACTCTCTAAGAAAATGTGAGAGTGACAGATGAATCAAAAGGTTACAATCAGATTCTTAAGAAATTTGTAAACTACAGAGAAGAAAAAATATCTCCTATAGGAAGCCCAGAAACATTCATGTGTATTAGATGTATTTCATATTTCTGAAAATCTGTAGTCTCATGAGAAAGTAGGAATGGATACTAGACTACAATCAAAGGAAGAGCCACCTTACCTTGTGGTACCTGCTTCCTGTGTCATTTTGAAAGAGTGTAATACATTTGCTATCCAATCTCCAATAGTGCCTTTTCCGCTGAAATAGAAGTTAGAGTCAGGATCTTTAAAAAACTTTAACACCAACCGAAATTGATAAAAATAAGTGCATTTTCCAAGGGAAACACAAGATTTGATGGTGGGAAGTAAATGGGCTTTGGGCCAGGCAGGCTCACACTCACTTTGTCTCTAGAAATTAACTACTCAGCAAATGCTGTGAGGTAAGTTTCTGCATCTGCGTCAAAGGGTTATGAGTAAAAGGGATAATGTGTAAATATGCACACATAGTATGTGCACAATAAATGACAAACATCATTTTAAAATTTACTTGCCTGCTTGAAGAGCTAAAGGTTTAAAAGGAGGGATAATAATTATACATGCTCATTATTTTAGAACAAAAGAAATATCATGTTGATCCAGCCACATATTTTGGTCTCCATTAGCAATAGAAAAATTCTGAATGTGACAACAGAGCTAAAGAACTTTTTGTTGGGTGGCAGGCTGGGTTTCATAGTACCAACTTTCACTAAAGAACATTCCAAATCTAACTACTATGATTTGGTGATTGGGTCTCTGTCCACTCTAGATATATCCTTCAGGATATTAGGGTGTGTGTGTGTGTGTGTGTGTGTTTGTGTGTGTGTGTGTGTGTGTATACATGCATTTATATCCTTTTAGACCCAAAGCCCCAACACTGTTTTTGCTCTCTTCTACAACCCATCTTAGATCAAACATGTTTCAAATATTTTGCATCATGTCCAAGAAGAAGAATTAGATGGTGTCCAGTTGAGTCCTACAGTAAATCATTCTCTTTCCAGCAATTATAGATGAGTCCATTAGGTTATAGGTGTCTGTTTATCTAAAGACATGATATAGATCCTATCAGTAGGAGAAAATGAAAATACTTCCAATGACTGAGAAATCATCCTAATTACAAATTATCAATTAGCTTAACTTTGAAATGTGGACCAAAGTTTTCTACTTCTTCACATACATACATAACCTCATTCATCTGCTATTAAGAAAATCTGGAGAAATAAATAGACAAAAAGTATAAGAATACCACACTTCTGAATGAGTCAGTTTTTAAATAAAAACACAAATAAGAATTTAAGATATACATAAATCATCATTCTATTTTTTTTCTCTCTCCCTAAAATGCAGCACTTCTTTTAAAATTGCAAATCACAGAGAGGCATTCTGAAAACATACACTGCATATTTCATGACTTCTATAAAACAACAGGTACATATTTAAGTTTTGGTGATCATTTCACGTAATTGAGGTAAATGATTTTGATTTCCTCAAATCTCTTTCTACACTTTTTTCTAACTCTATTGCTTGTTTAACTACATCTGACACCAGAGACTGTAATATGCTCTACCTGGCCCTATGCCAGGCGGTACTAAGGTCTGTTTCCAGTAGCTCAGACAGCCAAAGTACTCACAGGGCATCAATATCTCCACTCATTAATGCAGAACTAGAGGAAACTTCTCACTGTGCATCTTACCAGGGAGTCCTTGCTGGTGTAGTGGACCATCCATCCTTCTTTCATGACCGTGTCGCTTTTCCTCTTTGTGTGTTTGACAGACTGCACTACCCTCATGAGCGGGATATTGTTGCTTGTTGACGGACTTGAAAAGTCAAAATATTTTAGTAGAGACATGTTTTAAGGTACAGATGTTCTTTCTATGAATCAAACCTATTTCAACCATTTTCAAGTGAAAGTCAAAAATATTCACATCCCTTTTTCAGTAAAAGTGTTTTTCAGAGTACCATGGTTCAGAAAGTGGGTCACTTTGAATAATGAGAGGCATTTTATATGTATGCTTTCAAAATCCTGAGGCAGGGTAACAAACTCCTTGGTTTTCAGAATGAACTATATAGAGTGCAGTGTTCAAGTAAATAGTAGATAGATTATTGTCAATGTACTGAGGCTATAGGATCCATAATCACACTTGAAAGCTTATTTGCTTAAAAGCACATATTACAGGCACAATATTAATAATTTATAGATTATATTTTTAATATGAATTCTATCTCTGAATAATTTCATAAACATTAAAATCTGCTTTTTTAAACTTTTATATAACTATTATTTATGGAATTATGCTGCTATTTCACTTCTTTCTCCTCCCTCTCCCATTGTCCCTTCTATGTTCCATTCTGTCTCTGGCTCATCCTCCCCTCTTCCGTCTTTCTCTGCATCCACCTAAAACATATGGTGCTAAAGAAATATGCATCCTTGGTGGAATGAGATGGATATTATTACCCTAGGTACATGTGTGACTGCACAATAGTATGACACTACATCGTGTACAATCAGACAAATGAAAAGTTGTGCTGCAATTGTGTACAATGAATCAAAATGCATTCTGCTGTTATATATGCTTAATTAAAATAAATATATAAAATTTAAAAAAGACTCTCCTAAATTCCCAAACCAAAGAAACTATGAGATAATAAATATTTCTAATTAAAAAGAAAGTGTGTATGTGTGTGTATGGGGGTGTGTGTGTGTGTGTGTGTGTGTGTGTTGGGCCATAAGAATAATATTTTCCAGTATTTTAAAAATATTTATTTTGACATTAAGTAGAAAAAAATAATTATTTTTCTCTACTTTCATTTTAGTTTGTCAAGGAATTTGGTATTTGTAAAATGGACATAAAAGTTTCAATATGCTTTACAATATAAATTAGAGAGTGAGAAATTTCTACTGTAAGAGGGCAAGTAATAAATATTTTTGGTTCTGCAGAACATCTAACTCTACTATGGTAAAATACAAAATCAGCCACGGACAATATAAATGAGGATGGCCATCTTCCAACAAACTAAACTAAAAAACAGGGAGCAGTTCAAATTGAACTGGTGACCAAACTGCTGATTTATGATATAAAAAGTGAAGATCATCTAGTGATTTAAAAAAATGTAGACAAGCAGATAACAGTTATAAAACTACATGTACTTCTGAAATAAAAATCAAGAACAATCACGTGTGAATGATGTCATATTTATAATAGGGATCAACTATAAAATAAATAGTGTTTGCTGAGGTTGATCTATGATCTTTGTGTTACTGTACACTGAATTAATATAAACTTAGTAATAATCTTGTGGATGGCAAATACAAGTGTCCCTTACATGCAAAAGAAAATGGGCCAACAAATGAGGCAATGCTAGGAAGGGAACCCAGACCTCCTTACTCCAATAACGCTTATCTATGGTACACATCTCATTCTTAATGAAATTAGGCAAACCCTTTAAATTTCTTTTATAATAAAGTATCAAAGAGCTTTAAAGGCTAAGTTTCACTTGGGTTCCACTGTCTGCCTGAGGCCGGGGACTGCAATCTCACCTGATGGTTCTGTTGGAATCCTCGTGGTCCAGGTCTGGATCCTGCATCTCCCCGCTGTCGCTCTGGCCCTCTGCCATGGCCATCTCAGCATCCTGCACCATTGCCTCCTCCATGTCATCCATGAGCCCACTGTTCCTCTCACTGTCATTGTCATCACTCCCTTCTTCCATGACCACATCAGATTCTGCCCCAGGGCTAAGCAAATCTAGAAAATTGTTTTGACCCATGAAGATAAACCTGGAATCCTGGAGCCAGGGCTTAAGAGAAAGGCAATCCTAAACAAATCAGTTGGAGGCCCTAAAAAAAGTAGTTCTGTGAAAAATGTAGCTTTTCACTTTCCTTTTTTCATTTGAATGTATAAGTATAGGAATGTATGAGATGAGTAATTCATACAATATTACAGGTATATACTTTTTTTTTCTATGAACCTAAAGCTAAAAACATAAAATGTCACTGAGAGCTTTCAAAGGAAACCAAGGGAGGGACAGAAGAATAATGTTAGGAGGGAAAATGATACCAAGCCCAAGTTACCAGGTAATGGATCATAATTCATAGCACAGCCTTCATGGGAAACAGAAATACATGGGAAGGTGAGGGAGACTTTCATGTGAAAGATGATTCAAGGTCACTGATGATGGTTATTGCAGTAACTTTTTGAATCATGGATTCCAATATATTAAGTTGGTCACAGAAGCTGCAATTTTTAAATACCTAAGGTAATAATGAATATTTGATTATTGAACCTGCCATTATGAAGTTGATAGTAATGCAGAAATTTTATTACTTAAGTCATGCAAAGTACTAAAAAATTAGAAAAAATGGGTCAATCAGAGCCCCTGGCCTACCAATCTTGGAAAACTCACATTTTACCAGACTTTTTTTTTCTGACTACATGGGAAAATATAATTTCAAAGTTATCAATATCAAAAAATGATCTGTTTCTCCTTAGACATATTATTGAGTACACACTGACATTCCCTGGGTTGAACAAAGTCAATAGCACATGATATAGAGAATGGGGAAGAAGGATAAAAATTCTTTTTTAAGAGCTAATTCATGAATTCCCATGCCAAAAATTAGCATGTATGAGAATGTTTTTCTGAAAGTTCCTTTCTTCTTGTTGTTGTAGTAGGAATATATTTCTTCTAGAGACGAAAGTTCTAAAGCAAAGATAGTCATTTATTTATCAGCTTTTTGATAACAAAGCCACTCAACCTTTTCCTCTGGTCTTCTACAGCCATTTCTTTCCAGGGGAATTGGAAAGCGGTTATTAGAGTGAAGGTATCAAGCAGTTCACTCTCTATGGGAAAAGCTAGCGTGGGATTCTAATTCAAATATTGGCAATGATCCATCAGAATACTATGTGAAGAAAATGTGAGTTGTTTCTTTAGGATACAGCATTTTCTTAGGAATCCTTCAAAGTTAATTTGCATAGTTTCTGTTTTTCCAAGAAAATATTTCAAAATGTAGAAAAAGATACATGCTTTTTAAATTGTCAATAAATTTTCTCTTACGATTAAAGATGCATGTGAATAAACACATATATAATGAACACAGTAACTCGGTGAAGGATGGAAATATGGTGACTATTTTTGATGGGCTAGTATCTGTGGTCCTTCCCTTCATAAACTGATAGGAAAGACAGTAAACTGTCTCAAGGCTTGGAATGAGGACAGAGGAATAGAGAACAGGAGGTATAACTTGCAGGCATTCCAACAATTTCCATATTTCTGAACAAGCCAGGACAGAAGTATAAAATAAGAAAGCTAGGAAAGAAATTATGGACATCCAAGTTTTCAGTATTAGTGTTCATCATATAAAGATCAAGGAAAACCTTTGGTTTTCATTGTAAATCAATTAGCTGGAATGAATGATTTTCAGAAGTAAAGTAGAACAAACTCAGACCATAATTTACTTTGGACTGAGTTACAAACATATGAACCAAAAAAAAAAAAAAAAACCCTACTCTATCACAACTGTCACCACTCTAACAGGGAAGAAATACAGTGGTGACCGTCAGTCTTCCACCTACCTCCATTGATGGTCACTTCACCCAGGCAGTTGTTGGGTACTTTTGGTGCACAACGTTTATGACAGTTGAATCTGCAGTCTAATCATGATGATTTTAAAACAAAACAAAAACCAGAAATTTATCAGAAAGAGAAGTTGTGAAACAAAAGTAGTATTTTCAGATGAATGAGAATTAATTTAACAATGGAAGATGGGCTAGTGACAGATTTAGTGACAAGATTGTCCTTACCTTTGCACTGTAAGCCCTGCCTGAAGAGACCCTTGAGAAGCTTCTTGCAGTACTGGCACACTGTGGGCCGGGTGTAGGAGTGGATGACAAATGTGTGTGGTACTTTAACCTTAGAAAGCAAGATCTTGTCCAGCTCAATGGGTCGTCCAATATATGACTGAGAATTTGACCTCTTCTCTCGACCAATAAATGATTCTGATGGTGACTTTTGCTACAAGTTTTAAAAATAATAAAGGACATGAAGATGAAAGAGATTAGCATGCTAAATTTAAGTATTTTTGTATTTTGTTTTTCTATTGAATATGACATAATCTAAGACTATGTTTCTGTTATTTCCCTCTTATTTCATATTTGAATTATTTTGCATAATCTTAAAGGAAGAGAAGTGGAGATCAGAATGATTTCCTGATTTTTAGGTCTTTTGAATAAGTCTTTAAAAATTAATTAATTATTTTTAACACAGAAAAACAACAAAAAAATCCCACTGCACATATTATCTCATTGACATTTTGTAGAGTACACATCTTCATGTTTAAAAAACCCAATCCTGTTTGCCCAATATGGTACTTCTTCTGAGAAATGCCTATAGTTCCTTCAGATTCCTTAAGTGGGAAAGGAGAGACTTCTTGATTCTAAATTATTTTTCAACCATATCAGAATTAAAAGGTTAAAATTATACTACCATTTTTAAAATTGAAATACAGCAACTAATAGGCAATACAAAGCACATAAATGTTGGTGTTCTAGGTAATAATTATATCTCTGTATGCTCTTGCTCTAATTTTGGAATCATTTATTCCATGCAGTATATAGATGTTTAAAAATTAAATAAATAAAAATTTTTGGACAATTTCATGCATGGTACCTCCTGATATCATGGAAATTTAGGTAGGAACACCAAAATAAAGTTGAGAGTCACCAGAAAAAAAGGATGAAATGAATTACTTAATAGTTACCATAATTATACACCTCATTTATTAGGCTCCTGTAACTGTGTTAGGTGTCGTAAATGAGAGAACTTGTCATATACATTTAAGGCATCTAGGCCCAAAACGTTTAAATACATTCCTTTAGGTCAGATGCCAATAAATACTGATGTCAAAAAATGAACATACATTTATTTGCCTGTACAGACCTTGTTATTATTACTTTACACTGTTAATTTCTAATTTAGAACAATTACTAATGACTTGAAAAATAAATCAAGTTTACCTATAATTTGTATCCATTTCAGTCCCTGTATGACCAAAAGGTAATACTATTTAATATCAAACGAGGAAACTTTGATTTGTAGATTCACTAACTGCAGTAAAAAGAAATTTGAGATGAGTCCCTTCATAGGCACAGAATGTCTATAGTTACATTTGCAGTTACAATGACATACAGGAAAACTATAAAGCTTAATTACTCTGAAAAGCCTAATTACTGCAGAGAAGTCCAAGAAGTCCAAGATAGTCAAAGGTTTGCCAAACAAGAACCCTGAATATATGGAATAAGAATCTTCAATGGTAGTGAAGAATTAAATCTACAAACGAAATGAGAATTAAATCTTTATTCCAGTGTCCTTTAGTAAACTTTAGCTAATGGGCCAGTTTTAAGACTAGACTAAAATGAATGCACTATTTTTCCATAGTTGGAAAGTTTCAACACAGAATAAAAGATGATTTGATGTCACACTTTCTTAGTAGACTCAAAATGTTCTTGAATTTGGAAATCCTACAAAAATTCTGGCTGAATCACCTTTAGATAACTCATTCTGAGCTGTGTTAACACAGCCAGCTTTACACAGGACTATTTACTATACTTGGAAACAAATTCAATTAGAAGAACAAGAAGGAATCTGTCCAATTGAATGTTTTCCTCTCATCCAACATGGTAATGTTTGCATAAACACTGGCTATAAACTGTAAGAACCAGAATTACTCTTGAGAAGTTGTTTCATTTATTACCTTTAGAGATGGGATGAATTTTAACTAAATATCATAAGTTTAGTGAAAAGATATTCATTGTCACTCTGTGACAAAATTTTCAGTTAAAATTTAAAATAAGTTAACAATCTGGCCAGAAATATTTATTATTACCTTTCCTTTAGTTCCAAATACAATTAATTGTTTTCACTATGGTCTATATTGGTAAGTGAAAAAGCAAAGTTTTAAGATCTTGAGACAATGTGCATAAACATGGTACTTCTCATGGCATGAGATTATTTTTGAGTTGCCTAATTTTACCAGGTAACAAACACCTTGGGGAAGAGAGAGTAGAGAAGCCATTTGAAGTTGTTGGTATTGTGTTGTTTCCAACACTGCATTCCATGTTTCTAGATGTGTACATGTAATATTCATTTGAATGCAGTTTTCCCTATCATAAGGAAAATCTAAGAAGCCAAAACAGAAAGGAAGACTGGGTCACTATCAAATGACCTACTATATGCTCACAGGGCATTTATCTATTCTTCAACCAAGGTGTAAAACAAGACTTCTTTGGTATATAACAGCTTATAGAACAAACAATAAAACAACCAAACAAAAAAAACAAGAACCTATGGAATAAGGCCATTACCCTGTAATATATATTTATCAATGTTTATATAATAATGTTTAATAACCAGCATTTCTCTAATCCTTCTGGTCATCCCTTTAAAAATATTTCTAATGACACATAAACCAAACACCAAATTTTCATAACAAAGTATACATTTGTTTTCATTAATAATTAGTGTTCAGTCACTATTTTATGTTTATATATGTATACAGATATATAAAATTTCAATCAGTATGTGAAGGATGTACATTTTAAAGCACAATTACATATCTTCTGTCTGTTATATCAAGTTATACCACAGGTAAAAATTCAGCAGTCAGTAATTTTAAAGGAAATAGATACTTAAAGGGTCATTGATCTTTTAACTTTAAATTAATTAAGATAACATTAACATTCAAGCACATAGTTTCAATGCAGATGTTGACAGAAATAACCAGAAATTTATGCACACAATGAATGCATTGTTACACAAAGTAAAACTAGGTTCTTTTAAATTCATTTACTTTTTTTTTTTTAATTTGGCTTACTTGTTTGTTTCCTTGTAGTATAGTACTTCACAGTTTTACATAACACTTTTTCTGGGGTGGAGATGTAGCTCAGAGGTAGAGCCATTGAGTAGTGTATTTCAGGCCCTGGGTTCCATCCTTAGCACCACATAAATAAATAAATGACAACATTCCTTAAAATTAATTCTATTAAATAGAAAAGTCTTCCTTACCTATCACACTAGTGAAGGTTTTACTACTTTACTAGGTTTATTAGATTGGCAAAATGATGTTTAAATCAATTTCATTATTACTTGAGATTCCATTTTGGCCACATGTATTCAGGGAACCTGGACAATCTGCACAATAATTGCTTTTTTTATGGGAATAAGAGGAAAGTTGAAATGCTTTGGGAAGAGAACAGCTGCATTTTGTTTTATTCTGCTTCATTAATATGTTCAAAGCAAAAACTGGCTAAAAACTCAAAGAACAAATTTAAAATTCCATTCTCTATAATTATGGAAAGCACTCACAGGAGAATGTACTTCAGAAAAATTTACACTGTTATATTAGCCACTGGTCCTGTGAATTTTCCTTTTTCTCACTAGAGGAGTATGGATTCAAAACAGCTGTCTAACCTATGCGAGAACTGACACAGCTGTAAAATATGGTATTGGAATAGATGCATGTGAATGATTTGATTTGACAAATTACAGATGATAACACATCCGAAGGGTTTCTCTCTCTTTTTTTTTTTCCCCTGTTCTTGTGTAAGAGATATATCATGGATGGGAGAGAAGATGAGATCAGAACAATAATGAGAGCTGAATTTTCAAACCAGACTAAATAGAATGCAGATTAAAGAAATACTTTTTTTTATTTGCAGATTTGTGAAGTGTCTATAACATCCTTGTGATAATGGTGTTTTATTTGAAATTACTACCAAATTTAGAACTCTATACACTGAACACCTTCTTAGAAAGACGATATGTCCTAGTTTCTAGAGATGGAATTTGCTTTTAACCTGTATGTTAAATTAATGACTCAGCAAGTTTGGAACCTTCCCAGGAAATGATGGCTTAGATTACCTTATGGAAACTCCAAGGGCCAGCTTGCATTTTAACATTTAACAGGACTTAAACAATTTCCTAACAAGGTACATTCACTTTGCAGTTGAAAATGAACTATGTATCAGTTAAGATAGAAAACAGAATGGAAAAGTTGCCTTTACTTGTGGTTTGTTTATTGTTACAACAATAATCAAACATGAGATTTTCTGAGATAAAAATCACTTTACAGAAAAGCATGATTAAAATAAAGACTTCTACCTGTTATGTTATTATTAACTAAAGGTCATTTCACAGCCACACATGTGATGGGATTTTGAAGATGAACTCTCTTAAGTTAGAAATAGAAAAGTAGAGACTCTTTTAAGATAATGTGGACATCTCTTTGTGGAACTCTCTCAACTATTAGATAATAAACTCCTAAGGGAAGGACAATGTCTCAATTATATTTGCCTTCCACTAATGTAAAGAAGTGCCTAGTTCATGACTGAAATAAAATATGTGTTTACAAGAAGTAAATGCATGAGAAAAATGGATGAGAATTTGCAATACATGTATTCAAAATAGAGACTTTAAGCTTTTAAAAATTTAATGTTACATGAACTGTCACATTGACATATGTTTCTAGGATTTCCATTTCAAGAGACTACAACTGGCTAAGGAATATGCTCTTTACCCCTACTTGAATACAAAATCTGGGCATGATCATCTGCTCTGGAAATGATTACAGGATGTTAATATTAAAGGATGGCCTTCAGAATCAGGGTACAATAGGAAATGATAGAGGCTAGTCAACTGAAGAGGACAACCTTGGTTGTAAGAAGGAGAGCGACTACTTCCATTACTCAAGTACTACTAGTAACTGTCATGTGAGGATGTCAACCTGTACTCCCAAACCTTTTAGTTTTCAAGAGAGGTGCAGATGTGTTATGAAAGAAGTCTATCTAGATGCTGACAATGCAAAAGAAAAAAATTAAACACTGTACCAGTCAATTTATCTGAAAACTAAATCTAGTTCATGGAAAGTCTGAGACCTATGAACTGGATTCTAACAGAACCCTCTTTTCTATAATCTTTATATATGCCAAACACTTTCCATAGTGCTTTACATGCATTAATCATTTAAAGTTCATGAACACTCATATTATGATCTCTATTTTATGGATTAGGAAACTGAGTAATTGAAAAGTTAAATCATTTGCCCAAGATCATATCACTTATAAGTAGAGCTCTATGAACTGAAGTAGTTGTGCTGCAGATAACATCAGTTGCACTTATCAGTTGCTCCCCAGTTTCCACATTTCCTGATTTTATGCTAATATAGAAAATAGCAAATATTTTCTTCTCCTTGTTTAAGTCAAGGAAGACATAGGAGACAATAAGAATGAAAGAATGTTCTACATGCCAAATGCAATGTGAAAATGTTGTGAACCCCTAAGCATGACCTACAGAAGAGAGTTTCGATCAGTATGACTGTGTTCAGAGTCATGGGTGTTTTCTAGAATACAATAGTTAGCTGAATGTAGAGCTTTCATTGTACAATCATTGGTTCTGTTGGATGTATACTTTCCTATTCAGGTGTTGTTCTGCTTAAAGGATACTAACACAACTGTACAAAATCAGACTACATCAAAGGATCCTTTATTCCCAAGTTTTAAGACCTAGCATTTTGAACTGTCATTCAATTGAACTGTCATTCAATGAACTATGCAGATGAGCACAGGCTTTCTCCTATTACCATCAAGATGGATCCAATTTAACCAGTGCTCCATGGGGTAAATCCTACCTGAAGGTCCAATCAGAACAGAGCATATAAAGATCAGTAAATACCACTCTCTGTGCTCAAGCAGTTTATTAGCTACTAGAAATCCATATGCAATGTGACCATTAAAGTCATCTACAAACCTGCCCTTCCCTTCTTTCTCCATTGATGGTTTATCCTCATTCTTCTGAGTTCAGTTCACATGTCACCTTCTCGAAGAGGCCCCAGGCTGCCTAACTTACAGCCCACTCTTCCTCCATTGTTCCCCTCACATCTCCCTGTCCTCTACAGAGCCATCACTGCAGCCTGCAACTGACTTGTTTATCTGTTTATTCATTATTTCACCCTTCAGTAGGATATAAACTAGTTTAGGGAGTTTGCCTATTTTGTTCCTCGCTGTATCACCAGCTTCTGAATGCTGCCTCACACAGAATATGTGCCAGTGTATATGAAGGTTTGAGGAAAGACAAACCATTTTCACACTGGGTCATTCAACAAGGGGGTTTCCTGAAGAAACAGCATTTTCTTAAATGCCATGCAATGACTATGTCCAGCACCATCAGCAAATGGAATTCTGTTCAGGACAGCTGAGTCCTTCCAGCCTTCAGACTACACAGAGATTTCTTTCATACACTCTGAAATCCAGCAATCGCACTTGGCAACAATTATCTAATCCCACCTGTAGTGGCTGCTAGTAAAACATCATTGTGAATGCTCAATCTGAGGTTGATGACTTGCTGAAGTAAAAAGAAACCATCGTCTCTTTGTAACAGTGCTTACATGAACATACTACCTTTTACATAGGGAATAAGGGATTTTTTCAGCACAGAGCAGTTCTTTGGCAACAAATAAGAAGAATTTGAGGGATACAGTACACACAGGGACACAGGTTTCCATGCCCTGTGATTCCAGGAGTAGAGGGCAGGGTGTTTGGTGAGTTTCAAATTGCTCAGTGCTATTCTGATTCTATATCCTTTGAACTACCTGCCAAATGTGCCAGATAAATGAGTTTGGTTCCTCAGTTGGATACACTAAATATATAGCATAAATAAAAGCTAATCAACACCTTTTCATAACAGTGAAAAGGGTTGCTACAGGGCAGAAAAAAAAAAAGAGTACCCCCTGCTTAGTGGTGATAGATGCTGTGTTTTACGGTGGAGAATCCATTTCTTAATGTTTGCAGCAAATTGTGAAAGCTTTCAAAGCAATAACATATATGATCTCTTTTTAAAAAATACAAGGTGATCTGGATTTGTTGAGTGCTAGTTTAGTCTTGGAAGTTACGTTAACTTTTTATATCGCCTCATTCTTTTTGAGTAAACAGAAATGAAGGGTAAAGGAACCTTGCTGTTTTCTTAAGTGATCTACCCTATCCAGGGAAAGCATCAGAACTGTTGAAGAGCTGTCACAAATTACATGCTTTGTTCTTTCAAAATGTCAGTTACCAAATCTGGTTCCTGGAGGAAAGAGGAGATGTTAGAATTTTTTGACCTCTTTTACTTTTTTTTCATGAAGATAATGCAAACTCAATGCTATGCACTCTAAATCTACAAATTAAAAAAGAGACATATCTACTGAGGAAGAAAAAAATTTGCATGGCAACAAATTCTGCTTTGGGGCATTATGTGTCAGATTTGATCTACACATAGAAAGTGAACTGGAGGGTATACAGTTATGTGGAAGAAATCAGGAACAGTCAATTTTAGGGTGATACATTCCACTGTATTTGATTGCCTGGATACAGGCTTAGCTGGAGATGGAAAGCTGAATGAAATAACCTGGAAAGAGGTTGTTGGCTGTCACATTGATTACTATCTTGGAGACACCAACAAATGTTGGGAAAGTAGAGAGGCTATCCAGGGCTTCAAAGGTTAGAGCCTCCTCCTCCAACAAATGGCTCATATGAATAGTTTTACAGTATTTTATATAATATTGTCCTACAATAATCAATGGTGAACATGTAGAGTAGGTGTATATAGGTGTAAATGTGTGTTTGTGGGTGTCTGTGCACAAGTGTTTCTAAAACAAGTTAGTAAGACAAAAGACTAGATTTTAATAAAACTCAATTAAAAACAAGAGAGAAGAAAAGAGATTTTTTTTTTCCTTTACCTATCTACCCTACAAAAAACTTTGGGTCTTAAAAACACAGGAAAACACCAATTTAATGAAATTTTATGACTCAGTGATATTTTCAGAGCAAGGCTACAGAAAAACAGATGTCACCAAAAATTGGGCTACTTCAAGAAAATCGTATCTTGATTCATTCTTCTAAATTTTGTCTCATCTTGCATTTCACAATATTTATTCTTAAAAGGCTAAATAAATACCTCCCCTTTTCTTGAGAAGGGAGGGAGAAATTAATCTAATCAAATTGAGCCATATATCAAACAACTATGTCTAACAAATCGTGTAAAAGTAATATAGCTAAATATTTCTGAAAACATGAAAATTATTTTAGAAGCCAAATTATTCCTGATTTCTAGAAGTCTAAATTATAAATAAAAATGCTAGTTTTCCATTCTCTCTTAATTTTTATGGGTATATATATTTCTGAATGCATAGAAACTCTCAAAGTGGACATGAGTAACATTTATTTTTTAGTATTGAGCTAGGAGCTCAATATACCTAGTCAAGAATTAAAGGGTTTAAATCTGACTGGACCTGGCAAGACATTAGGGCATCAGTGAGAGCTCAGCAAGGGCCGGCTCTGTTTTGTGTCTTGTGGGAGTGTTATGAGGCCCTGGTACCTGCCTGTGGGATGTGTGGACCCTTTAGAGACTTTATTCAAAGATTCAGATGTTCCTTAAACCTATGTATTTTCTAAGTGTGGACAAGTAGTGTGTGATGTTCACACCCAAGTGAGGTTCATGTTCATATTTTTATTTGTATATAAGGAAATTTTTGTTCAGAGTATAAGTTAAAAATGTATGTACATTAACTGCCAGACCTGTTGTTTGAGATCAGGTCAGAGCATATCACAGCAGACCTCCCAATCTTATTAATTTTACAGAAGGGCTCCTCTCCCACAAATTCAGTACTGCTCATACTTGTTAGTCAGGCAGTAGGGAAGTGCTGGTAAAGGAATTTCTTGGACATATTTCCTTACTGAAAGTGTACACTACTCAGGGTTGAATTTAATACAATCATAAAAAGAAATCTTGCAGTATCTGGCAGCTTTAGACATGCTGTCATGGTGCATATTTAAATGGAAAACTGATGTTTTAATTTAGATGAATCACCAGGATTCCTGGAACTCCAGAACACAAGAGGAACAGAGTCTGAACTTCTAGATAGACTTTTGCTACACTGGAAAATGTTCTGGAAAATATTGGCAGAAATATCATCATACTTCCACTCAGGATTAGGAACAGCTTCTCTTTTCATTACTTGCTCATTTGAAAAGAATCAATGTTGACCATTATAAAGTGCATCAGGATCATATCCAATGATAGATGGATAATGTGATACTGGTGTTTATTTTTAAATAAGTGAATACAGTAAGTGAATGAGTCAGTTTTAGGACAGATTTTGTATAAAAGCATGCACCCAAGAGTTTCTTTTAGCATAATGTTTATAATAAAGTAAATCTTTATAGAAATAACAGTTCATGGCAAATTATTATTTACAAAATATATATCCTGACATAAAAAGTTAAAGTTCATGTTGTCCAAATCTCACAAAAACAAAAGGATGTAAAAAGTGATTATATGAACTAGTAGACATAAGGAAAGCATGCAGAATGAACAGTTCAATTCATATCCTAACAATCTGTGTAATATTGTGAATGTTAGAAATAAGCAAGTTAGGAGCACTGAACTGCACTAAAAATAAGTTCTCTGTAGAGCCCTGAAACCTCAAAGTTATATCAGTAGATGGATCCTGAAGGACATTTTAAAACATTTGAAGACAGGGAAGAATGATATTTTCTTGAGAAAAAAAAAGGATCTTTTAAACTATTGGTAAAACCAGTGGTTGGGAAGAGTACAGGGAAATGGAAATTCTTCTTGCACTGCTGCCAGCAGAGTTATAAATGTAAAACTTCTACAACTTTTTGAAGAACTATTTATCAACAAGGTATACAACCCACTTAGCTTTGAATAATATAACCTACGAAGTCATTCAAAAAATTCTTTTTTTAATATTTATTTTTAGTTGTAGTTAGATGCAATATCCTTATTTTATTTACTTTTATGTGGTGCTGGGGTCAAACCCAGGGCCTTGCACTTGCTAGGCGAATGCTCTACAGCTGAGCCACACCCTCAGCTCCTATCAACAAATTCTTAATAAAAACTTTTAATATTTTCACAAATATGCAAAAATATAATGAGTATACTTATTTCAGCAGCATTTAAATTTCTTTAAATGGAAACAATCTAAGCAATAGGAAACAATGATTAAGTAAACTAATGTATATCATTGCAATATCATATTAGGAAGCTTTCACAAAGACAAGCTAAACTGATTTCTTTTTTTTTTTAAAATATTTATTTATTTCTTAGTTATTGGCAGACACAACATCTTTATTTGTATGTGGTGCTGGAGGATCGAACCCGGGCCGCACGCATGCCAGGCGAGCGCGCTACCGCTTGAGCCACATCCCCAGACCCTAAACTGATTTCTTGATAGATTATCTATGCAAGCTCCCAGTGACTAAATAATTTATTTGTTTTTGACTACTTCTGCATCATGGGTTTACAGAGTTAGAAGGGTTAACTGACTAGGACATGCTGATCATGGAGCAATGGCCAGGTTTGTATAATAATCCTGATATTTACACAAGTATCTGTAAAGTGTTTCCCCGAAGGAAATTTGGTTAAACCTTACGCATCATTGTCCTCGAAGACATTTATTAAAATTGTTATCTTCTTGAAAAATTAGATATAAATGAAATTCAAGAAAATTAACCTATGTAGAAAATGCATCTTAACTTCAACAGGAGCACTCCTATGCAGGCCTGGCTGCTTTTATCTTGTATAACTTCCAATGAAAATGAGACTACTCTTTATTTCTACTTTTCACAGTCTGTTTTTGATTGCAAAGTAGGAGAAGGAGAAGGAAGTGAAAAATGGTTCCTGTCCTTCTTTAGCTTCATGTCCAAAGGAATATTTAATGGGAAAGATACGAATTTACATTGAAAATTATGTCTGGAAACCACCATAGAAAACAAACTTACAAGAATATTAAAAAATTACACTTACCTAGTGTTTTTCTCACTGGAATTTTCTAAGTGGGGCACCTTTTAAATAAGGATAATTTTTCCAGAATAGGAATTTAATATTATTGAGACAAATTTCTTAGCTTAGAAATTATAAATGAATCATCAGTTTTATTTAAACCAGAATATGTTCTGTTAGAATTACCATAATAAGACCATCTAAGAATGGGTACTAGTAACAGTATTTGAAATTTATATTTTCATAAGGGAAAGCAACAGTATGTCAACCCTCAATTGGCCACAAATACTAAAATAAGGAATTGGACATTTACCAGCTAACTGATCAAAACAAGTCATCAGGGAAGAGCAGTGTTATGGGCTCTGCTTTAATAGTTCACCTAAATGTCTTTCCTCAACATTTAATTTACTAATTGCTTAAGAGAGATAAAAGGTCAGCTTCCTTTTCTGGAAAGGGGAGCAGTTAAAATACTTTTGAAATCAATTTGTGTCTTTTCCATGTTTAATTTCTTTTTGGATTAGGAGCTTCATATTTCCACTTGCACAAGAATAGTTAATAGATCATCACAATACATAAGAACTAGAATATCCTTTCTTTCAAAAGAAACTAAATTAGAAACCGTAACTGGCAGTTATATTGATCGTCAGACAGTCCTTGTTTCTCCTCTTACTGTGCCAACCAAGACCCCCATGCATTTGGGGACAGTATCCCGACTTGCATGGTTCTGTGGTATCTGGGATCAGGACGCAGTTCTAAAATGCATGAGTTTCAGTTAATATTGTGAAAGTTTACTGTATTCTGCTTTATTCTCATTTGTTCATTTTCACAGAAAAGACATTCATGCATGATATGTAGTTACGTAATGGGAGAGCAAAATCTGACCTAAAAAAACTTAATTCTATTACTCCAATGACTGCATTGCTCTTTCTTTTCCAGAGGACAATGCAAAGTTAAAGAATACAAGCAAAGACAAAAAAAACAAAACCTATGGTGCTCTAGAGTTCAATGAGTTGAATTCTGAGCTAAACTCTGACCATATTATTCTCATTGAGTCAATGCAGACAGCAATATAATATTTTAATGTTAATTTGATAAGAGTGTGATGTATATTCCTAGTGCCAGGTAGCTTAGTACCTACCTCAAAGCCAGGACTCACAGGAGACTTAAACATGAAGTTGTAAGAGCAAAGGTGCAGAATAAAGGGAGAGAAAGACAGGAAAATAATGTTATTGAAAGAAAGTAATGCATACTATTCAATAATGTTTGATATAGGTGAATTTTCAAGGAAAAGCAAAACATTATACTATACAGTCTTCGTGTTCACACACCATCTAAGTTGGAAAGTATTTTTAAAATTTAAAAGAAACTATTGATACTAACTCATTAATTGCAAAAGCACTGCTGTTGTGAGCTGGTAGAGGTTAAAAAAAAGACTTGATATGGTCTCAGTGATGAAAGATGGTTCTTACACCTTCTTCAAAATAAATTATATTCAGAAAATATGAAGCATTTTTGACCTTTAAGTGAAAGATTAGGTTTTCTGCACAATAATCCATCCTCTCAAAGGGAAAAGAAAGAAAAAGGTCATCAAAGTAATCAAATGTGACATAGTTGTTATCTGCCTGCAGGCAAGAATAAGCTGATGAATAATCATTATCAGTTAGTGGTTCGGGAAGTCCAGTAGTAAGAGTTTTAGTTAAGATAAATATGCCTACAGTGTATTGTCTGCTCATTTTAGAGTTCTTGTTTTCTGTCTGATTTCATTCAAAGTTGAAATGTAATCCAAAGGTAAAAGATTACTCAGAATGTTTTTCAAGAGGAGAAAGAGTACCAATGGAAAGTAGAAGACAAAGCTTGAATAAGCAGACAGCACTTACATGGTGATTTATATTGAATATATTCCTTTTTTATCTTTGTTTTCTCAAACTTTTTCAGCAGCTCTATCTGATAACCAGAAACCAAATCAAAACTAAAATATGGTTGATTCTTTTTCTTTAAAAAAATGCATAATGTTTTGCAATCAGTGATTTTTCCAGTGTTGAGTAAATTACTGTGCATTCAGAAAAACTTTATTATTTGTTTTCTGAATCCCTATGTACTTATTTGTAATCTACAGCTAACCCATTTTGTTAAGACTTTGAGAGTTGAATACATTTAGAGTGAGGTTCTGCCGAAGTTAATTGTTATCCAGTACTATTTGCAAATGTTTTTGAATTGACAAAAAGTATATGCAGAACTCAAAGGCAACAACTAAAGATTTGAATACAGACCCAAACTTGACCTTTGAGAAAAATTTAAAACATAGGTATTCTTATAGGACAGAAATCAATCCAGTTTCTCAATTTCCAAAGCAAAGAGTATCCTTACTATCTACATATCTAGTATACAAAGCTCAGGATTTTCTTTTTTTTTTTTATTGGTTGTTCAAAACCTTACAAAGCTCTTGACATATCATATTTCAAACATTAGTTTCAAGTGAGTTATGAACTCCCATTTTTACCCCAAATACAGATTGCAGAATCACATCGGTTACACATTTACCTTTTTACATAATGCCATACTAGCAACTGTTGTATTCTGCTATCTTTCCTATCCTCTACTATCCCCCTCCCCCGCCCCATCTTCTCTTTCTATCCCATCTACTGTAATTCATTTCTCTCCTTGTTTTTCCTTCCAATTCCCCTCACAACCTCTTTTATGTAGTTTTTTATAACAATGAGGGTCTCTTTCCATTTCCATGCAATTCCCCTTTTCTCTCTCTTTCCCTCCCATCTCGTGTCTCTGTTTAATATCAATCTTTTCTTCCTGCTCTTCCTCCCTGCTCTATTCTTAGTTGCTCTCATTATATCAAAGAAGACATTTGGTATTTGTTTTTTAGGGATTGGCTAGCTTCACTAATCATAATCTGCTCTAGTGCCATCCATTTCCCTGCAAATTCCATGATTTTGTCATTTTTTAGTGCTGCGTAATACTCCATGGTGTATAACTGCCACATTTTTTTAATCCATTCATCCATTGAAGGGCATCCAGTGAGATTCCTGAAGTCCTATTTACTCTGGGTTTTTGTCAGAATTCACCTTCAGCTAAGGGCTATTTAGCTCATTGTGGGTGACAATGGACTATGCAATATGCATTAATTCATTGGTTTCTCTAAATTATCATTTCCCAAGGTGCATTTTTCCCTCAAGATATTCATAGATTTTATGAGCCACAAGGATTCCATACTTGAGTCAGCGTAGGAACACTGATTTCATAACTGCAAGCCAGCTTAGATTATGCCCGCTCATATACTTCCTTCAACTATGCTCAATAACTGTAGTGGTGTATACTAGCTGACTGACCAAGAGGCATTTCCCAATCTCATTTGATTAAGATTTGTTTGTTTGTTTCCAGAATGTTTTATGAGACTGTTATTTATTTATTTATTTATTTACAAATAAACAATCCTCTTTTTATCTGGCTACCAAATTAGAATCACCAGATATGTCCATAGATCATCAAGGAAAAGAGAGCCACCTATTCCACTAGTAGGTAGCTGTAACATTATGCAATAGTTCTATTTTTGTTTTGTTTTTCCCTTTAAGAAAAATCATATGAATTACAGTGTTACATCTGTGGTGAAAACAATGTAAAGTCTACATATTCCAGAAAGCTGTTGCACATTACTTTTGATTTAGCACTGAAAGACTTCATTCCTGATTACTGAATAATATCAGTTTTAGAACTCCATTTTCTTTTAATTCACTGAAAGGAATCTCAGAACTTAATTAGTTTTTCTGATGTGACATTTCATTTTTTGTTCACATGACCTGCCTGTCCTGGAGAACCCCAATGACTTTATTATTTGCTATTTGGATAACCAGTGGTATTATTATTGTAAAATAATATTGTTGAGGTATATTTCATTTAAAATATATAAAGTTCTAGGCATAAAGCTTGATGAGGTTTTGCACATATACACACCCATGTAACCTCTTCCTAGATCAAGATGGAGCAAAATTCTAGCCTCCTAGATGGCTCACTTCTGAAACCTCCCAGTTGGCACTCCCGAAGAGGAACCATAATTTTGATGTGTTTCAACATTAATTAGTTTTGTGTGGTTTGAATCTCATCCATTGAATTCCTAAGTATGTACTCATTTGTGTGTGACTCCTTTCTTTAAATATTATTTTGTGATATTCATCCATGCAGTTGAGTGAATCACTAATTCATTAATTTCACTGCTCTATCATCCATATATTCCATTGTATGACTACACCAGTTTGCTTCCAGTTTTTAGCTATTATGAACAAAGATGTTAAAACCATGTTTGTGACATGTCTTTCTGTGCATCTGTCTATGACATTTCTCTTAAACATATGTGCCTAAAGGTGGAACTGCTGAGTCACATGGTATGTTTATGTACAGCTTAAGAAGAAAACTGCCAGCCAGTTTTCCAAAGTTGTTGAGACCATTTATATTCCCAGGAGTACTCTGTAAATTTCAGTTGCTCTGCATCTTTACCAATACTTGTTATTGTTTTTTTCAACGTTAGATATTCTGGTGTGATCCGATTTCATTATAGACTTAACTTTAATTTCTCAATAACTAATGATGTCAATCACATTTTTATATTTACTGTCTATTTTCCCCTGTAAAGTGCTATTGAAGTATTTTGCTACATTTTCAATGGGATAGGCTGCCTTGCAACTTTTTTGTAAATGTTCTTTATACACTCTGGAAATGAGCAAGTACAACATGAGAAATACTATATTTGCTTTTACACTCTCCTAATAGTATTTTGATTGAATTAATTCTTAATTTTAATGATATCAAATGAAACGTTTTCCTTTGTTTTCAGCTATTTAATCCTGTTTAAAAAGGATATTTCTATTCTAACGTCTTGATTTATTCTCCTATTGTTTCCTAGAAGTTTTCAATCAATCTAGAATTGACTTTGTTTATACTATAAAGTAGGCATAAACATTCATATTTTCCATGTACAAATCTAATTGGTCCTAAATATTTGTTGAAAAGACCATCCTCATCTAACAGCAGTTCTACCCCAGGTAAAAATCAGTTGGCCGGAATGTGCATGCAGGTTCTGGATTCTATTTCACTCGTTATTTTTTTTGTCCCTATGTAATACCACATTGACTCAGCACTTTATACTGGAACTTTATGTCATACTACCTTGTCTTAGTGTGGCTTTATGTTTGGCAACCCTCCAACTGTGTTCTACAACACAGCATTATTGACAGTTAAAGCTGGATAATTCATTGTGGGAGACTGCCCTGTATGTTGGCTTTTCTATGACTGATTGCTTTGGTTGCTCTTACTTTCCTTTTAATAGTTTTTTGTGCTGTCCTGTCATATTTTATTCAGATTTGTTGGGACAATGGATGTGATATATGATTTTCCATTATACTAGGGGCAAAAGTTCTGCATCAGGTTCTGAACATTTTGCCTAAGATTAAGTCTCAAAAGCTTATTCTCAATTGGTTTTCACTCTTTTTAAATATTATAGGAATTATGGAAGTAAAAATTAAAAGATGGCTAAAGCAAAGAGAAATGATAAGATCATTTAATCCCTACTTCTACAGATGTCCCATTCATAAAATTGATACAATCTTGATAAGTATACCTAAAAATAAAGGTACAATGTATTAGTGTATCTTCCTTAAGGATGTATTGAGATTTTCTTTTGTTTCCTTCTAATACTGGTGATTTTTACAAAAAGAATTACATTCCCAAAGAGCTGTTATATGATAAATTGACTAAATTTTGGATTTCCTTAGAAGATGGATTGCTTTATGGTTTCCATAAAGGATACAGTTTACTGCTAAAGTTGATGACAGATAAAGCTTGTCATATGATCTATGTTATAGTTTTCCTATGTTAGCATTATAGAAATCTGAGATTCAATTTATGTGCCAAAATTGGATAAATTAATAAAATAGCAATGTTTTACTCTATATGTAAAATAGATTTTATAGTCAATATAGGAAATTATGTCAGAAAATTTCATTTCTTATATTTGAGAAAGAATTTACACACTTATCAGTCTTAAACAATTGATGGCCTACCAGCATTAGTGAGAAATACTAATCTTCAAATAGGTCATCATCTTTTTCAGAAATGAAAATATTATTTAGTATATAGAGAGTCAAAGATTTTACTATTGTTGCCATAATATTACCTCTTACCAGACATGCACTACAACAACTTTTAGACTATAGTTAGTGGCCACTTATATCTTTATTAGGGCTGAAATGAGGACATATTCATTGCACTCCAAGCATGCGTGGATAGATAACAGGGTGGTTTTGTCCCTACAGAAAGTACTCAAGAAATAATGGGAACAAAGGTAATAGGAAAATAGGTGTCACACTTAGTGTTTCCTACTTTCTTGGAAATTGCATAAAAAAAGACACTTAGACACTCCATAGGGCCCAAAAGGCTTTGATGCATGTAAAACATTAGCTTAAGAGCCAATATGTCAAGAGTATCCCAAACATTTCCAAGAGCATTTTCTCATTTAAAGTTTACGAAAAGGACATTTTATACAAGCTTATGAAAGCTTATGATACCAGTATTTTTCAAAGTATCATAGCCTCAGCAATTCCTCACATCATAAAAAAATCTCATTTTATCACAACTTTACAAGCATTTGACAAAATGCTTAAAATCTGATGTTTAAAAATACATTTTAAGCATTCTATTTCAAAATTTTTTCATTCATCAGTGAAACACTAATGAATTTCAACATTTTATGTAAAATAGAGCTTGTAATCAAGTAATTAAAATAATTAAATAATTATTTAATTTGGTTAAATAAAGCAATTAGATAATTTAATTTGAAGATACAAAAATTTGTCTTAAAGATGAAAGTTACATAACCTAAATTACATTTACATATAAATTATATATTTATACTTATACATTTTGACTTGATTATTAGTCAATTTACACCTATAAAACCTAAATTACAGACATGTGATGTCTGAACTACATATATACACAAGCACATGTGTATATATAAATGTGTATATATGCATGTGTTCAGGCATATATACTGTAGAACTGAGATAAGATAAAAAGAAATGATACTTAGCATTAATTATCTAGATTTTAATCTATTCTGATAATGAAGACTAGGGCTTCAGATTTCTTATAAGGTTTTAATTTTTAAAAAATTTCTTGGTAAAATTGAAAAAAAAGACATAATTAGTTTTCAATTTTATTTCATTAACTTGTTTTAAAATGTCTGTCTTATACATTATAACTCTCCAGGACTAAATTTAAAAGCAAAATTAACTTCTGTAAATTGCAAAATCATCACTTGCAAAATTCAAACTCAGAGAACTTCTGATCTGGGAAGGTAAAATGACAGCTATTATGAAAAATAAATTTTGATATAATTCTTTTAGACAGGATATTATTTCTTCCAATTACAAAAAATTATAGAATAATAAATAACCAGATACATACATTATGAATAACTGCAAAAATATATTCTTCTGACTATTGATGGGATTTGATACCCATCTTCCCAGAATAGGTTCCACTTAAAGAAGGGTCAAAAGTATGTGAGGCTTCCACCAACAAAGCCCAAGGATATGTAGTTTTTCTCTGGACAAAAATAAGCATTTATTTAAAAATATCTAGTTTGTTATACAATAAAATCTAAGTGATATAAGGATCAGAATAAAATATTTTCCACACAATGAAGCAATTCATACAATTTCTTATAGATGTCTTCAAAATTTATTCCCTCTCTTAACTTCAAGAGAGACTTAAGCTAAAAGCTACATGTTTTAGTAATTTTTAAATTTTTTCTCTCTGATTTTGACAATTTTAATAAGTTCTTGTAATAGCCATTGGAGGACAGGGGAAGTAAATTTGGGAAATTTAAAGCCTTAAACTATTACCTCATTTCAGAATAATGTGTTTTGTTTTAAGTAATTAATATAATAATCAAAAATTTTATTTTGTTTTGAATGCCTAGAAAATCTAAATTTAACTTTCTTAAATTATATCCTATCTGATTCAAATGTATGATATGTCAAGGTCATTGTACTGTCATGTGTAACTAATTAAAACAAATTTAAGAAAGAATACTTAAAGCTATATCCCTAAGATATTTTTAGAGCTAAAAGAAACATATAAACTATTAAGTGTCTGTTTAAACTCACACATATACTAGTAATGCCAAGCAATAAGACTTTAATGTTTTCATAAAAGCAAATTTCAAATTTTCTCCCAAAATTAACATTCAGCTATGCCACAAATGAATAATCTATAGAGAAGAACATCTTTCATCTCTGGTTTCCAAATTTTGACAAAGTATGTTTTACAACATAAACACATTAGTTCATGCTGCTCTGGCCCTATGACCATGATGAAACCTCACATATTTTATAATTTCACTAAACTCAGATAAAAGCAAACTCCAAGCTGTTGGCTATTTCATGAAGCATTGACCAATCTATAGTATAGGCCCTGAAGAAACAGAGCCATTAACACCCTGGCTGTGTCCTCCCTCCCAGCACACTGTCTCGGATTGACACTGTTATCACAATGTCCCACAGATTTCTCGTGTAAATGGGGAAATGGATAAACAGGAGGACATACCAGAAGGGGCTCATCAGGGGCACTGGTAGAGAGCTCAGCAGAGGATGTGCGGATGGTGCTGAGCCCAGTGAGGGAAACATTTGAGAGCCTTCTCCGCCTCACACCACTGCAATTGTTGGGAATTTTAAATGCACATCTCTTATGGTAATTCAGACCACATCCTGGAAAGAAAAAATAAAAATAGCTTTTGTTCAACTATAAATTAAAAGCTGTTCCATTTGTTGTAAATTAGAAATTTATCAAAATAGCGCAGCTTCTGTTTTTCTTAATGCTATTTAGAAATTCAGATTTTCTTCTGAGACTTCTGATTTTTCTCCCCAATTTGTGAATGGACTGTGAATTCTGATTTTATTGGACAAGATCAGCAACTCCCCTGCTTATCATTTTTTTAAATGTTTTGCAATATAATGAATCTGAACATTGAGAAATCCAGCATCAATACTGAGAGTTGATTATCTCAGCCCCTTTTAGCTGCCTGCCCCAAGTTCAAATGCGGGTGGACACACAGAGGGAAAATTAATCACAATATATTATAATTTTAGGACTACAATGATTTGCACTTTAGTTCTATAACTTGCTTTTTTCTACCTGACCTTGAACAAATTACTTCACCTCAATTTCACTGTCTGTGAAATGGAGATAATAATAACTGCCTTGTAGAATTATTAAGAAAATATGTAAAATGCTTCACATGCTGGTTTCCACATGGTGGGTGATTGATAATTGGAAGCATATTTTCCCACTAAGGGAAGTATCATTTTCCTTTCAATATTTCTTCTATTCATATTCCCCATGCAGCTGGCATCCATGACTCAGAATTTTTCACGTACCATAGAGCAGGCAGACAATTTTTCACAAAACACGCTTTGGATAGAGTTTCTTCTAGATCACTGTCTGAACTGCCCTCCTCACAGACAAAATTTAAATAGTTGTGGAGCATTTATTTTTATGTAAACTCTCAAAGCCTTGGTCATATTGGCCAAGGTTCAAAAAGCTCTATCTTCCCCAAATCCACAGGAAACAGAGGATGAGTGGTTAAGGTATTAGGATGTTATCATGGTATCCAGTTACTCTGAACTGTGTAGTTCAAGAAGTTCTTTCCACAGGGTATGATAAAACTGGGCACTGGTATAAGAACTCAGGTTTTAGTTCCAATCTATCCAATTTGATAGCAGGGTGACCTTGCACAGTTTGGTTAAACTTCTGAATCTCTGCTCATTTCAATGTTTGCTATTCCAATTTTTGGCTTCCTTAACATGCAAATTTTACTTTAGTCTGTTGCTAAAAGATCCAATAAAATACAGGGAAGAAATATTTCCACACCATACAGGGGGAAAGATGTTCCCAGATTAGGCCAGGTATATTAAAGACAGGGATATTTTTAAAAAATGAACAAAACAGACTTCATTTACCCCCAAAATATTTGAAGAATACTTCTGAGGGACAGAAGACACTATTGTAGAGGGCACAGAATAAGAAGATAGCTCTAGCATGCATTCAACTTGGTGGGGAAAGAAAACAAATTACCTTCACATTTAAGGCCTTGACGCACCAGCCCCCACAGCATTTCTCCACAGTGATCACAGAAGGCTGGAGCTCTGTATGAATGAACAAAGAGAGCATGGGGACGAATCTGAAAGTCTTCAAAGGTGGCGGAAGCTGTAGAAACAGTAACGTTGAAAAAGAAATTGAATGGGCCCGCAAATAATAATTATGCAAGGTGTAAGGAGCATCTGCCATAGATAGGCTGGGACATGCTGGGACTCATTAAGTTGCTGGCTATAAGGAACAGCAACTATTGAATGCTTAGTCATGTCTGCCTGCAATTGACAAAGAGCTATAAGGGGCACTAGCCATAGGCATGCTTAGCAATCACTGGTTGCAATTGGTAGGGAGCATAGCTCCATGGACAAACGCAAAGAACAAGCCCACTTGCAATTACATCACCTCACTGGACATAACCAATGAACACTGACTTTCACTGGATGTAACTAATCACCAACTTACACCACCAACTTGGAACTGTATTTAAATTGCTGGTCCTGCCACATTTAAAAGTTTTGCTCCAAAGACCTCAGTGAGACTGGCCGCCTTGCTGTCCATCCCTGGACTGACTCCACCATTCCCTGATGTCCAGCCATCAGCTGGAGAGAACCACCAGACAAGGACAACGTTTGCTCTTTGGCTCAGAAAAGTCGTGTGGCATGGGAGGTATTTTGGGGCTCGTGGTTGTCCTAGGATTGTGGGATTTACTTATAGTGTTTATTTAGTGTGTACTGAATGCTAGTTGGGGTGCTTCTGCACACCCAACACTTTTTGCATTAATTGTTTATGTTTGATGATTGGTGCAATCAAATATACCCTTGCACTTAAAGATAATCTACCTCCAGTAATAATTAATAGGGCAGTTCCCAACACAAGGTCATAAGAATGCCAAGTATGAACACAGCACTAGGCAAAGGTAGAGAAGTTAAGAAGTAACAAGGCTTCTAATTTCAGCCATTTGATTTTACTCTTCCCAGCCACAGTTTTACAGGTGGTGGCACAGCAACTTCTCTCGTCTCCTCTTGCTGTTTGACAAATTTTCAGGCTACTTTGAAAATAGTTAAAATGCCAGGAGAAAGAATAACTGGAAGATGAGTCAACTCGATTTACAAAGATCTGATAGTTGAAAATATTTTGGTTTTTCTTTTCAAATGACTAAGAAATATGAATAAGGAAGGGCTGATGAACTGGATTCAGACACATCTGAAAATAATGTATTTGAGTAGAACCATGAAGAGGGTAATTAGAGGGCAGGTACAATTGGGAGACATAAGAAATCTGAACAGCCTCTTTTTAGAGGGATAGAACTGTTTGAATTCTTGGACAATAAAGCCAAGCATTAAACTCATGACCTATCTATAAGAAACCTTGCAGCTTCTTTATCCACATGCCAAACAGAGGGATTTAATACATGTACTGATAAACTGTGGGCCACTCTTCGAAATACACTCAGTAACCTACCTTCATGCCTTTAGGCACTTTTTGTTATTTCGTATTGTTCCATATTCCCTCTGGTATTTAAATAGAACACTGAAACCCATTTATTTAATTTATACTTTTCTACATAGTATATTTATTGTATTATAGAAGTGGCTTATGCTTTTCATGATTGCTCAAATAGAAAAGTATAAAGAATTGAAAGTGAAAGAGCAGCCCTTCCTCTCATAGTTCTAAGGGATAGGCGTGGATCTTTCTGGACCAATTTGCATGCAGAAGCCTGATGCTGGGGCTGCACAGTGTGGTGTGCAGTGTGCCCACTGGCAGTAGAAGAGATGGATGAAACATTGCTACTGCATGAGTGACACTGTACTTTATCATCAAGAGCCTCAACTTCTCATACATAAAATGAGAAGATTTGGGCTGACCATAACTTCTCTAGGCCCCAAAGCTGAAACTTCCACTAATGTTAGAACAGAACCATGTGCACTTCATTTACAATTTTATTCCAAGAGAATTATTGGGAAAAAACAATTCTACTTTCCTTTCTCTTCCTCCTCAATTGAAATAAGCTTGGGAAATTGCATATTATATTTCCAACTTCTAGATTAATAGTATTATAAATAATGCTTGTTCTAAGAAAATCAGCAGAACAGGTGTGGTTTGGTCAATTATCTACTTGGGTGGTTTCGGCAAAATTTGTGTAATTTATGGAATGCTAAATTCTCTTTAAAACTGATCCTTCAAACACATATACAAAATCTGTTCTTAAAATATCAAGGAAAATTTAATACTTTGTGCTAACCATTAACTCCTAACTTCTCCCCTCATCCTCAAAATCACCCCCCAGGACCAAACAACTATGACAATACTATGACAGTAATTAGTTGAATAATTATTGTAGTTTTCAAAATAAGGAACACTAGAATGTGACAATACAAATACCATGCTGCATTCCAACATTTTTGGAATTAATCAGGAAGAATATAAATAATTAAACTGAAGATTTTCAATGACACCCCCCCCTCCAATTTCTGTCAGGTAAATTTGTTTTTTCTTTTTTTTTGAAGGGGATTAACATTCATAAGCAGTTAGCACCCTTGACTTATGTTTAAATGCCATGTTTCTAAAGTTCAATTTTAATATTCTCCTGTTAATTTTAGAATAATTAAATACATTTTTAAAATAAAACTACCAAGTGTGGTGAGGTTTTACATCCATTTGAAATCAAAGCACAACATCCATTCATTATGAATTTACCTGTTCTGCACCCTGGGGGAAATCAGCATTAGCTGAGTATATGCATGCCGTCTTGCCTAATCACAAAATTGCACTTCAGAGATAATCACTTAGCACAGGAAAACAAAGTGAATGCTGTAATTCCATTTCATTTAAGTTCGGGAATCAAAATGGACAGATAAGAATAGGAATATTAAAGTGTCTTAGAGATTCCAAGAAGGGAACAATGTGCTATCTGTCAGTCTGTCATAATCAATCAGCCAACCTAAATTAAAACCATATGACAGGGCAACAAACTAAACACAATGGGCCCCTTATACTGGTATTTGTGTCTCTTTGATTTGCTCTATTCACAGCCTATTGTTATACTCCAGTGTGCAGGAGAGGAGAAAATGACATGCTTTCCTTAGTCACTGAGCATTTGAAATAGGTAATTGAGCCCAAAACCCTAATATAATCAGTAGTTCTTTTAAGGTACATTATAAATTGTTGCACAAAATGGAGTAAACTTGTTAGCAGTACAGAAGAAATGAGGCTTCCAAAACAAAATAAATATTCTCTGGAGGTCAAAATTATTTGCATAATAAAATAAAATAACACCAGATCTTCCAAGATTTTCAGTAACTTACTTCTTTTCACTGGCCATTTGGGCAGTTTGAGAGAAACATTAACTCTTTCTGGCAATGACAGAAATGTAACAGAAAGATGCTTTTGTAAGCATCACCCCATTCAATTCTCCACAAGCAATCTAGGAGGTAGAGATCATTACCCCAGTTTTACAGAAGAGAAAAATGAGATGCAGAAATTAAGTCATCATGCTGGGAAACAGAATCTGGACTCTGCCAGTCCTGACACCAGAGTCACACACTCTTCTAAACTACTGTGACTCAAATGGTTGTATTTATTTGACCATTAAAACATTATAGATTATAAGGTGTGACTTTATTTTATGGATATCTTAGAAAGCTTTTTACAAACATTTCAGTTAAGTATAACACATTGCCTATTGTACCATGTGTCCTCACATCAAAGATGTTAAAAATTCTGGGTTTTGAGAAAATGAGAGACCCCACAAAATAAGGTATGGAAAGAAATTATTTCAGTTCAAGATAAATTCTTAAAATATACATCCAGCTAGATTCCACATTTACACCCCTCCCCTAAAATCAACTGGGAATTAATTTTTTACAGAAACGAAAGTTAATACACACTTTATAGCCAGTTGGCACTCTATGTCCACAGCATAACCAGGGTTGCCACCTTGAACTGGTAAATCTGGCCCAAAGCAAAATATTTTGAAGTTGTTCAAAGCTCTGAAACCTTGTTGTGGGAATATTTGTTTTTGCCATAGAAACTAGAATACTGAAAGTACCTTTCAGAAACCAGTCTTCTGACACAAATTCACATATGCAATGTTTTAAGATATTCTGTGGATAAAAACCCATAACTGCTTTAGCCTACTATGGTTCATCTGCATTCACACAAAGACCTCAACACAAATCATTTGCTATTGCATAAGAGCTCTCACTAGTGAAATGACATTCATAATCAGTTTATTGCATTTGTAAATATCCAAAATTACCAAGAAGTTATTTATGTAAGGCACCTATTCTTCTGTAACTTCCACCTACACTCATAGTTCTAAAACCCAGCCTCAAAGGCATTTTCTTGTCTTTCTAAGTCAACTCATGTAGGCCAACAAGTCCTAATAACTTCAAGCATAGAGGTAATTTATATTATGTTTACTTAATCTATGAAGATATACTAGGTAATGCAGCATATGTTGGGAAGAGAAGAGAGACTAAGGAATGTGCTGTTGAGGGTTCAAAGTCAAAATGAAAATGACACAGTCCCATAAATAATAATATAAAATGCAGAATGGAAACAGCAGCAGAAAGGTGGCTGAGTGGGTGGGGGTCTGTTAGGGAACACTTTATTGAGGTGGGGTACTTACTGTACAGAATCTCAAAGGGTGAAAAGTGTTTTGAAAGTGGACAAAGGGATAAAGAGGAACCATCTTTAAATAATCTCATTTTATGTTGTTATGGATAATTTATAGGATTGTTTAAATGTTTCTTTATAATTTTTATGGCATCTTGATACCTCACCTTTGGTGCACCATCAGGAGAATCAGCAAGAGTGCCTCACACTGTCCAAGAGGCATGTGATCAACTCTGTGTGATCAGAGCCTAGGTATATGACATGCTTATAGGATTGAGTATACACACATCTACAAGTCCTCCTCATTACTGAATACACATACCTACACCAGGAGGCTGGTACTGTTTTCTTGCACTAGTCACAGTCTCTCTAGGCCACCCTGTATCATATTTTCCCTTCATGTAACCATTGTTCAAATTAATTTATATTTCCGATTTTTGTTATATCTGGAAAAATCTAGAGTTGGGAAGACCCCATAGCTTTCCAACAACAAGAACGTTTAATGGATTCTTGTTGAAATACTTGCAACAGTACCTTTCAGAGATGGTTGGAGAAACAATGAACGGAATCTCCAGATGTTTGACTGAACATCTTTCCAGAAATACATTAGTGAGGTACATTGGTGGGAAGTTGGGGGCGGGGGGCGGACTGTGAATATATCAACCCAGAGATCATAGCAGTCAAGAGAAAAAACACAAAATGTTTTTAAATATGTTGATCATACAGCTCAGAGAGTTCTGGGAAATTATAAGTGTGTGGCCAAAGACATAGAAAGAAAGATAGATAGACAGACAGATAGATAGATAGTCAGTCTCCAAGAGGAATAAAAAGGGTCTCACAAGCCAGACTGATCACATAGTAAAAAGTTATCCTAATAAGCAAAAAGCAGGGTAGTAACCAGATACAGAGATATAAGTGCCCCAAGAACTCTCAGCAGGTTCATTTTCTGAAAGGGAGCATACCCATCAGAGGAGGGGCAGCATGGAGTCAGGCTGAATGCACAGAAATGGCCCTGGCCAGAGACCCACTGGTGGAAGGCTCCTAGAAGAAAGAAGGGAAAGGCATAGGCTCAGAAAAAGCTACAACAGAATGAAAGGCTTCCAGCTGAGAAAAAGTTAGGAAGAGAGAGGCCTGGCTCGATGCAAACAGAGACAGAAAAAGCCCAATAGTTTCTTTTCTATTTTTTCTAACAAGGTAGACAGACCATTTTTAAACTAAAAATAAGAAAAAACGAATGCTCAGAAAGAAAATGAAAAGGGGTGAATGAACAGTCCTAAGAACAGTCCTATTCTTCTGTAAGAATAAAACGTATTTTAGTAAGAATGGAGAAGTTTAGTAGGAGAATAATGAAGAGATTTAGGCCTCCTGAATATCAAAATATTCTATAAAATTATGAATTTAATAATAAATAGTGGCCATTAAGATGAGGTGGTATATCACTAGGAGATATCACTAGGAGGACAGAATTGGTAACCCAGAAATCTATCCTACACATGAATTTAAAGTACAATCAGTGCCAGAGGTAAATATCATCTAAAATATAATTCAAATAAGTAACAATTAGCACCCTGAAGGAAAATATAGTGTGGAATTGTATTTCCTATCCTATACTAATTATCAAATGATAAAAATTTTAGATAATCAAACCACGTTAAAAGTAGAAGGAAAAAGTGAACAGTTATCAAGTTTCTGAATGGAAAACTACTTAGAAAACAACAGAAGTTTGTAAATCTGCAAAGTGATGGAAGAAATCAAATAAGAAAGATCCATCAGACTGATATGTAGCAGGCATCATAAGTTCAATGGCCCATGAACCATATAACAGCCTCTTTTACTTAGTATAGTTACAGCAGGTTTATTTATAATAATTATATATTCCAGGTCACAGAAAGCTAATTATATTTAATGCTTTCAGGTATACAGAACATAATTACTAACATTCAAGGAGTGATCCCTATGCAATGTTAGGTACTAGCCTGGGTTCCATTAGAAAAATTAAGAAAGTGAATATTCCTGTTCAGAAAGAAAGAAATTCCTTTTCTCCTTTCCTTCCTTCCTTTCTCTTTCTCTTTCTTCCAGCCTTTATTTCTTTCTTAAATCAGAGGTAAGATGCAGGATAGTAGGAGTGCTTTATCATAGGGCTAAAACCCCATTCAAGAAGTAGTTTAGGATCCACTTATGTATCCAGAGAGCTGTAATTAACACGAGAGATTCTTTCTTTCTTTCTCAGGAAACTGAACTCTGTGGCTACTGTAGGAAAAAGGTTTCTAGGGTAAATGGGTTAATATGGACAATTATTATTATTTGCCAATTAAAATAAAAAATTTAAAAATAGCTACATATCAGAACTCTATATAACTAAAGGAAGACAAGTATAAAATGGAATTATTTTATGCCATCCCTCTCCATTCAGAGAGGCTGGCCAAAAACAATCCTTTGGCATACCTTTTGCTCCAACCATTCCCGGCATGTGCTTCCTTGAGTTCCACACAAATCCTTGCTTCTGTTTTGCACCCCATGTGTAGCTAATTCCCACACATCCCACACCTCAGCTCAGTGTCACAGGCACTGGGAAGACCCCTGGGATATACCCACCCTCATTTGAGGTAAACTGTCCTCTTCTCTGTTCTATAGCTTTCTGGGCACACTTCTATCATGAGGTGCGTTAGTATACTGCCACCCCTTGCTGATCTGTTCACACCTGACAGAATAGATTGCTGGAGGATGCAGACCACCACTTCTCTGAGCATATATGCACATACTAAAGTGACCAGTTAATGCTCATGGTAGAACGAAGCAAGCCATGCCTTTAAAACTCATGCTGTTCAGCTAAGTTATAAGTTTCCACTTGTCATTAAATCCTAACAATCTGAAAATACAGTGTTTAAGTTCAAAATCAAAGTTCATCTGAATCATAATTCAGATGACATTTTAAAAGGCTTCTAGGAATGCTTTCCAGAGATGTCCTCACAAGTGCCTTTTGACTCAAAAGGTAGTATGATGTAGGTAAAGATGAAAAGCATAGACACAGTGCCAGAGCAGACCTGAGCTCTAATCCTGGTCATAGCAAATGGGTGATCATGCATAAGTGACTTCACCTCTCTGAGCCTCTGTCTCCCTCCCAGAAAAGCTTGCCTAGTGAAACTCACCCTGTTAGAACATAAAAGAGAACACAAAATTGGACTTATAGGAGAATCTATCATCAAAAGTTCTTAGCAAAATGTTTAAGAATATGGACTTTGAAGTCAGAAAGACTTAAGATTTAATCCCAGTGGTTTATTAATATTATTTATAATAATTATTGTCATGATCATCAATATGAACATAGGGGAATACTGCCTTTAAGTTTATTACCAATCCAGGACACTTAAAAACTAAGGGTTTTCAAAACTATCATTTGTTCCCTCTAGTAACTATAAAGAGTATCTTTCCTCTCCAAAGGAAATTGCTTTTCTATCTACTGTTCTGGTTAACACTAATTAAATGGAGCTCAGTCTATAAGGCTGTGTCTAGTTCCTTCCTTAAAATGAATCAATTAACAGTTGGGAATTGCAGTGGGGAAAGAAGGGTCACCATATCCTGATGTGACTGAATGACAAATGCCACAGCTGGAAAGAGATTAGAGAGCATCTCAGGTCAAGAAAGAACGTAAATGGTTGCCCCATGTGTCCAATGTAGAGGAAAAGGAAAATTAAGTAAAAATGTCATGGAGTCAAATTCTAGTTAATGAGTACAAGCTCTGCAGGCACCCTGAATAGAGGGAAAGAAAGGTCAAATCTGTTTCTTAGAAAGCTCCATCGTGTACAGAAGACTTTATACCTTTAAAAGGATAATGATCTAATTTACATGAGGAACACCAGCATACAAATTACCCTTTAGACTTCTTATAAGAGGCTAGTAGACAAAGACTAGGTGCAGTATTATACAGAAATATTCTGGCAGGCAGCAGGGTTTCTTGGGACAAATAGCATCATTGTTGTCAAATACATTTGCATGTAGAGATGCCAGACTGAGGTTCTGTATGCTTTGCTTCATGTTACTTAAAGACTCACTGTACTTTTTATAAAACCAGATATTTAGTTTTGAGTCATGAACAACAAAACTCTTTAAAGCTGTGACATCAGCTTGGTGTTCCCCCTTCTGAAGAAACCACAGTTCAGCAATTGTTAACCAGTTCTATACCAGCTACCTGCTGCGTCTCAGGGACACAGTGAGGAGGACCCGGTACTGAGGGACTCCCTGCAATCTTTACAATGAGCAAAGATGACTGATTCAGGTGGTCCATTCCGGTTCATTAGAATAGCAGCTTCACTAATTAAAAATCTGAGTCTATGCTTTTTAGTCAGGTTTACTGAAATATAATTTACATAAAGTTAAATTTTGTGATGGCTAAGTTATTTGTAACATGGGGACTTTATTGTTGAAAACAATTTCCTTTTTAAACAATGGATAGTAGTGTATGATTTTTAGAGTCAGATAACATGGCACCCTTGCTATTTTAACCTACTACTTATGAGCTGCAAGATCTCATTTTTCTTATATTTGAAATGGGTATAATTATTAAAGGATAGTTGTTAGCAGCATTTAGAAGATGTCATACTGTCATAGTCCACTGTGGCACAATATGGTACACATTTTTAAATATGCATGGGTAGATTTATAATAAACTGGCATATAAAAACTTTTTCATAATAAATGATTGCTAATACTTTATTTTTCTTATGTTTTTCTACCCTCATGTTATTTACTGATGGCACACTATAGTATTTGCAATACACGTTTCTTATGTAGCTTATTCTGTCCATATCCATTGGAGTTCATTTGTTTTAAAGTTATGTATAAATATTACAGGACTGGAACAGTATGACTTCATGTTTTACTTATCTTTCATAAGAAATAATTTTTAAAATACTATTTATAAAAGGAAAGTTTGTCCTAGCTAACCTTCTAGTAAACATTAGCAAGCAGATCATAAGTTGGGAAAAACTACACCCAGGTACTGAATTTTAATTCCCAGTTTTTGTTTGTTTGTATATTATAAGTTTTTGTTTTTATTCTTCTGAATAGGGCCCATTACCTGGTATTTCATGTGCTCAATAGATATTTAATGAATGGATGAATGAATTTCTCTATATTTCTCATAGAAACATTTTTCATTCAACAAGTATTATTGTTGCCAGGACAAACAAAAGTTTATTTAGCACTTACTATACATGGAAAACATTAACCAAACATTACGATGATGAGTACTACTTGGTATGACCTCCACTTAGTCAACTTTTTAAACATCCTTGATGTTTTCCTAATTTTCTTGTGTTGGTCTTGGGGTGTGTTTAGGTTCATACCTTTATTTTAAAAAATTACATTGGCATAAACAAGAAAAATGTGTTACCCTCTCTCATGAAGAGGTAGGCAGCTCCATGCTGCTTATTACTGCTCTGGGAACTCAGGTTCCTTCACTGGATCATCCTGAGACCTCCTTAGTTCTAGGCAGCATGACAGGAAAAAACAGGAGATCGTATCAATAAGGAAGGTGGAAAAGAATAAATACGGAAAGGCAAACAGTCTCTTTCACAGTTAATATTTGATTGCCTTAATCACCACTGGGGCCAATTCAGAAGTAGGTTTGGCTTTGCAAAGCGCAGGGTACAACTGAGAAAACCAAGATATTTGTAGGAGTAGATGAGGTACAGGAAAATGAATACACAGAATACACAATGAAGCTTGGATTTAAAATGGGGTATGAGCTGGAGAGTTAATTTGGGAACCATCAGCTAACACTAAAAAGGCAGGTGAACCATGAAGTCCTCTAGAGTTTAATTTCTAGTATGGTGTCTTCTAGTCACATGTGACTTGTTACCATTTAAGTTTATTAGATTTAATAAAATTAAAAATTCAGTCCCTCAGTCACACTACCTACAAGTACTCAAATGCCACATGTGACCAGTGGTTACCACATTTGAGAACACAGAACAAATTTTATGATTGCAGAGAGTGGCAGTACCTGGTACTGCTCAAGGGAGATAGTTTAGTAAAGAAAAGTGGATCCTGGTCTGGTATAGCAGATAGTAGATAAGTATAGAAAAATCAGTATCTAAGTTAAGTTTCATTTACGCCTGTTTTATTACTATTACACTTACTAACATAAGCTAACATTTATTGAACATTTATTTTAATCAGATTTAGTGCAAAATAAAATATTATCTATTGTACTTAACCCCCAAAACTCACAAAATAAGTACTATTATTATCCCCATTTTATAGATTATTGAACTGAGGCTTTGAATGTGGACAAAATGGACTACCAACAAATAGTAGGTAGGTTCTGGAGAATAACGTGGATCAATCTGAATCCAAACCTACATATGCATATTCCAAGTAATATTTCAAACATATGAAGTTTGACTTTTCTTATTCTTTTCCAGTATTGCTACTTCATTTTCATTTTCTGTGGTGATATTTCATTTGCCAAGAACTTTTTGAATAAAATTGAATACAGTAATAATACAGGAAGCTCATTATGTTTCTTAACTTCGGTCTGTGTCTCATATATTTAAAGATGATGCTGTTGATCAGTTGGCTAATTCCCTATTATTTTTAAAAGGGTACATTTACTTTTTAAATATTTTCCTCTACTTTTTTATTGGTTATAATTAGTTACACATAACAATAGAATGTATTTTGACACATCATACATAATGGAGTATAACTTCTCATTCTTCTTCTCATTCATGATGTAGGGTTACACTGGTCATGTATTCATATATGCATATGGGGTCATAATATCTGATTAATTCTATTATCATTCCTATCCTCATATCCCCTCCTCTACCTCATTCCCCTATTTCTAATCCAAAGTACCTCTATTCTTCCCTTTTTAAAAAAATTCATATATATATATAATTAATTAATTATAATATATCACTAATTAAAAATAACTATAAATAAATAGAAGAAATATTAGTAGAATAAAGGAAAGGGAACAGAGGAGGTAGGAGAGAAAGGAAAGAGGAAGCACTGGGGACTGAATTAGAGAAAATTAAATTCCATGTTTGTACAATTATGTGAAATTGAGCCCCAATATTATGTATAACTTGTGATACACTAATAAATTTTTTAAAGGGGAACTTTTATTTCTAATTTTAATGTTTGTTTGAAATAAATGTTGAATTTATGAATGATCACAAAATTCATGACATATTATAAAATTAACTTATTAATAACACAAAATTTTATACCTAGAATAAATTAATAGGTTATTTTGTATTATTCTTTCATAAGACTGTGGATCCTATTTTTTCCAAAAATTTTATTTAAGAGTTTTACTTTCATAAAGCAAAAAATAATGTAGCACTAATTTCATGTCAGTTCTGAATTCATATATTTTGGGGATTTATATACAATTTTAATACTACCTTGATGATTCAGGGCAAATTATTGGCATCACTCCATCTCAGTAAAAGTTTTATCATTGCATCAAGTGAATAATTAGTGCTCAAAAACATTAGGCATTCCAATAGTGGATATGATCCATGGTTTTCTTAGATTGTCTTTTTCAGACTTTGGTATTAAAATTCTGTTAGGTTTGGGTAATTTATTGGACAAGAGTTCCTAATTTTATGTGTTGTGGAATAGATTCTGCTTAAGCATTTCACAGAAATCTCACCTAAAGTTTCTGGCACAATGTTCTTTTATTTGGGGGGACAGCGGAAGAGTTGGAAAGTTAATACATTTTAAATTTCAATTTCTATCAAGAAGTGTGTGTATGTGTGTAGAAGAGAATAAAGAGGACATTTCAATAAATTCTTACAATCCAAATGGTGAGTTAATCTTATTACAAGTTCAATACTTAACTGAATTTAATTGTATGTCTGAAGAAAATAATGGGCTTTAATAAATATGAAGATTTAAGTTAATAAACTATGAATATTTCAGTTATGACATAATTTGCATACATTTAACATGGTAATCATCTTAAATCAGAAAATATTATTTGAAATGATAATAGGTAAGGATTAAAGTAAATATTAAAAACAGAGAACAATTTCCAGCATTAGATAGAAATTTCTGCCACCTGTAAAAGCTGCTAGTCAATCAGATGGCCACATGGCAGGAGAGAAAGCAATACTTTTCCTGGACTCTTTATTAATTGTCCCAGATTAAAGTGATAACGGAAAAAAGTGTAAAATTCAGAAACCAAGCTTTGTACCACATTTATTTCAAGAAGCTGATAAAAATGAACCTAACAATGGAAATTTAAGATAGAGAAAAATGTATTTAATGATAGGCAGAGAAGAGATTAAACATGTACCATATGGCAAGTTTAGCCTGTATTCCTAAAGTGTGCTATAAACATAACATTAGCACAAGTGATTTTGAGCAAAACATCCCAAAGGTGACTTTGCCTGCAGGATTATTACATTCAGTAGAGCTTCATGTAATTTTCAAAAGCTATTGTTCTTAGCACTCAAAGATTATGTCTGGCCTTCAACATTTTCTGGCTCCCTCTACATTTACAGTAACATTCTCTGGATTATCTCAACATTTAGAATTATTAAATCAAACAAAAACAGCATCCTCCAGCATGTTTAAAACAAAGTAGCTGAAGATTCATGGTCAGTCTGCTGGGATTTTATACAGTTGATAAATATGCTAAAAACAAACAAACAAACAAACAAACAAAATAGGTCAAGTAGACTATAACATAGTATGTAATGAATTAGCTGATGGCCAACTTTGTTATTTCAAGTTGAGACTCTAGAATACAATAAGACCTAGTTTGAACTTTAGAAAAAAAGCTAATGTAATTTAATTAAAAGTATCACATGAAAAAGAACAGAAAGAACATATGTATACTCTAAAGGAAAATAATAAACATCCATTGTACTTCTCATCCAATGATATAAAAGGACATTTTACTGTTTTGGAAGCTGCCTTATGACACCTCCCTAGATGGGTGGATTAAAAAAGAGAAGTGTGAGTGTTTTGGTGGATTAGTGGAGTACAGTTTAGGAGCATATAGTGGGAGATAGAGAAAGAACACAGACACTTGAGAGACTAAGAAAAATTGGGGGAACCTTAAACTAAGAAAGCAGCAGTGTAAAAATAGGAAAAAAGAAAAACCTCTACTACACTTTTACCAAAAAACAGGAAGGCAGATATGACTTCATTTGTTGTTTTTTGTTTGTTTGTTTGTTTTTGTACCAGGGATTGAACCCAGGAGCTCTTAATCACTGAGCTATATTCTTGCCCCTTGAATTTTTTTTTTTTTTTTTTTGAGACAAGTTCTCACTAAGTTGCTTAGGGCCTTGCTAAATTGCTGAGGCTGGACTCGAACTGATGCTCATCCTACCTCAGCTTTTGGTTTGTTTATTTATTTACTTATTCATTTTTGGAGTTGTTTTAGTTTGGCTTGTTTTCTGCAGACTTAAAACAAAATATTCATACTACTAATAGAAATAGGGAAGCCAAGGACTATTTGAAAGAAAAGCCCATGTTTTAGGCCCACAGTTGGGGTAATAAGTCATTTAAGTGTGAAAACTACATTAGTAGAAGAAAACATACAAACAAGCCAAAAGGAAGGACAGGGGTTTGAGAAACAATTTTAAAAAACGTCTGTTGATGAGTTTGAAATAATATGAGCCCTTTGAGAAGTAACATGTAGAGCAAAGCCTAAGACTGGAGTTGGAAGGCTAAGAAAGAACTAAATAAAGGGACTGATTGTAAGATGTGGAAATGAAGAAGAGGACTAAGAGCACCGTATCATAGAGAGGAGAGCGGAAAGACTGAATAAGTGTGATTTGTGTGGTCTGCGAAAATGATTCCAGTTAAAATATATATTTTATATATATATACATATATATAAGTATATATATGTATGTATCAGTTCAGTTACAGATCTTTATCCAAGGGAGTGAAGGGACAGAGTTCAGCCTACTCTAGGTGAGAAAGAAAAAGGTGTGTGCATGTATGGGGCGTGATGCTCCTTCAGAAATGTTTTTCCTTCGTTTGGAATGTCAAAAGAATTTCACATGCTGAGGCTTCTCTTACCTGCATCCCAGTAGTGCCTCTGGGTCATCAAAACAAGAGTCAAATATGCTTATATTTCAGCCATATGACCATATTCCCCAGAGGCAACTGATAGCTAGCCTTCCAACTCCCAAAAGAAGCCCAGAGTAGCGCTGAGCCATTTGCCACCTCTCTCTCCACTGTCTCTTCATGTCCTAAGAAGGAGAAACAAAAGCCACTACATATTTCCTTTCCAATTGCCAAAATAGCTGGGCTTTTCTAAGCCTTTCCATTCATGCCTCTTTTTCACAAACCACCTATTCTGCATTTTTTTTTTTTTTTTTTTTTTTGGTGGTGGTGGTAGTGGTGCTGGGGATTGAACCCAGGGACTTGTGCCTCCTAGGCAAAGCTCTCTACCAACTGAGATATATCCCCAGCTACAAACCACCTCTTCAGGAGCAGAAATTCTTGACCAAGGCTGTGCATTAAAATCACCTGGGGGCTTTAAACCAACGGAAGGTGTTTGGATCTAATTTACAGAGAATCTGATTTTATTGTTCCAACTTGAAACATGAATACAGGTTTTTCATAACCCTCATGAGTGATCAGGGTTAAGAAGCATTGCTTGACAGTAACCACACTGGTTTTCATAGTTCCCCCAAAGTCAATCAATTAGTAAGGACTTAGGGCCTACCATCAGTTCCCTACTGTTCAAGGTATGAAGACATGATTCCCGTTCATAATTTGCTAAATAGGAAAATAGAACAACATTATACGCAATAATTTTAAAAATATCAAAAGACACCCATGATTTAGAGTTGAATTGTGTAATGACAATCAGTAAAGGCTGGCTGGGTAAAAAACACATGCCTGAAGTTGTGTTTCAAACTATGGGTGAGAATATTCTAGTTTGATATAAGCCAATGAAGAGGAATCTATCTGGAGTAGAATTCTCCATTGTCCTGGCATCATTTACCAACTGATCAGTGTTAGCCTGTGTATTAAAAACCCTGCCTTGCATGGTCAATGCCTGTGAATTCAAAACCCTGACTTCTACAGTCAATGCTGTGAACATCTCACATAGCAACAGGAAAGAATGATGACAGAATACAGATCATCCCTTGCCTAGAATCTCTACAGTACTTAGTTGCTCAGATAACCAAGGGGGAGAAGTGCAGCCATGATTGTTTCCTCTCTGAATTGCAACATCAATCTGTAAGTAGTTCTTTGCTCTTAGCCAGCATGGCATGAAAGACTGCATAAGACAGCAGAAAGTCTGCTGTCAAATCTATGGTTATGGTCTATTAAGAACACCCTTTATAGGAGCTGACTGTCCATCCTAGACCCTAGTGAAACTGATCCTAAACACCAAGAAACAAGCCTACATCCAGCTGAGTCTATTAGATGAGAATCACTGAACTTTAAACCAATGGGACTTACTTGGTATCACTTTCTGCTTTTTTTTTTTTTAAAGAGAGAATGAGAGGAGAGAGAGAGAGAGAGAATTTTTTTAAAGAGAGAGTGAGAGAGGAGAGAGAGAATTTTTTTTTTTTAAAGAAGAGAGTGTCACTTTCTGCTTTTATAAGAAATTCTTCAGCTCTGAATTCAGCTTGTCCTGGGTATACCCAATCAGAAGAAGGAGAAGCCCCAAGCTATGACCTGATGGTCTCTAGGAGGGGGAAAGGCTACTGCTTCTAGAAAACCTTAGCACCTCAGTCTATTTCCATGGTCAAGTCATACTATAAATAATGGTCATTTTCCATGGTACTCTCCAATCTGTTGTGGCAGCCTATAGCTTAGACCACTACCCTCATGAACTTGACCCATATCTTGGTGTATGGATTCAGCTTGACATGACTGTAGTCACCTTGAGTAGGTACCATCATAATTGACCCTTAGTCAGATTTTCCTGCATAGTTTTCCAACATACTACAGATAGAAAAAAAAAATATTAGAGTGGTGTATGGAGCTTTACAACTAGACCTTGGCGCCAGAACTTTGCCTGACTCTTTGATATTAGTTTACAATAAACCAGGTACATTCTGACTTGGGTGAAGTCAGTTTTGTTGTAACCAATGTAAACACTCTTCCTTTTGACCTAATGTGGGGATCCACTTGGTCTTGCAGCCTCCCAGGACCATGCTTCCATCAGTAACTTCCCAATATATTGTATTCATGTAACGGTAGATCTGTCTGCCTTTCTTCAGTTTCACAGCATATGCCAGGACCAGAAATATGCAGCTTTGTTACATTGCAGTATAACAAAGATAGCATTAAAGTACATAGGACAGTTCTAAGTCATGGCCAATGCTGTGGCTCAATAGCACAGGCTCTGAGGGAGGTCTGGACATAAGCCTTGTTTTTCATCACTCATCCACTAGGTGGCCTTAAATGAGTTGCTAAACCTCTCTGTGCTTTGGGTCCTTCATCTTACAAAGGAGTTGAGAATAATAATAGAACCTAATTTGGTTTTGAGGTTTGAATGAGTTCTTAGAACAACTGTGCCTGGAAACCAGCAAAGAAACAGTAAGTATAAGCTATTCTTTTTCTGTTATTGTTGCTTGCTACCTTTTTCTTTTGTTTCTCCCTTTCTCCACTTCTTCCTTCTTCTTCCTCCTTCCTCCATTTTTTAAATTCCTTCTTCCTTCCCTCCTTTCTTCCTTTCTTCCTCTCTTTTCCTTTCTCTGTGTGTACATTTCTATATGCACATGCCTAATAGCATTATATTAAAATCGCCCAAGATCCATTCTATATCCTGCACACAAAAATTCAAGACCAAATTTCATGAAAATCATCCTCAGAACACCCACCAGGGATTAAAGAAAAGAAATTAAATTCTTGCTATTCAAAATGAGGCCCGTGGGTCTATAGCATCAATATCACTTGGGAGTTTATTAGAAATGCAGGATCTCAAGCACCCATGCTCCCTCTTGAGACATGCTGAATCAGAATCTTATTTTAACAAAATAGCCTAGAGATTTAAATGCACATAATAAGATTTGGGATTTTTTTAAATGATAAACTGTGCATTAATTCTATCAAATTTTGGGGATCTTTGAATATGATGAAGTATTCTAGATATGGAATGGACATGAGTCTTTGGGAATCAGAGAGAAAACAGGACAATGCAGTTCCCCCCAAAATGTTTAAACATAAACTCCCAAACTTGTGATATATTATGACAAAAAATAAAAGTAAAAGAGGAATTAAAGCTGCTACTAAGATGAACTTTGAAATGGAGATTATATTGGATTATCCTGGTTAGCACAATGTCATCACAAGGTCCTTAAATGTGGAGCATTGAGGCAAAAGGGTCAAAGTCAGAACAATTTAACCAGCCACAGCTGACTTTGAAGATGGAAGGGGCCATGGTCCAAGGAATGCAGGCAGCCTCTAGAAACTAAAAGGAACAAGAACATATTCTCCCCTAGGACTGTTGTAAGGGATTGTGTCTCTTGGCAACATCTTAATTTTAGCCCAATGAGGCCCATTTGAAGTCTGGCCTCCAGAATTACAAGATAAATCTATGTTGCTGTAAGCCACTAAGTCAGTGATCATGTGTTAAAGCCACAAAAAAAAATTAAAAAAATAATAAAAATAAAAAGCCAGTTATGGTAGCATTTGCATATAATCCCAATGGCTCAGGAGGCTGAAGCAGGAGAATTGCAAGTTCAATCCAGCCTCAGCAACTTAGCAAGGTTCTAAGCAACTTAGCAAGAGGCTGGGGATATGGCTCAGTGGTTGATTATCCCTGAGTTCAATCCCCATTACAAAACAAACAAAAAATACCCCCACACAGCAGAAGTGCTGTTTATTTCAGCTTAGATATATAGAACTCTATATACTGATATTTAGGGACAAATATCCTGCTACAAATAAAGTATTTCTTCTTCTTTTTCTGCTCCCACACATGTTTTCTGACTTTCAAAACTGGAGAGGCCAATGTGTTTTTAAAAAAACACCAAACTTTAATATAGCTACCACCCTCAAATTTTCCCTCAGTAAAACTTAGCTTTCTTGTATTACTTTCAAGCTGTCTTCTTGACCCTTTATGCCTTCTCATGAAAATGAGAATATTAAAAAGTTAAAGGAAAAAAAGTTAAAGGAAAAAGAAAAAAAGAAGATAGAGAAAGGTGGATTTCTGGAAGTTATTCTGCTTCTGAGTAATCACAGGTTTATCACAAGTGTCTATAACAGAGGAGATGAATAAAATAGTCACACTGGGAGAAGGGGAGATGAATGGACTGAGTCATTGGTGTAATGTCCACATGGAATAAACCCTGTTCTTCCCAAGCCAATTAATACAGATTGGAATAAATATATGGCAAAATCACTCTCCATTGCAGACTAAGGAAAGTGAACAAAACAGAGACATTTAAACTGAAATTATTAAAAGGAGATTTAGATATGTTAAGTAATTGTACATGTAATTGTACATGCAAATATCTTTAAATAAAGTAAGAAAAAAAACTATCACTAAGAAATACTTCCCTTTTGTCATAATTATATTATCCTGTGTAAAAATCAAACCTGCCCTCATGGATCATAGTTTTAGTCTGTACTTTTGATTAAAATAGGAAATTCATATTCAAGAATTCATATACTTAATGGTGAAAAGCTTTTAAAAGGATTAATGCAAGCCAAAAATATGCTGAGAAAATGAATAGTTACACTTTCAAAATTGCCAAGTATAGATGGTAATTCTCAATTACACTACCAGTGCTATTCTCCATAGCAAAATAACTATACTGAACCTAAAGAAAATGAGCACAAGAAAGTGAGAACCAGCAAAATGGATATGTGTGACTAAATATAATTTGATATCTACCGAATTATAAGTTGTGTTTTTCTGTGTGTGCTAGTATTCCTATAATAAGAATTTAGGTATACAATTTGACTTAAGGTTCTTTATTGTACCAGATCATCTAAAAAATGCAAATATTATTTAGGGGAATATCAATGTGGTTTGGTAACTGTTACTCACTCATTTATTTAGCATTTATTTATCTTCACTTATTCAGTTAAAGTGAGGATACTGAGCTAGAAACATTGGTAGAAGACACATATTAGAAGAATTTCCCTAATCTCTATTTCAAATTCTTAAAAAAAAAAAGTCTACTTGTGCCTAAACATGCAGGTTGAATTCAGAGTCTCTTTAAAATAATTTTACTTCCTTTGATAACTCACCAATATTCTAGAAAAATTGCTTTTCTCTTATGTAATTAGTACCAGGCTAATCTTCCTGGAATACTACTTTCATCAATATTCCTCTCTGTTGTACTAAATAGCTTTATAGTTCATGCTAGATCATTTATTCAAGAAACATTTTTTTGAGCAGTAATTATATTATAGCTACAGTCTTGGGAAGCAGGCAGGGAAGAGGTGTTGAGGATGCCAAGAGAAAAAAGATAAGGTGTTCTGGGAGCTTATGATCAAGAAGAAGATATCAAAGGTGTATAAACACAAAGATAAGTAGAACAGGACAAATACTCTAAGAGTGGAGCTTCAAGTAGAATTTTGCATCTCAGTTGGGTCTTAAAATGTAAATGTGATGTTTAAAATGAGAAGTTGGGAGGAGGCAGCCTCTCTAAACAGACAGAAATGCCCAGAATCAGAAAGCAAAGGGCAGTTCTAGGAATGTCAGTAATTCAGATTGGCTGGAATGTGTAATACCCAAATGTTATGTGCAAAAGTGTTCCAGGAAGAGATGGCAGGTAAGCCAGAGCTGGGGTAGAGAGGCCTGGTTGCCTGCTTAGAGAAACCATATTCAGCACTGTGTTAAGGAGGTAATGCAGGATTCTGAGCAGGGGTGGTATCAGACAGGGGCCAGATTTCTGGAAGATTGACATGCAGGATAGACTACAGATAGAATACACTGCAGAAGAATAAAGGCACTAGTGAGAAGAGTTGTAGGGTTTCCATGTGAGGTTGTAGCAGTGGAAAAAAAGGACAAAATATAAACATAAACTATAGATGTGACAACTCATGTGATGAGAAGGAATATAGAAAAGTAGTCGATAGTGACTCTGAACCCTTACCACTGACTGCAAACCAGGTGGCATCATTAATGAAGACAGACCAAGAGCAGCAAGTGTGAGCTGAATGGAGGAATGATGGGTTCTCTTCTAGACAGGCTGAGCTAGAGTACCAATGGACATCCAAGTAGAAAAAGCCAGCAGTTGGTTAGAAATACACTTCAGCAAGACCTCAGGGGACAGACTGAGACTGGAGAGGGCACTGCAGACTTCTTAAAGTCATGGGTATGAAAAAGTGACAAATGGAAGGAGTAAAGTGGCCAAGTGGAGTTTTTCTGAGGAATAGAAGTGCCATCGACAAAGGGGAGGCAAGAATTCAAGGGAAGAAGAGAGAAGAAATGTCCAAATAGGAGAGTTTTAAAAGCACTACCAAATGCTGAAAAAAATGAATGTTGAGTAGAATGTGAGCTGAAAAATAATACACAGCATTTACTATACATGTAGAATATATGAGGTGTGATGTTAAACATTTTATATGCATAATTTTGCTTAATCTTGACTCCAGAGCACAGCAAGATTGATTCTAATGTTATCATTTTCAATTAACAAAGGAGAAAAGTAAGGCTTAGGAATTTAAGGAAATTGAGAATATAATGTAAGTACTGGCAGGACAGGGATGTGTGCAGGTGGGACAGTCTGACTCCACTGACCATTTTCTTGCAATTAACAAACCTTTTTTTTTTTTTTCCTAACATCCAGGTGCTGTCAATCTCCTTAGCTGAAAAGTCTTTCACATTCCTCAAAACCAGCCCCTAGACCCCTATTCAAGAATCACCATTTCCAGCAAGTCTCTGTGACCTCCCAATGTCTTTAGAACGTCTACAGCATTTGACAATTTGACATGTCTCCAAGATTCAGGGGACCATGTAGTTTCATTTAATACCATGTATTAGGCACCAACAACTTAAGAGCATTGTTCTCTCATCAGCCAAGCAGCTGGTTCTTTCAGACAGAGGTGTATCACCTTTTATCTTTCTTTTGTATCCAACATAGCAAGTGGGTGGCAAGAAGGGGAATGCTGTACCCAGGGAGAAAATATCTGTTATGAATCAACCTATGTCTCCAGACTCTAAAAGAAACCAGGGTGAAGCAAGTAGACATGCCCTCAGTTTACCAACATGATTCTGAAAGAACAAAAGGACATTCCAGCATGCCAGATGTACAGGCCTGAATGAACCAGGACTAGGAAGGCCAGACACTGCTCACTGGTGGGGCTGAGGCAGGTTGTTCTGAGCCAAAATTCTGAAAATACACTTGGCTTCTCCTGTAGTAACACACCCCTGAGATTATGAACAAATTAAGGCATACATTGTTTTTCCAATGGATTAAAAATTTAAACTTATAAGACTACTTTTTGCCTCTCATGCTTTGATTTCTAAATTCTGGGGGGGGGAAATCCTGCTTTATAGGAGGTATCCTACAAAAAGCATCTTTCAAATAAAGTTTTTCATTTTGTTTTTTGATTTAAAAAAAAAAGGAGTTCTTCTTTGGAGTAAAGTTTAGATAAACTCCAAAGTGTAAGCCTATTGGATTCCCGGGCTTGGTCCATTTGGCAGCATTTCTCAGGATGCACAGCCGATGTGACTTCTTCCTGTTTCCCATTGAAAGTGCTAAAAGCAGCCCATTCTTCAGAAGTCTGATGGCCATTAGGGTCATGAACACCTAATTTTATACAGCGCATCCATCTAACTTCATGACTGGTATGATGTTTGTCTTTCCCCACTTTGAGTGCTTCTTTTCAACTTGTTTAAACATGACCTACAATCCAAATGCATTTCAGGGAGTGAATGCCAAATTAAATGTACTTGAAAGCACTGTTCCTCTCATCAAAACTCCATTGGAAGTTTATCCAGACTCTACTCTCATACTCCCAAAAGACAGGACAGCACACCCAAGTACCTGAACAGTTGCATTTCAGTAAAGAAAAAGAAAAAGAAAGGAAAAAAAATGGAAGGTGATTTTGCAAATTTCATTAGGGCAAGCAGAGAATTTCATTCAATTTTGGCTTCACCTTGTTCAAGAAAACCAAATTGCATAAAAATGTGAATGATTAAAACTCTTAACCATATCATATACACTCTAACATATTTTCCAATAAAGATGATAAATCTTTGAGGACAAATATCGTCCTTTATGAAGTTTTAGTTTTGATATTTTAGCAAGATGAATAATTATAACACAAAGAATAAGCAGAAGATATATCTGTGTGTGTGTGTGTGTGTGTGTGTGTGTGTGTGTCTTTTCTATGAAACACTGGACCAGCTAACTATAACTCAAGTTCAGATGTTTAGGCTTAGGAAAAAAAACATTTCTATTTTGGACTGTATAGCTCTCATCAGCATTTAGTTTTAGAAATAGAAACTTTTTTAACTCAGAATTTTTAACAGTAAGACAGATTCTCATTTTGATGATGACAGCTGATTTGGGGGAAATGTTTATTTCCATTTCAAAGTCTTCAAAGATGCACATATAATAACTTTCCATAGTAACAGCATTACAAGGGGGGAAGACACAATCCATGTTGGGTTTGGTTTGCACAATTCTTATAAAAGGTTGCCTAGTTTTCTTTGATAGTTTTGTGAAACAGGAGGCAGAGGTCCTGTCCCAATGGAAGATTGAAAGCTTTACTCCTCTAATTTGGACCCTTTTTTCCCCTGTTTGAATAGGGAGTGTGCACACAACTCAAGGGGTGAAACACTTGTTTGATATGGCCGATGTGACTGGATGGATTTGCAAGACCAAGATTCTCACACCTGGTCTAGGATGACCATTCAGAAGAATGATGTTGAGTGTGGTCATTTGGGAGAGGATCGGGGGCTATCTGCTGCTGCTCTGCTCTGCATTCTGGAATGTTACCCAGAAACTCTTTGTCACTCTAGTGTGACTACAGTGCTGTTTCTGCCTTCACACTCAAGGTGCTCTGTTTACCACTTCTGATGACTGAAGCATTTTCCCATTGTCATACTGTGATCCATGTCTAAGTAATCTCCCTTGTACCTGCTGCCTTATCTTGATATTGCCAGTTTTCCTTCCAGAGGTTCAGCCATAGATAGTAACCAGGGGTCAGGTCCTTGCTATTGTGTGATATATATTCTATTCTAAAGAATGAGTTCTTGGATTCCAGGTTGGGGTTTTGCCAGTATGCCACATAATTCTACTAGCCATTTACCAGCTGTATGACCTTGGTTGAATTAGTAAACCTCACTACACCTCAGTATCTCCATCCATGAAGTGGGAATGAAAATCACATTATTTATCTAAAGAAATAATAGGAAGAAACCCATTATTAGTCTTGCTATTCTCATTACCTGAAGCTAGACAGGGCTGACCCTGACCACAGCACAGAACTTGCCACCTATTGACTTTGACCCCATACCACAGTTTTGTAGTCAGAGCCTTCTTCTGCCTTATTTCTAAAGCTCAACCTCCACAGTCTGTCTTTGACTATCCCTCTTCCCTGTCCAGGTTCTGTGGCCTGCTAGCATGAAATTCCTCTGGCAGACAACATTCCCAGGTCAGCCACCCAGATTTTATTTCATGAGTCTTGGTCACTGCAGAATACTTCTTTTCATAACATAGATTTTAATATAATTATGAGAACAGAAAACTTGCACAGTCTTAAAAAAGCACACCCTAATCTCTTAATGATGATATATCAGGAGAAGCAAAGTGCCTCAAGTTATTTCTGCAGTTGTGTCAAAGCCCAGTTGAAACCAGGGGTCTTCAGACTTTTGATGGGAGGACAAATTGGTTGAGATTAGGAGTGGCAAGAAATGGGGAAAATGAGAAGGACATACCTATCTCTTCACAACAGGTCTACAGGCCACATATTACCTGGGGCTCCAAAAAGTCTGCTAATTTCTTCAAGGTCAGTAGCATGAGGCCAAAGCTCATCTAAGACTCCAGCACAAGTTATTACAGAGACAATTCAGCCCCTGCCAGCTGCAATGGGACCCTGAATGAAGGAATTCCTTGCTTAGGGTGAAAAAGCAGTCTTTAGTTCCCACCATCATTCTCACACACCACTGAGCACTCCATGATCATCCACATACCAGAATTCTCACTGTTAATGTGTATTTATGTATGTCTTCTAATCATCTTTCCTGTTACAAAGTAATTGCTTAACAACCGAATGCTACTATCAACCACACCTGGGAAGACAATTCACCCACACCTGGTGCTCAAAGTCTGTCACTGAAATTGATAGGTGAACATTAGGCAGGCCCTCAAAGCATGTAACCCATTTACTGTCTTGAAAATCATCTCATAATCATAGCTTGATTTTGTCTGTCTCACATTTGTATTAGTTTCCTATTGCTGCTATACCACAAACTTAGTGTCTTGAAATACCACTTATTATTTTACAGTTAGGAATTCAGAAGTCCAAAATGGGTCTCAGTAAGCTAACATCAAACTGTCAGCAGCCAGTATTCCTCCTGGAGTCTCTAGGAGAGAATCTAATTTTCTTGCCTTTTTAGCTTCTACATTTCTTGGTTCATGATCCATTCCTCCATCTCTGAAGACAGTAACATGGGCCAAGACCTTTACATGCCACCATCTCTCTCTTCCACCTCCCTCCTTTACATTAAAGCATCCTTGTAAATATTTGGGCCTCTCAGGATAATTTTCTCATCTTAAAATCATCTCATTTGCAGCCTTAATTCTATCTGTACTCTTAATTCTCCTCTTCCACACAAGCTGACACATTCACAGGTTCCAGGTTTAGGACACAGACATCTCTGGACAACCAACGTTCTGCCCACCACATAGCTTTATGAGGCAGGTGGAGGAGGATGTTTTCTGTAGTATAGATCAGGAAAATGAAATGAAAGTAGTTAAATCACTTGACATGGCATAGTTACATAGTTTTTCTCTGCAAAATCTAGTGGCAAAGCCAGAATTATATAACCTAGTTATAGTGATGTCCAGTGCGCTAGACGGGTCCTCCCACTATGACCTCATTTGTCCTTAAATTTTAAAATACAGATTCCCCTCTTCACACTTGCTGAATGTGGTCACACACTCCTGTGGTTTAACAATCCTAAGAATGTTTATACTTCCTATAACTATCTCCATCCCCAAATATGTCATGATCTGTGAATCTATATAACCAACTACTTATTACACAGTTTATCTGTTCAGTTCAAAGGAGCCTAAAATGTAATATATTCAAAACCAAACTCAGCAACTTCTCCACAAAACCTACTGCTACACCCAAAGTTCTTATTTTAATTGTGTCCTATAGCTCACACTCCAAAACATGGATGTCCTCCTTGACTTTACCTCTTTTCTCTCTCCAAATACTCAATAGCTAGCTCTTGTTCTTACTAAAATCTACCTACTTTTCTCCAATTCTACTACTATCATTTTTTACCTGAATGTCTGCTTCATCATCTCTGTTTTTCTACCTTCAGTCTTGGATCCTTGCTCAATCTATTACCAAAGCTGTAATAAATCAATGGAATGCTTGCATGAATAATGGCATGGCCCTTTATATTACCCTCAAGCCCACCCTCAAGCCTACTCTTGAACTCCTGGCTCCAGTATCACTGAAACACTTTAATTTGGGGCCATGTACATGCACCAAGATGTGATCTAATTCTAACATACTCTCTTTAGAGCAAGGCCTTTCTGAGAGCATATGGTTCATAGTGAACTCAACAGCTCAAGATTCATATTTCCCAATAGCCAAAAAAGTTCTATTCGTCTAGATAGTACCTTGAAATGGAGCTGGTACTCTGAGGAGTAGAATTTGGTGGCTGAAAGGGTAAAAAAAGTAATAATAATGTTCACTTTTTTTTAGCGTTCAACATTTATATAATTAAAGATCTCCTCAATTTGTCATTGTCATATCACAGAATCTGATGGTATATTCAGAACGGTCTGAGTTAGAATACAAGCTATAGAAACTTAAAAATAAGGCTTTCCTTTCCCAACTACCACCTTTATTGAAGAGACAGGACCCCACCAGGGTTTTTGAAGATGCACACATATGGTTATAGGTAGCTGCTTCACCAGAGCAAAGAGCACACTAAGCCATCATATGTATGCATAAATCCAATATTTTAAATGTGAAACATAATCCACGGAGCCAACCAAGCTTGGAGTACAACTTAAATATTTTAATCATTCTGTGCTTGAAATAACTGATTTAGAATTTAGTTCCCTTACAAATATTTGGATAGGCCATTTCAGAAATGCAAAAATCTTGCAAAAAAATGTTCAACATCTCTAGCAATTAGAAAAATGCAAACCAAAGCTACTCTAAGATTTCATCTTACTCCAATAAGAATGGCAATTATCATGTAATAAGTAACAATAAGTGTTGGTGAGGTGTGGAGGAAAAGGTACACTCACTCATTGCTGGAGGGATTGCAAATTGGTGCAACCACTCTGGGAAGCAGTATGGAGACTCCTTAGAAAATGTGGGATGGAACCACCATTTGACCCAGCTGTCCCACTTCCTGGTCTACACCCAAAGGACTTTAAAATCAGCATACTACAGTGATACAGTCACATCAATGTTTATAGCAGCTCAATTCACAAGAGTTAAACTGTGGAACCAACCTAGGTGCCCTTCAATAGATGAATGGATAAAGAAACTGTGGTATACATACACAATAAAATGTTATTCAGCATTAAAAGAGAATAAAATTAGGGTATTTGTAGGTAAATTGATGCAGTTGAACAATAAATGCTAAATGAAATAAGCCAATCCCAAAAAAACAAAGGACAAAAGTTTTCTCTGAAATGTGGATGATGATCCATAATGAGGGGAGGGTGCTAGGGAAGAATGGAGGAACATTTGATTGGGAGTGGGAGAGAGGAGGGGGCATGAAGGTAAACTAGATGGTGGAACAAGATGGACATCATTACCCTATGTACATGTCTGATTGCACAAATGGTGTGACTCTGCATTGTGTACAGCCAGATAAATGAGAAGTTGTGCTCCATTTGTGTACAATGAATTGAAATGCATTCTGCTATCAAATACAACTAATTAGAACAAATTTAAAATTTTCTTCAAATGAAGTTCACAACACTTTCCAGTCTTTTTAAAAATTATGCTCAAAAGAAAACACAAGAGATTTCTAGCAGGCTTTAGTCAAAATGTACCTGTTAGGTTATTATATTCCTGCCTTTAAATCTCTCCATGTACACAGTTATATTTTTAAAAAAAGTACCTAGAGTATCAGATTATCTTACATGTGACCTCAGTTGCACTGTAAAATCAAGAGAACTCTATGACTTAGTTGCTAGATTTTAATTAAGGACAACTCCAAAGAATAGCCATTTTATGGTGTTGTTTTAGGAAAAGGATCGTTTTTATTTAAAAGGAGAAGGGAAATGACTGCAAAAATTGGGTGGCCACAGGGACTTACAACGTTTGATAAGTGAGGGCAACTGGAATATTATCCTTTTATGATTCAAGTTTAGTTTAAAAGAAAATTACTGAAAACATCATGCACAGAATTTTTTTTAAAATAAGGACAGTAGAGATCTGATATAACACTCGTTTGCACCCTCATCATTCCACAACTCAGACTATTCTACTTCCCACACACTTAATTCACCTATTCTTTCCCTCTGTCCTTTCACGAAACTATCATTATTTCCTTATAGGAAGATGGTAAGTAGAATTTTATGACTTTGGAAGTTATTTGAGACATAATTTGGCCAAATAACCACAGTGGTTTTCTCTGCATTGGCTAATATTGACTCATTCCATACTAACTAAATCGTACATGGTAACAAATAAGATGATGCAAAAAGATAAAGTGCAGGCCATGTGCAATGGAACAACCACTCTGTGGCCCTGTCATTTGTTAAACTGCTGCTCAGTAATACAATGCAGGTATTTTGAAATCTGTTATACAGTAATGAATTTGGGCACCTTTATTACAAATGAGAAACCTCTCTTATTTACTTAGACAACGTCTGGAGAGCACCTGGGCTCTCACTAACTGATTAAGCCCTAGAGATGTTGTGAGTCCTGTTGTCATGGCTTAATGTTGATATTCAGGAAATACCTCCTCTAAGTCAGAAAGTTGGAACTTCATGTCCTCAGGCTCTAAAGGCCAACAGGGCTGAATCATGGTGGCCAATGGCTGTTGAGAATTCAATTAAACCTCATATTCTTTGTTGCAATGCTGGATAAAGTCCATTTATTTTCTCATGGTATAACCAATATAAAGTCTGAGAAATCCAGAAACCCATGCAAAAAATAGCAATGACTCTAACAAATACCTTGTTATTGAGATTATTGGAAAGTATAAACTGCTTTATTATAAATTATTATCAGTAAGAAAGGAGTTTTCATGGAGTTACTTGTGAATTTCAAGCAGAAATTCAATTCTTCCACAGACCTAAATTGCTACATGACATCCAACAAAAGCAAATATTAATACTGTGTTTTAAATCCTGGTACCATTTTCCAATCCATATTATCTTTTGAGGTTAAATCACTCTTTAGAGAATGAAGACCTCAGAGGTAACCTCTGCAGCATCATTCACAGAATATACCCAGATGGCTCCCTGCGATTGGGCATCACTCTGCCCAGAACAGAGCTTGCTCCAATGTGGACACTTCTTTCAATAAGACTTTTTTTTTCCTTAGACTAAACCAAAATATGCCTCCAAAAGTCTCACTTATTCCTACTGGAGTTATAGAGGAAAATCTCATCTGTATTTCGATCAAAAAATCTTTCTTATTTAGTGCATCTGAAAATATGCATCCAACCTCATGGGAACTACCTACCTTCTACCACCTGATTCTCCACCTTTTCCAGGAGGAAACTCTAGACCTTCAGCTATTCTTATAAACCATTTTTCCAGGCTCTCACCATAAAAGCAGCTCTATCTAGAAGACTACACTTTATTAAAACTATGATAAAGATATAATGCCCCAAACTGAGAATAATACATGCAGAATACATTAAGATTGTCATCCCCTTTGTTCTTTGGTAACAAAAGACCACTATAATTTTATAGATAGACATGTCAAACTGGTCATTCATACACAATATGTCTCAAGTAAACCCACTATTTATTTGTCATGCATTTTAGCTAAAAAGTTAACTTGCCAAAATATGAGATAGACTCAACTCTGCTGAACAGAAGTTTATCTGTCAAAGATGAAATTTCTTCTAGACCATTTCTCAATGATCTCACAGTAAATGGATGAACAGGCTGTATGCTTAATAACAACAAACATTTACAGAATTCATATGTTCTAAAAGGTATGAGGCACTGAGATAATATAGTGAAATATAATAATTTCTTTTGTTGTGGAGACTGCATTCTAGTAGAGGACATAAGAAATGGGCTAGATTAATAAATCATACACCAGGTTAGGAAGTGATGAATATATAAGAGGAGATGAAAAGCAAAAGGGGGATAGGAGTGATAAAACATGGGGCAATGGGAAGTATCAGGGATTTTCATATAGAATAATTTTGACAAAAGTGGATAGGCAAGACTCACTGAGAAGGTGCTGTCTGAGTAAGGGTAAGGAAATGAAAGAGTGCATTGAGCAGATTTCTGGGGCAAGAACATTCCAGGTAGAAAGATTAACATGCAAAAGACCCAGAGGTGGTGGCAGACTTGGTATGTTCAAGGAATAGTCTGGAGGCCAGTGAGGGACATATGGAGTCTCCAATGTCTCAGACCTATTAGAGCTGCTAATGGGTATAGTCATGGATGAGTAAGATGGATAGTTTTGGGGGAAATTTCAACAAAATGGTGATATAATCCAACTTAGAATTTGATAAGATCTTCTAGCTGCTATACCATGAGTAGACTCCATGGAGTCAAAAGCAGACACATGTGAAAGATGGTGCCAGCTTGGGCCAGAGTGAAAACAGTAGGGAGAAGGAGAAGTGATCAGTATCCAGATCTATGTTGAAGCAGGGATCAGATGTGATGTGATCCAATAACAGAGAAGGTTTACAGTAAGAAGGAGAGAAAGCAAAAATGACTCCAAATTTGTAGACAAAGCACAGAGTTTCCATTTACTGAGATGGGAAGAGTCTGGAAGTGAGTCTGGAGGAAACCATGCAGATCATGATTTTGGACATTGTACCTTTGCAAACCTTATTGTACATATCAAGTAGAGGGAGATGCTGAGTTGAGAGGTAGCTGGATATGAGAGTCTTATTTCAAGGAAGACATTTTGAAACCAGAAAAAGCCTACATGAATGTTCAAGGAAATATCAGAAAAGAGGAAAAGTGACAGACAATGGAAATTGGCAAAAACAACATCAGAATCTTAAAAAGGATTAGAATGGGAAAATGAGAGAACACTAAAGACAGAATATAAATTTCAGATTGGATCATCAGAGAGATGGAGTGAACTTAAGAGAAAAAATACTGAATGGTTGATCAGTTTGAGCCAGTTGGAGGCACACTGTCTTAGTGGTAAGTCTTCCATCAGTGCTCTTTGGTTTAAACTAAAAGGTAATGCAATAGCAGCTCATAAAGCATCTTATTTTCATCCAAGCACATGTGAGAATAGCCCAGGCTAGCCTAAGAGGTTAAAAAAGTGAGCTGAAAATTATGCATATAGATCATCGATTAACAGGTTCAGGTTCAAAGCCAGTAAAGTATCAAGTAATGATCCAGAAAGTCATGCACTTGACATTATACATCTTCTTTTAATTTTTTTTCAAGTCAGTATCTTGGATGAAGAGGCATGATGCTTGGCTATAAAATTTGAAATATACATAAAACTAGGAAAGAACAATTATTTATGAGACTTGAAAATCAAAAGTTTTGAAATAAAAATTAAATTACAGACAAAAGCTGATTCCATTGTTTCCCATTTCTTATCAGGTTCGTACTTTGAAAATGCCTATGAAGACTGTTAATAGTATAGAGTTTCTTTTCAGGATGATGGAAATTTCTAAAATTAGACAGCAATGATGGCTGTCTTGTGAAATTGTGAAAACACTAACACCAATTAAATTGTTAATTTAAAATGACTGAGTATTATGTCCCAATAAAGAGGTTTTAAGAATGTTTGTAAGACCTGGCAAAAAGTAAACAAAGATAAATGAAGTGAGTTACTTTATATTATTGCAGTATAGTCTGCTTGTAACATTAAGCCATGTCAAGTTTTTGTTTTCTCCTATTTGCCAGAGACAATTTCTTCTAAATAATTCTGTATTATAAGAGACAGAATTTGCAATTGCAAATTTCAGAGGAAAGAGGGGGGAAAAAGAGAGTGAAGGTGACTGCAGGGAATTCAAAAATTCAAAATTCATCAGTAAAGAGGCCACATACTCTATGCTTGGTTGTAGTTGCCATGAGATGCTGAGCCTGCATGCTAGTTCCTCTTTGAATTTTCAACCCTAACATCCAGATTTTCACATGAAATCTCTATATTTGTAAATATCTAATATCCGATCTACTTTTCTAGAAAAAAAATTATTGGCCCAATAATACACATCTTGAAGTCATATCAGGCTCACATACTATATAGCCACATTTTGATACAGAAAGAAAAAAAAATCATGTCCCCAGATTTAAATTCATTCCTACTCCAATTAAATAATTTACAATCTCAGTATCAAGAGCTAATACTTGTTGTTGCATCTTTTGAAAACTATTTTTACACCATGCTCCAAAGCAGATGGCCTTTTATATTCAGATTGTAAATAATAACACTAACACGACTTCCCAGTGTTCCCAGTGAATATAGGCATACTAGATTAAACATTCAAGTAAAACTTCAATTATTATCTAACTCAGCATTCCCTAACATTGGAATGGTCTATATCATGCATGCAAATTTGCTTTTGCTAACATTTTAAATTTCATGAAGCTGTTCTATAAATTAGCAAACAGTATGTTAACTGACTGCAAACATCTATTTAATCAAAATCTATGTGCAACATAACTTTGGGGGAAAATTAATAATGTCATAATATAAAATTTTATTTCTTGAATTGGCCAAAGTAAATTCTAGGTAACCATGCAAGTTCTTTTTAATTTTTTTGACATTATCATGCTTGAATTTCTCCAGAAATTTCACCAAATGTATTTTTAACTTTAACAAATAGTAAGATTTAATGTATTCCTGTTTGACATAATGAAATTCTATAACTCCCACAGCTTTCTACCTTTTTATATTATATAAGAACCCTGTAATTTTATATGCCAGAGAAGACAGAGCACCTGAGAATAAGTGCCTATTCAAACTTGCAGAGCAATATCTGAAGATGCACTATGCATTTCTAAAGTAGTGCAGGGTCAAAATTCATAAGAACACAAGAGATGCTCAAATATACATTACTGAAATGTGTTTTTATGATTACACCTTATATTTCAAATTTTTCTAAAAACTATAATCAGTAGTTGTACAGGATCTTCAGTGTGTAGATATTTACAGCAACCCATTACGGGGGTGTTTCCTCACTTCAAAGATCTGGATATATGAAGCTAAGTTTGGAAAAAAATAAAAAATGACATTTGAAACATAAATAAATGTTTCTAATTACTACTATCTTGATAATAAGATATGATAGAAATGTTTCAAAATTACTAAAATTAAGTGAAGTAGGCATGGTTCTACAGTATGTTATTTTTTAATGAAGAGGTCAAAGTAACAAGTATAACAGAATTACTTAGGAGGAGTTCATTTTGCAGTTTTGAGATTTTTAAAAGGCAAGGTTTATCCATCTCTATCAAGTTTGACAGAGTAGAAATGAAATATTAAAAACGCTCTATTGAGAAAAAATCCTGAATGGTAGGTACAGTTTGGCTTTCTGAATAAATTTCTGCCCTCTGGGTTGTCAATTACATTTAAACGCCACAGGAAGTCCTAGCCTTTTCAATTTATTTCTACCTGTCTACTATTCTTGAAATTGGGAGAAAGTTAGCTCCTCACTTTAGACACATTATCCTAAGCCTCTACTTGCACTAGAGCTATGTGACAATGCACAGGTCTCCCAGACACAGCTCCTTGCAAAGTGTGATAGGGCTGCTTGCTGGTGTGTGTCTCCAAAGTAGACATAAAATCAGGGTCTGAGTGCCCTTTAATTAAGGAAAAAAATCAACATAGCCAGGACTGTATTTAAAAATGCAGCATAAAGTTAAGCCTTCCCTGTTTCCATTAAATATAAGAAATCGTGTTTGGGATGAAGGTCTTTGCCCATTGAATGATACTGTGCAAGAACAGATTCATATAGTTGACAAACAGAATAAAAATCTCCTTACTTTTTTCTACCTCACTAAATGTCATGAATATTTTCATGGCAATGATTATATGTCTTCATTATTCTTCCTTCTATCATAATATTTAATGGAAACAAAGTACCAAAATTTATTTGGTCTCAATGGGCACTTTTATTGTGAATGTCTAATATGTTGCTAGTAATCTTGCAAGAATATTTCTGTATGTGAGGGTATTTTTAAAAAGTAAAAGTTAAATTGGGTAGTTTTCTTTTACAAACTTTTGAATGGTACTATAAATTTGCCTAACAAAAGGGCTTTTCCAATTTATTTTCCAATCAATATAATTTGAAGCTGTACTCTTCCTCACACCTACCTTAGTACTGTATCCAGGGCTAGGCTTTTAATTTTTGTCATCTGCCAGGTGAAGACTATATTAAATTAATTTGCATTTCTTAGATTACAGCAGAGGTTGGCCATTTTTCCAAATGTCTATTCATCTTTTACTTGTCTTCATATATTTTTAGTTTTTCTGTGTGCTTTGTGTCCAGACCTTTGCAAATATTTCCCTTTCACTAATTTGACATGTTTTGATTTCTGCAAGAGGATCCACATATATGCAAACTTCTCATCCTTTGTCTTTTATGGCAAAAATTTTCTCCAATTCTTGCAACAGTGCTTTATAGTTATGACCTTTTTTATGGTTCAGAAGTTTAAATATTTTAAAAATCACAACTCTGGCATGATTTTTCTTATGGTTTAAGAGTTCTGTTGTCACATGCCAGAGGCTTTCACCTGTGATTTATAGATTCGCTTCTTAGCTCATGACTGTTGGGAGTTCATTTGCCAAATGGATATCCAGTTACTCTAACAGCACCTATTATATAATCTTCCTTTTTTTTTCTACAAGTTCAAAATGAAGCTAAATTTTTATGCACAAATATGTCATTTTCTCAACTGTATGCTTCTCTATTCATTTAACTTCCTTTAAGGCAAAGCCATTTGTTTTAATTCTGTGGATGTAAACAAATCTTGATCTCTGGATAGGAAAATGTCCCTTGATTTGCTCCCTTTGAAGTTATTCTTTTTGGCATTTTTACTTGGAAAAATTTCAAACCTGAAAAAAAGAGCAGCACAGTGAACTCCCATTCCCCACACCAGATTCAAAGACATCATCAAGGTTTTGCCACATTTGTTTCACTTGTCCCTTTTCATTTTTCCCCTTTAGGTGAGTATTTTAAAAGCAAATACCAGAGGTTTTGTCATTGTACTCCTACATATTTCAGAGAACATTTCTTAAAATCTTTTCCATATATAATTTAAAATGCTATTATCTCATCTTTTAAAATTAACTGTTTCATTTCTTGTTTTTTATCATCTAATTTCTATTCCATAAACAAAGGTTCCCCCTTATTGTTCTCTTTATATATTCTTTAGTGGAATAATTAATACATTGTTTCCAAACTTCCTTGTATTCTAATAAATGTTGTTAAGGATACATACTCATTTCTTATGACCATGTGACAATGCCCTAAAAGTATATAATTATTATCATTATCACTCATTTCACTCATTATCACTCATTTCCAAGTCACCTATAAAACTTCATCATCTATTTTTTTTTCTTTTTTAAACTGCATTTTTAGGAAGATACTTTTAAGTGGTCATGCTGCCAGATAGTGTTTGACCTTTAAATTCTCATTTTATAGGATTGAGGTCAAGGAACACAGCCTGTGTGGTTTCTACTTTGAGGATAAGACTTTCTTTGCATATCTGTGATTTTTTTTCTCCCATGAATCATTCTTTGCCCATGTTTTTCTTTCAGTTACCTTATCTACACTTATTGATCCTCAGCTCACAAAACTCTCCTGTTTAAATCTAGAAGTGTTCCATCACCTTCCATGTACCAGACTACCAGACTGTCTCCTTTTTACTTTCTAACTTTTATTCTTCAAGAAATCTACCTCCTCTACCCACACTCACAGGTACAGCAGTTGGATTCTGGGGCTAACGTTCTGGTGTGCAGAGCATGTGTGCTATATGCAAATTGTCATACTTCACATTGATCTGGGATCTTGTTTAGTGATCTAAAATCAAATGATTGTACGTATTAGATCTGATGTTATATATTATGTCAGAAAATGAGAAACTGATCATAACTGGTTTTCTTAGTTAGGAAAATACATAGCAAACATGAAAATGTTCTGAAGATTCATATCATGTTACTAGTGGAAAATGAGAAATTAAGAAGGATATAGTGAAGAGTAGGATGGGAAGGTGGAATCATTAAAAAAAGGATGATAAGGTTTATGCTTACACTTCCTTTCCCACCTCACATTAGAGCCTATATACTCCAATAAATCTATGTGAAACCATTTCTTGGGGAGTGATAACCAACCAGTTATTCAAATATAAATGAGACAAAGAAAAGAAAATCTCTCCATATGCTTTACAGTACAGGATCAAATGTCAACTTTAAACTCTTCAATGAGTCAAAATTTTAATAATATGGCCATGGTCCTCACAGTCAAAATATATGGCCATTCCCAAATTCGAAAGCACATGAAGAGTTGCCCATATCCTAAAGTATCAAAATCAGAGTGGTCAAGCTAATCTTTTCATCTGGTGCTAAATTGTGAATATCAAAATATTTAGGACAATACATATCTTATATCTCCTATGGGGTTGCACTGAATATTTTCACAAGGAAAATACACAATAGAATAAAGTGTTTCAAAAGGACCAGGAATGAAAGATGAGGCTGAGGGGGAGGGTCTAAATGAAGATGAAATCATCTTCCTTCCTATACTTGACAGAGTACAAGAGGAAAGACCTATTTATAAAAGATTATCCAAGGAGCAAAAATAAAACATGTAATGATGGCATAATCACAGAAAAGACCCACCATCAAGAATATGTAAAATCAGAGACCACTGAGTTCCTGTAAAATGTTCTGCCACCTTTGTACTACAGATAAAGACTCCATTCTTCACAGCTAAACAAACAGCAGTCAGTGAATAGTTCAACAAATGTTTTAATCTTTCTTGCCAAACTAAAACTATAATTTACAACATATATTATCCTATTTTTAATGAGAAGAAATTTCTTTTCTGTTTGGAAAACTACACTCTTAGAAATCCCTCAGAGATTTTTCAGGAAGTCAGAGAATCAGCCAAAAGTGCATCTGACTCCAAAGCCCTCACAACTCTGTAACAAAGTACTTCCTACTTCTTGACACTATTCGAATACAAATCACAAGAACATTCACCTGTGTTCCTCTGTGTCCCCTCAATAATACCTGGTTTTGATGAGACCTTAAACTTCCATTCCGTAAATTCAATGATGTTATATTTATGCACCATGACTCAGGTATATTAAATGAGATGCTTTTTTAATATTTTGGGTAGGTGGCACAATGAATAATCTTAAATAAGTTGAAAGAGCAGAGACTTGGAGGTATTTGATGTTTGTCACACAATGACCCTTGCACACGTATGTGTAAACTCACACACAGAATTCAGTCTGGGCAATATCTATTCCCTCAGGGGTACAGATGCCTTGATTTTTCCAGCAAGACTATCACTTACAAATGTGTAAGCTGATTCCTTTTAATTAATCGAATTGGCTTATTATTCTTTAAATAGGATGATTCGAATATCCACCTTACTTAAGTAGGTCACCAGAAATAAAGCTTACTTTCAAATTCTTGATTCTAATCCTTAAATTGTATAGATCTTAATCAACTGAAAGTTAAGACTGTTGATCAACAAATATGTGAAAAATGTTCAACATCTGTAGTAATTAGAAAAATGCAAATCAAAACTACTCTAAGATTTCATCTCACTCCTGTCAGAATGACAATTATCAAGTATACAAGCAATGATAAGTGTTGGTGAGGATGTGGAGGAAAAGGTACACTCATACATTGCTGGTGAGATTGCAAATTGGTGTAACCACTCTGGGAAGCAGTATGGAGACTCCTTAGAAAATGTGGAATGGAACCACCATTTGACCCAGCTGTCCTACTTCCTGGTCTATATATACCCAAAGAACTTAAAATCAGCATACTGCAGTGACACAGTCACATCAATGTTTATAGCAGCTCAATTCACAGTAGCTAAACTGTGGAAACAACCTAGATGCCCTTCAATAGATGAATGGATAAAGAAACTATGGTGTATATTCACAATGGAATATTATTCAGTATTAGAAAATAAAATCATGGGCATTTGTAGGTAAATAGATGCAGTTGGAGAATATCATGCTAAGTGAAATAAGCCAATCCCCAAAACACCAAAGGCCAAATGTTTTCTCTGATATTTGGATTTTTAGCCATAATGGCAGGGTGGGGGGTGGGGGGTTCAAGGCAAGAATGGAGGAATTTTGGATTGAGCAAAGAGAGTGAGGGGAGGGAGGGGGCAAGGAGGAGGAAAGATGGTGAAACGAGACAGACATCATTACCCTAGGTACATGTATGATTGCACAAATGGTGTAACTCTACATCATGCACAACCAGAGAAATGAAAAGTTGTGCTCCATTTGTACACAATGAATTGAAATGCCTTCTTCTGTAATATATAACTAATTAGAACAAATAAAAAATAAAAAACATTAAGATTATGTATGAAAGACCTCAATGTTATTTCAAATATGAAACCATTATCCTCCTTTCACCAAATTTTTATCCTCTAGGTGAACAGAAAAGACACATATCTATCTACCTAACATTTCTACATTTATTGAGATATAATTCTTATGCAATTTACCAATTTAAACTGTATATTTTAATGTTTTTAATATATTCATAAGGTTGTTGAACCACTATCTAATTCCAAAACATTTTTTTAACTCCAAAGAGAAACCCCATTGCCATCAGCACTCACTTCCCATTCTAGTCTAATTTCTGTCTCTGTGGGTATACCTAGATATTTCATATTCAGAGTCTCATGACACATCATGGAGATGGGCTTCTTTCAATCAGCATATTGTTTTCAAGGTTCCTTCTGATATAGATTGATCCTTTGGTTTTTTACGGCTGCTTAAAAGTCCATTTAGTGGATATGCCATGTTTTCCTCTCTATTGATCTATTAATGGACATTTGTTTTATTCTACTTTTTGTCTAAAATGAAAAATATGATTGTAAATATTCATGTGCAAGTTTTTGCGTGAACTTACATTTTCAATTTTTTTTTTTTTGGTAGATACCTAGGAGTAGAATTGCTGGGAACTTTCTGAGCATCTGCCAACCTATTTTCCAAAGTAGCTGCATAATTTTACATTCCCATCAGCAACTAGGAGGGTTCCAAATTTTCCACATTTTTACCAAAACTTTAATTGTCCTTCTCATTGACTAGAGGCTTCCTATGTGTGAAGTCGTATCTCTCTGTTTTTGACTTGCATTCCCCTAATGATAAATTATGTTGATTATCGTTTAATATGATTACTGATCATTTGAGTACCTCCTTTGGAGAAATTTCTATTCAAAATTCTTTCCCATTTTTTAAATTGATTTCCTCATTTCTTTTTAAGACTTTGAACTTCATGGAAATTTAAACCAAATATTCTTTATTCTTATTTAATGATGAATATTTCCAGGAAATCTTATTGTTAGATCTGTTTAAGTTATGAGTTTTAAAAATGCAGAAAATCGCCCATTTAAAATGTTTTTTTCTTTGGATTGACAAGTCATAATGATCATGTTTTAAACTAACTATCATCCATAACAAATTTCAGTTTAAATTTGCTTTAAGTGTCAAGATGACAATAAGTATATGTTTAATATATTCAACAATAATTACTTAAACATTTATCACCAGATGTACAAGATACTAAAGATGATGGTAAGAATAAAAGTTGAAATATGCAAGTGTTTTACAGTATCTCATATAATCTTTACAAAAAATTCAATATTATTATTATAAATTAGATAATCATGGCCCTATCTTTTACAGAGTATCATCAACTTTAAAACCAGCAAACACGATTATAAATAAAGTGTTATAAATTTTAATGAGGGGAGCACCTGGTAGAAATTGCTGTCTGACCCAAACATGCTCCTTCAGATCAGAATCTTGGAGGGAGATATGTGCATTGAGTCATGAAAGATGAATAGAAGATAACCAAGCAAATCAAAAGAGGATGGAAATTTATGTGAATACTATAGACTAAAAGACTGCCAGGTATAAAAAGGCAGTGAGAACAAGAAATGATATTATAATACATTGGAGGAAATGAAAGAAATTCCATATGGCCACATGCAAGAACTGGATAGGGTGGAGAGTAGGAAAAGGAACCATATGGCTGGAGAAATAAGTAGAAGCCAAATTACAGTTTCATGGGTCATGTAGGAGGATTCATCCTCATGCTACTGAAGGGTTTTATGTAGATAAATAACATGATCCAATTTTAGGCTTTAGAAGTTACTAGTGTTGCATAATGTAAGGGAATGATGATTACTGGTCATTTGAGTAGTTGCTTCAAAGACATTTTTAGTCAAATTCTTTGGCCATTTCTTAAATTGGTTTCCTCATTTCCTTTTTAAGCCTTTGAACTTCCATGGAAATTTAATCCATATGTTCTTCCTTCTTGTTCACTGATGAATGTTTTCCAGGAAATCTTACTGTTAAATGCTGTTTAAAACTACAGGCAAGGAAACCAATTTGGAAATGCTCGAAGTAATACAGATTGAAGAATATGGTTCTCTTTTTTAAAAATATTTTTTAATTGTCAGTGGATTTTCATTGTATTTATTTATTTATATGCGGTGCTAAGAATTGAACCAAATTCTTCACACATGCTAGCAAGTGCTCTACCACTGAGCTACAACCCCAGCCTGAGAATATGGTTCTTGAACTCGCAATAGTAAGGGGTGCACATATTTGCTAGAAGGTGATACCAACAAAACTTGTTGATTCATTAATTCATTAATTTAACCTACACTTACTGTGCTTTCTAGGTGTTTAAGGGGTTTTAGACCCTGAAGATATGGCAATAAAGAAGAAAAACAATGCTCCTGCCTTCTGGAACTTATATTCTACTGTGGAAGAAAATTAAACAACAGCTACATAGATAACTTATTGTACATGTCTATTAAGCCCAGCATCACCCAACTCTTTCCTTAATTATGTCCCAGATGCAATCAAAACATTGCTAATAATTCTCACCCTCAAAGTAAACTGTATCTTCCATTTCAGGCACCTTTTAGTAATTGTGGAGCTCAACTCTCCATTCATATATGAAGCTCATTCGCAGGCTATTTCTTGACATTAGTAACTTTCCCTAGACTCCTCAATCCAGCCTGTCTCTGTTGGCTTCCTGAATGCTGATGTACATTCCTGGACTCATTGCTTACTCATTATCTTAAGGTGACACCTGTGATATACCTTTCAGGCTAACAGATTAATAGAACTATCAAGACCTCTCAAAAATATCTGGTACCTGATATTTCAATCTTCAATAACTTCCCATGGCTTCTGACCACAGCTCCAACTGATCATGAAAGGGAAACCTACCAACCTTACATATGAATGCTTACCTCTTATCTAAGACATAGGAGGAAGGACAACTTAATGAGATGAGCAAGCCCAGTCCCCAAATGACTTTAAGGCAAATAAATAGTTGTAAGAAATATAAACAGATCCAAGAAAAGAAGAGACTTTAAGGAAACTGAATATTCGGGGATGACATAATGAAGTGGGATTAGGATTATTTTGTATATCTTCGGTAGCAAAACTTAAATAAGTAATTGAGGTAATATTAGGATCTGAATACAGCAAATATTCACTTTCATGGCTGTTTTGACTTTTTTTTTTCCTCCAGTACCAGGGATTGAACCCATTGGTGCTTTACCAATATTCACAAACCAGTTTAATTTTTTAAAATTTTGAGACAGAATCTCATTAAGTTGGCCAGGTTGGTCTGAAATTTGTGATCCCCCTGCTTCAGCCTCCCAAGGAACTAGCATTATAAGTGTGCACAACTATGTCTGGCATGACTATTGTTTTAAGTGCATACACATTTAAATTTTTAAACACTTAATTTCAAAATTTATGTGATTTTCATGATGTTAATTAAGGTTAGTCCAAATATTTTATTCTAATTTACTAGTCTCAGTAAAGAGGTTAAGCATCTTTTTATTTTGGCACATTTATCTTTTAAAAATTCAGTCTTTCACATCTTTCACAGACAAAGCTATAATCACTCCTTATACAGCAAGATCACAACACTTTTATATTTATTGCAAGATGTATTTTATGAAACTATTAACTTTTATTGTAGCATTAATGTGCCAACTTTCTTTATTTCACTATGATGCTTAGAAATTTTTATTACGTAAATTCTCTTTGTTTATGAAAAATTCAGATGTAAAAAGAAGACCTATTCATTAGTACCTGCTTCAGAAGCAGATTAGTAATGAAGTGAAGTTGTTTCATACAAATTAGTTTATTCAGTAAATAGAGTGTACATTATCATTATTACTAGTAAAGAATTAAGGAAGACATGCAATTTATTTCTCCAAATAAAGGAAAAATCTAAAAAGGTAAAATAATTATTTAATAATTTTTGCTGCCTTAATAGCAATACCTACTTAATCATTCCAGAAAAAAATCCATTTATAAAGTTAAAAATCTCACCATATAAAAAATAAATGCAAGGAGATGATTAACACAAATTTCAAGATAGCAGAAACATGGGCTGGGGTTGTGGCTCAGTGGTAGTGTGCTCGTCTAGCATGTGTGACTGTACTGGGTTCGATTCTCAGCACCATATACAAATAAATAAAAATAAAGGTCCATCAACAACTAAAAAAAAAAAATTTAAAAAAAAGATAGCAGAAACAGTGTCAGGAAAGGGGCAAAGATTTTTCAGGGTTATAATATAGCTCTGATTTTTCAGTGGGATGATTGGTGTCTTGGTCAGAGAAGGAGAACAAAAAAATGAATGGATGGATAGATAGACAGATATAAATATATAAAGAGATTTAATATAAGAAATGCATTTACATGATTATGGAGGCTCAGTCCCATAATTTGTAGTCAGAAAGCTGGAGACTCAGGAGGGTCAACAGTAAACCTAGGTCCAAGTCCAAAGGCAGAAGGCTGATGTCCCAGCTTAATGACAATTGGGAAGAGACAACAAATTCTCCCTTACTCAGCTTTTCTTGTTTTATTCAGGTTTTTGATGGATTGGATGATGCCCATCCACATTAAGTAGGGCAATCTGCTTTACTGGATCTAGCAATTCACACGTTCATTGCATCACTCACAGATACACCCAGAATAATGTTGAACCAAATATCTGGGCATCCCATGGCACAGTCAAGCTGACACACAAAGATAACCATAACAGTTGGTTATACTAGTATTCATTAATGTCACGGTTACTTCTTAAAGTCATGTGTGTATTTATTTATGTTTTATTTATCTGTTTAGTAAGAAAAGCTAAACTCAGCAATATTAATATGACACAGCACAAGAATTTGTATAGTCAAATGAATTTTTTAAAAAAAACAACACAAAGACCTAAATTGGGTTTTGAATAAAGAAATGAAAAAGGAGGGGAAAAAAACTTCCTTCTTCCTTTCAGAAGAATTTAATTTACTATACATAGGCACCCCTCCCCAAGGATTGGACCTTGTCCTCTCCATGTTAAGAATGGGCTAGCCTTAGTGTAGAAAGTGGGGAAAGGGAAAAATCGTAACTTTCCTGTGGAGAAACCTGGCAAATATGACCTTAACTAAGTGATGAAATTCAGGAATAACAGTGATATGTGGATATGATCTACCCCGATGTGATGTGATAAGAAGAGCACTTCATGTTTATATTACTCCTTCCTCAAATTCATAACCCAGGTTAATTATAAGGAAAATCATCAGATAAACCAGATTGGAGGACATTCTACAGAATATATGACCTGTATTCCTCAAGACTGTATTTCTCAAGACAATGAAAGCACAAGAAACTATCACAGACAAGAAGTAACTAAAGAGATGTGACAGCTAAATGCAATTCAGCACTCTAGATTTGGTCCTGGGTCACTAAAAGGATGTTAATGGAAAAACCGGTGTGTTCATATCATACACCAATGTTGATTTCTTAGTTTTGACAAATGTATTATGACAATAAGATGAGAACATTAGCAAATGTGGGAGTGTTGGATTCTGAACTATCTTTGCTACTTCTTTATAAACCTAAGACTATTCTATAATACAAGTTTGTTTAAAAATGTATTAGGTTTTACTATGGACATACTACATTCATATCATTTCTGAAGGGCAGTCTCATTTCCAAGCTAGAAAAATGCATTTGTGCCATCTCGCCTGTTTTGCATGTTAAGTACTCCAGTACATCAAAAATAGACTTCAGTCATTAGAAATGGCAAACCAAGACCTCTGCTCAGCAGTAAATGTTTTTAAAAGTATAAACGAAAAAGAGTAGAGATTTACATGTGAGTTAATACTGAGATTGATGTTAACCTCAAGGGACAACAAGATGAATTTATTTGAGTCAATACATAAACATTATCCATTTGTCCTAGATAAGAAAATATAATATATTAAGAATACAGAAATCAATAAATATTTCATTAAACTTTAAAAGTAATCATTATAATAGCATGACACAAAGTGTAGTGTACTTTGTTCTAAAGAGTAAAAGGGGCTAGGATTATGCTAATTAGTATAACAAAACAGACAATTTTAACTTTATAGACCTAAATCACAAAGAATTAAAGTTATACTGCAATATTAGGAAATTAAGAGAGGGACTGACAGTCACAAAGCTATTACACTAGATCTAGGTCTGGGGATATAGTTCAGTTGCTAAGTGCTTGCCTCACATGTACATGGCACTGGGTTCAATCTCCAGCACCACACACACACACACACACACACACATACACACACACAAGAAACTAGATCTAACACAATATGATGCAATGAAAGAAGCAACTAGAACAACAGCATGATGGATTTTCCCCTTCATTAGTGGTTAGAAAGCACTGTTTGCAAAAATAAAACAAGTAGATTCAAAACATCTTAACCTGGGAATATTCAAAGCATATTGACTCCTAAAACCCAAAATTAAATTTTCCTTTCAAATTAAGATCCAAATATGAGATCTTAAATTGCCGAGCAAAGTGTGCAAATCGTGAATAAGCATTTTTAGAGTGACTACCATCTACCTGGTACTAAGCTAATTATATTGCCCTGTTTAAAACAAGTTTACTGTCCCTGTTCTCATAATACCGTGAATCTTACTGAAGATGTGAGATAAATGCACATCAAGTAAAACCCATTTAACCTAGTTTGTGGTCATGTTCAATTATTACTTTTTAGGCCTTGACTCCAGAGGAATCAAATAATTTTTACAGGTCAATTTTCACATACAAAAAAATATTTTTTGAGGGTGTGAAATTCACATCACAACCTAAGTTTCAGGAAAAGTATGTCACTTTGAAAATAAGATACCTGTGGACAGAGTGATGCATACTGGATCTTCATTGTCATCTAATTTCTGTCATTCCTAAATAATACGATTATGGATAACAGTAAACAAGGGAAGGTTTTTGTTTAATTTTATTTTTGTTTTTCAGTATGAAAATATTACTATGTTGCAGAAAATCTTTATTTTCCCTTTCTTTTGTTATTAGGTTTTTTTCTTACAGGGGACCAATTGCTTGGTTTCATTGAGAATTCTCTATACAGCTTTTTATCATATATGTTCTCAGGATTGGTAAGTTATAATGATCATAAACTCAAAAAACATCTGAAGAAAATAAAAATAGAATAAGATAATACCACAGTTAGCCAGAAATTTTTCGTTCTCTAGAAACTGAAAGGCTAAAATTGCTTTATAACAAATCAAAACTGATTCAAAGTCCAATTTTTATGTTAAAATGTATATAGTAAAAGAGGTATTCTGTGTATTTATGTTGACTTTAAGGCTGCAGTCAGCACTTGGTTATAGACTATACGTGTCTTGGAAATATTTTAAAATGTGGAGGTATAAGTATATTCTGGTGTAGTATTGCTCTTTTCAAATACATCTTTCTATTTTATTCCTCCACACTGGCATAATGAATAGTGCTCTTGCTGTTTAAGACTTAAAACAGCTGCATTTCTAATTTTGGCAGATTATGAGGGATTTTTATATGGGTTGCATGTTAAAAGCAAATAAGTGACATGCCAACCAGCAGAATGAGAGTGCTGGGCAGATGGTGGCATGGCAGAGATACTAAGCTGAAGTGCTATGCACCACCAATCATGGGACATCAGAAAGGGATATTTGGCAGCTTTTCAAGTGAAGCTCAATCTTTTCCCTCAAGCAAAAATAATGCATGTCCACGATGTCTTTAGACAGACACTTAGTAGACATTCTCCTACAGCCTGTGATGACTTTATTGCATAGATTTTGATAATATATATAATTTTAATTTTCCTTCCTTTCCTCCTGCAGGCTCTTCTGTCAAGTGTGTTTGTGTGTATGCATATATGTGTGTGTGTGTGCATGTGTCTCTATCTGAGAAAAAAAAAGGCAGAAAAACTGAATGTGAAAACTAAGCATATGTTAGGATTTCTCCTCCTACCACTACTACTTTCCTACTGCAAGGTAATAAGTCAAAAAGAAAAAGGTATTCCAATATGTCCTCGTAACCATCCACATAAAATGTCACATGAGACAATTTTGAACAATATTAAGAATTATTGATTAATCTTGAACGATACATTCCTAAAATGGCATTCTGGATGCTACCATGTAAATTTTGCCCAAACCCAGTTAGATTATTTTCCTGAGAATCATCATTAGGGAATTTAAACAAACAAACAAACAAACAAAAATTTGTTCTTCAAACACAGGTTTTTTTTATAATTCACATCAGCTTATGAAATGAGGATAAAGTTATATGACTGCATTTTAATAAATATTCTAGAATTTGCATGCTTAACTAATGTTGTCTTTTCTAACTTAGGTAATATTCATTGTCTATCATTGACATTTTATTATATTCTCTATTTTTGTAAACCAGCATAATTTATAATATATACTTTAGGAAAATGAGAGATAAAACAAAGAAACAAAACCATTCATAAAGTAAACTAATAGTCTATATGTCATACCAGAATGCTGTTATACTCTTCGTGACCTAATGATCCTTCTGTTCTAGGCAATATTCTAGATTTCTTTATATTGTTATCATGGTCAACCCTTAGTCTGAAGATGAGGAAAATTTGGCACAGAACATGAAATAGTTTCACCAGTGCTGTACAGCTAGTAAATGTTGGTGAGTGAGGGGTGTTGGGGGGAAGCAGTTGAGAACTGAACTTGAAAAATTTGTTTCCTGAGCTGTGTTTTTAACTACCAAGGTATAATCTGTGTAGTACATAATGTAAAAAGATAAAGAAATAGGAAATCCTGGAGACATTGAACATTGAATCAAATACAAAGAATTTGTATATTAAAATAAGGGCAGCATTGAGTTGTACCACTATTAAAACCACCCATAAATTCAAATTTGAGTGTCCAAGTCCAGAGCAAGAGCAAAAATTATATATCATAAGAGTAAAATTATTCATTAAAAAGAGTTATTTGGGGTACTAAAGACTGAAAAACTTATTCTATATGGAAGTTACAAGGTAATGTAGTAGGAAATGTCTCCCATAAGATTTCTCCAACATATAACTTCGTGGCCAAGTTTTACAGGTGTCTCATTCATAGCATCACTCAATATGTCATATCATATACCTTTTCAGTAAAAGCATTTCTGTAGGGCGCGTGTGTTTGTGTAGGTTTATAAACAATGTAATCCAGATTTGTAATTTGGGGGGTAAAATTTCATTGATCTAGTTAATCTGTCCTGTAGAACATTTTTGATAGCGAAAATGGCTTCTATTAGCTTGAAATGTAGCTAGTATGGCTGAGGAACTGAATTTTACTTTGTTTAATCTTAATTACTTTGAACGTAAATAGCCAAATGTGGTCTGTGGTAGCCACAGTGCATAGTGTGGATCTGAGGAGTACCCGAACGGCATCTGTCTCAGCCTCAAGTCTCACCAAGAGAATTTCATGTCTTTATAACAGATGGACAAAGTAAAAACCCAAACCTTTTCTTTCTCCAATTTAGAGCACAAGAATTTTGTGTTGTCCAGTGAGTAGAAAGTTTTTAAGATTAAAACAAAACAAAACAAAAAATCCTTGTCACTTCTTCACAGAACTGACCTAAGGAAATATCTTTTTACATGATAATATTGTTGACTAAAACATTTTCCTTATCATTGTGAGATTCTGTAACTCATCTATTTCAGTATTTCTAATATATTAAAATTTCATTTTTAACCTCAGTGTTTCATTTTGTTTTGCTTTTTTTAAATTAAGCCCCAATTAATTCAGAGCTTAATCTGATAAATAAGGAAGAATTAATAATGACTATGGAGCTCAGTGATAAAAGTATGTGGTCAGCATGTATGAGGCCCGGAGTTCCATCCCCAGCACCTAGGTGAAAAATTATATTTTACATGTGGTTTATAAAGCAATTCATATTTTTAAAAAGCATAAAAAACAGCTAATATTTTACTATCTTTTCTAGAAGATCTGTTAATAAGCAAAGTTCCTGTTGTATCACTGAGGACCTAACAGGGTAAGATTTTATGTACATAAGATCATAAATCTCTACCCTAGGAAGCTACACAGTGAACAGAGAAAAAATCCCCCTGTTTGTGGTTTTCATTGCCCTTGTTTTTGGTTCCTGTTGATCTGGATGACAGTTAAGATACTATCCTCAATTAGCACAGTAACAGATGAAAAGAGAAGAAACTCTGATGAGAAGAGGAGAAACTTTGATTTCTGGCTGGATATCCCTTTGCCAGATGTGAAGAACAAGGCCTTAGGCTAATTCTGTGTGAACAGTGGAGCTTGATATGTTCCCTGAAAACCTCGGTATGTACATGGACAGAGATCTATGGAGATTTAGACCCTGGTTTGGGTGCACATGACTCATCTTTTCCTATAGGTCTTGCCAGCTAAGCCTTAGGCAGAGACAGCTGTTCTGCCAGATGGATAAGGCTACAGAGCTCCAATGTGGGTAGGAGAGGGAGAAAGAGCTGAAGGAAAGTCCAGCCAGCACCTCAGGGGATCATTCCTTGTTCCTCCAGATTCTGAAATGGCCACCTCTGAGCAGCACCAATGAAGCTATGGAACACAGAGGCCACAGTGAGGAAGAGACAATGACTAAGTTGATAAAGTCAAGAGAGTTAGAATTGAGGGGTACATCAAAAATGAGTGACTGCTGAAACACCATGCAAAGAAAACAAAAATACATAGGAAGAAAACAGCAATAGTAGGGGAAAACTGATGAAAAGAGAAATGAATTGAGTTCTATAGCAAATGGAATTACTTAGCCATGGCCATAGGAGTTAGGTAGGAAAATAATTGCTATTTTATGAATTAGGTCTCATTTTATGTGAGAAATGCTTTGAAAGAAACTGCAATGTTTTGAAAGCAAAATTGCTTTCAAAATCATTTCTAAAAAAATGCATACATAAGATATAAAAAATTCCATAAAAAGAAAAAAAGATTGTTTGATAATAATAATATTAATTTCACTAAGAGAGCAGGCCAAAGGGAGCCAACAATAAGTACTGAAATTCAGATCCTATAGAAGAGCAGCATCTTTAGGATATCATGTATACAACACCAGCTTAGTCATATGTTTGCTGGTTTGTTCATATCATTAATTATTCATGCATTCAGTCCACAGATAGATATTGATTGCATGTGATCCTAAAAATTTGGTTCTTACTTTAAGAAATGTGTAATCCTGTCGGGTGGCGATGGAATGAGAGGGTTTGAATGCCTCACCTTGTAAAATGCTTTATATTTATCCTCATGAAAGATACAACTCAATCTTGGATTGGAGATACTGTTAATGATATTTTACAGATGATGGATCAAGACTCAGAAATGAGGTGACATACTGAGCATTATGCAATAAATAAATGGCAGCTCTGAGACTCAAACCAAAGCCTTAGACTGGAAATCAACTATTATGAAACTGAAATTGTGTGGAGATATAGCATAACAAATATAATAAATATTTCTCAGTTGTTATATTTGAAGAACTTACAACAGTGCCTCACACATCATAAATGTTATGTCTTTACATCACCATCGAAATCATCATTATTATTTCTGAAAGGACAACATGAAGGAAGAAATATTTTACTTTTTCAAAATTAAAAAAACAGAGAAATATAATGTAGCATAAGGCAAGCATGCATATGATTTTCATATGAAATCAAAGTATTCCAACATATTTTCCCTGTATAGTTTTCCCTAGTCTGACCTAGAAAGAATATTCCCTCTGCCTTGACACTTATGGGAGCTTATGGGAGAAAAGATGGAGAAGCAATGCACTATTTTGCCATATCTGCTTGGAGAATCCACTCTGCAGAGACAAATAACCAAAAATATTATGAAAAGAAGGAGTACTCCAAGCCCTGTATTCAGAATGAAGTAGCAGCTGTGGAAAGGTGGGAGGTCAATGAAAACAATGGCCTATGTGCTCCCTGTGTTCTCTTCTCCGTGAAAATAGTTGAGTGTGGCACAGAGAACGAAAGACTGGTTAACTTGAAAGGTAAGGATGGAAGGAGAATTAATATTAACAGTAAATAAAAGAAGTTGCCAAGGACACATGTGACATGAACCAGAAAGGAGCAAAGAGCACAGAAGTCCCCTTATTTGTGGTTTTGTTTTCTGTATATTCTGTTACTCACAGTCCACTATGCTCCAAAAGTATTAAATGAAAAATTTCAGAAATAATCTATAAATATTAAATTGCATACCATTCTTATTAGTATGATGAAAACTCATTCCATCCTGCTCTGTCCCACTTAGGACCCGAACCTCCCTCTATCCAGCATATCCATGTTGTACATGCCATCTGTCTGTTAGTTCCTCAGTATCAGTATTGGCTATCAGATCCACTGTCAGGTAGTGCAATTGGTGTGTTCAAGTCTCATGTAGTAGCTTAATGCTGTGTCACAATGCCTCCGTCACTCAGCTCACTTTGTCTCATTATTTAGGCACTGTATCATCTCACATCACAAAATGGAAAAGTACAGCACAATAAGATGTTTTAAGGGAGAAACAACATTTACATAACTTTTATTAAAGTATATAGCTGTAATTATTCTACCATTGTTGTTCATCTTTATGTCTAATTTATAAATCAAACATTATATATACACACACACACACAAACACACACACACACATATACACCTATGGTATGTATGTATGTATGTATGTGTGTATATATATATTTATATATATATATGTTTGTATGTATATGGAAAAAAACATAGTTTATACAGGGATTGATAGAGTTTCAGGCATCTACTGGGGGTCTGACAATGTATCCCTGTGGAAAAGGGGGAACCACTGAGAAGACATATAATCTTACATTTAAATTTTCCATTGTTATGAATCTACACAGATAATTGTAACTAAAGTTTGACAGGAATTGGCAATGTTCAGACTGGAACATTTAGATGTGTAAAAATAACTACAAAGAAATATAAATTGAGAACTAAAGGACAAGTCTTTAACAACCTTAATAATTCAGTGTTCTAACATATTATTCTTGAGGTTTCCCCTTTCATTTATATTTCATAGAGAGATGAAACGTTGCCTAGCAATGCACTACATCTAAGAGAAATGGACAGAACCAAATGATGCCATATAAGCCAACAATTTACACATTTTATAAAAGAAAGAAAGGCCTTGATAGAATGCTTTTATAATATATTCTTTAGTCTTATACTTTAGGTACTGCGACCAAGCAAGAGCAAAAATATGGTAACTAAAACACAATCTCTATTTTAATGAGACCTGTGAAACTATGATGGGACCCTGGCTTAGCAGTGGCGTGATTTTATTTCATATTTTAGATTATAACTCTATGAACAAGAGCCTTCAGGGTTTTCCTAACCTGATTGCAGTTTGAGTAGAGTAATTAAATATTTATACCTTTATGAGAAAGAGGAGGACAATGAATTTGTAATCAAAAATAATGTGAATGAATATTAAAGCTCATTGCTGTTTTTTGTTGTTCCAAATATCACCAATGGTGCTTGGAAACCTAAATTGTCTTACTGAAGTAGAAATTCTTACAAACATGTCCTCAAGGATTTTTGTTCACCAGTTAAAGGTCAAAGGGCTAACTGCAACTGAAGTGGTGTGAAGAGTGACTGACACTTAGATACAGGCTCTGGTACCACAAGACACTGCAGGAGGTAAAAAGTTAAATTATATTCTACAGTTTTTCAGATATCTGACTTTTCTACTTCCCCACATCCTTGTGTAAGAAACGATGTTATTTATTTAATATAAACTACTCTAAAATCTGGTTATTTTATAGGAAAAAAGATTTATTTCTTCCTAATTCCTCCTTTACTGTGGCTCAAATCCTCTCTGTAAGAGGGAAGTGGCCTCTCTGTCGAGAGAGTGGACACATACTTTCAGAAAACTTAATTCCTGGTCATGACCCAGAGGAATATCTCCAGTATGGACTGCTGAACCAAGACTTGAAAGGTGCCCAGAGGAGACAAAAAGTCCTGTGATACAGTGAATTGAGAAGTGATCTTGGAAGGCATTCATTCATATTAGGATGCATCAAAGCTCTAAAGACTCCAACAGGTTAAACAACATTTAGCCTTATATTTCTCAAAGTTATCAGAACAATCTTCCTTTTTGTGTTATGTTTACTAACCATGAACATCACTGGGAAAGGCTGCTTAGAATGTGAGGAGGAAAGCAATCACTGTAGCTAATATTTATTACATAGTTGCTATGTGTGGAAACACTCTGAAGTGCTTTATATGCATTCATTTATTTTAATGTTTGCAACAGTCTACAATATAGATGCAAGTGTTGTCTCCATTTCACAGATGAGGAAACTGGGACAGAATGATTAAATGTCTTGGAAAAGATAGAAATTCAAGAGTGGAGAAAGAATATGAACCCAGATGGCCTGGCGCTGGAAAACACACTCAATTACTATGCACACCACTTTACTTGCAGAGAGAAAAAAAGAACCCATGTGTTATTAGCATTGTATGATCCTGTTATCGAGTATAAGCATCTTTTTTGATTAAAAGCACAAGCAAAAAAACCCCAAAGTCTAGAAGTTTTGCAAGTTGTACAATATCACAGAGGAAATCAGCAGAACTACATATTGCTTGGCACCCAAGAAATCAGTTCTTCAGCCACCTCCAGGAAGTAGCTCGACCATTTGGCAAACACACTGGACAGTGTAGAAGGACAAGACTTGGGCTGCAGGAAACGAAAGATCACCACTCTCAGGTGACTGTAGCTCTCCTCTTCATTTTCACTTTCTCTTTTAACCACTATATCTGAATGGTTATTATATCTCTTTAATTTTACCTCTAAAATATGGACCTCTCTACCTTGTTTTCAGCTCTTCTGCTGCTACCTGAGAATAGGCCCATTCCACCTGTGCCTGGGTGGCAGGGCTAGATTTCTAATGAGCCTCTTGACAGTAAGAAATGAATAACTGCAAGTTATAAGACAACATAAACTATTATAAATATATAATGAAAAACAACTAAGAAAAATATGGTGCTTTTTTTTGGTTTTATTCTGGTTTTTGTTTTTGTTGTTTTTTAACCAGGAATGAAAGAAAGAAAGATACAATATTTAACTTTCAGGTTCTAAAGTGGTGATTTTATTTGAGAAATCCTTGTCTATTTGCTAATTAAACACCTACAGACACACACATAATAATAATAATAATAATAATAACAACAACAACAATAATAGTTATTATTATTGTTATTATTATTAGAGATAAAACCAAAAACAATTTTAAAAGTTGAATCATGTAAATATATTCATGTTATTCCTTTCCTTTGCTAAAGCTGAATTATCAGGCTTTGATAAGAGATCATCATGGGAAAGAATTCAGATAAATTTCATGAACTTTATTTTACAGTTCAGTACCATACACTTGAACTTGACTTTGGCTTTGGTAAGAGAGATTTCCATTTGCAGTGTTTTTCTTCTTCACAATATTGTGAATCCTTGGCAATAATGCTAATCCTTGGCTTAACAGATAAAGTGTGCTTGCCAGTAGTGGGGATACATGTGGTGGGGAACTTTGATACACCTATTAATTTTTTTTCTCCCTAACCCAATCCATTCATTTGTGAGTAATCTTTTCCTGGCTCTCTGGGTCTAGATGTACTAGTTCACACAAACCATGGTTTTCAAAAACAATGGAAAAGAATGAAATAAGCAAATTAGGCAAGAACAGCCAAGTCAGGTTTTCATTCCCAAGGCAGCTAACAAATGATGAAAGGTCTCAGCAGAATATGGCATGAGCAAGGAAAAATTCCTGATACTGTCTGAGAGGCACAGGTATTAACTTTCCTCACTACTTTTGTTCCCAGATTTTCTCTCATTTTTATTGTAGCCCTATGTCAGATGTTCCTGTTGTTGAAGCACTAGTTAAGTATAAAGAAAAACAGATTATGTTTATGTCAAATCACAGAGTGAAATTGAATTTATGACAGGAAAAGAAATTTGTGGTACGCAAAATTTAATAGTACAATTGCACTCTTCAAGAGGAAAAGTTCCTCAGTTTATTGTTAGGAAACAGTTCCTAGCCAAAGGCAGCAGTGGGGGTGCCTGGTGTTTTCTCCTCTGCTCCCCTCAAGCAGTGCAGTTTGTGGGGAGCTAATCCTTAACCACACACATTCTCAGGTCACTCTTACTACTCCGTTCTTCAGGGACTGGGTAAAGAATGAAGCATAGGATCCAAGCTCCTTCACCTCACTGGCCTGAAGTATCTTAGTGTCATGTGTCTTGCCTCAAATTAGAACGCCCACTTCACAGATAACAATTTCTTGTCTGGGCCAAACAGATGAATAGCAAGGAGACTTAAACTAGAGCTTACTTTTGAGGTCATAATGTAGAAATTATATCTTTACAACAAATATTTTTATAAAATTTTGTTCATGTGATAACTTTTAATCTGATAGCAGACAGTCAAAAAAATGAACTCATACAAGTTCATTAAGATATTCTATCTATGATAACAAAAGAATGGGAAGGAGAAGAAGACTGCTAAGCAATGGTAAGGTCAGGTAAAAATTGGATCTGCTTGAGACAAGTAGGCAGGGGACTGTGTGTATAACAGTTATGTGAGGCTCAGGAAAAGAAATGGTAAAACGTGGATGGTAAAGTAATTCATATTGTAGACAGATAAAGTGGACCTGCTAGAATATAAGAAGATACTATGATATAAGATGGTACCATTGATGTTGCATGGAAGAGGTATAAGACTTGCATAAAAGAGGCCACATGCTAGTGGAGAGAAAAAGGAAAAGTAAAATATAGATTAAAAATATTAGAACTAGTGAATAAAACATAATGAAAAGGACAGGGAGCAGGTATATGAATTTGGTAGCAATGGGCAAGATAAACAAGTTGAAATTAGAGAGGAGGGGGGCCCCCCCAAGAGAAAACTTTGGAACAGAAGCCTTGTTTTAGTTGAGATCAAACATGGGACAAGATTGGCAGACAACAAAAAGATATACCAAGAGTATATCGTAGACATGCATTTTGCCCACACCAGGATGCATAAAAGGGGAAAGCAAGATTCGGAGTCAGACATCAGCTGTTGCCATGGTCATAAATGGAAATAAGTCTTCAAGGAAATAGTCACCTCAATGAAATGTTATTAAGAGGCTGACATAATTAGGTAGACATCTTTGGAATAGAGGGAGGATGGTACAGAAAATAACCCAAATAACACTGGGGAGTGAGAATAGGTTCGTTTCATTCAACTCTTCAACCAAGAACAGAGGAAAATATGAAGGGCATGGGGGGAAAAGCTAAACATTAGAATGGGAGCTAAGCATTAGAATGGGAAGGGATTAGGAGACCAGAGCTGCCAATAATGGTTACAGGTATATACAAGAGACCTAAATCTATACATATATTTTATACATACATGTGCATGTGTGTGTTTATATATATGACATAGAGAACATACATATAAACAGATAAACACACACATGCATATATAACAACTGAATAATTGAAGGATTCAGCAGCATTGCAGGACTGAGATTATGTGGTTCAACATGGCTACTCTAAGTGATGACAAGAAATCAGGCCAGGGAGCCCTTGCTGAGCCTGGTGCTAGGAGAGCAGGTGAAAGGAAGGATTGCTCTTAAATGCCTGTCAGCAACTGGCCAGAGAGAAAGGAGAGATGGAGTGTAAGATGGCAAAAGCAGCAAAGTATAAACACAGTGAGGTGCTCAGTTTACAAAGTTGGCAGAGGAAACGCAGGACGTTGTTCCTCCTGCAGTGTGGGAACACTCCAGGGCTGTGTCAGGTCACTGTGGAGAAGAGCAGGTCTGACTCACTCCAAGTGGCAGCATGCAAATAGGCTGCCCTCCCCTACACAAACACCCCCACACAGGTTACATTCAATCTGTCTGTTACTAACATGAGGCATTTGATAATAAAGTAAAATGGGAAGAAAAATAAAGTAAAATGGAAAAGAAAAATAAATTTAGAAATATGATTTTTAAATTCTTCATGTATTTCTGGACATTGCCACAGGGAAAAAGCACTCATAAAATACATTACACTCTATGCAAATCAGCCTGTCTATGAGATTAATATGAATTATGGCAAGAATAGATCTAGTGCATGATTTTCCTGAATAATTTATTTCAGGCAGCCCCTAGTGTTCAGAAACAGGAAACATAGAAAACAGCATGTCTAGTCACTAATTTTGAGAGGCCAGGTGCAATAAGCAAATGTCAAAAGCACCAAAGAGAAAGAAATGCGAAAGCCCAGAACAGCAAGAAACTTCTTCAAAAAATTTAATTAAAAACCATCAAAGCTTTTGCTTTTTGGGTTTGTTGATTTAGTAAGTGGCAGCCCTATAAATAACAGGAAAATGCAAAAACATTTGTTTTAAAGGATACAAGTACACCATGAAAACGTGGCAATCCTGGGACCTCACACAATGAAAATGAAGAGAATCAACAGGGACGTAAACTGAACTGGACAGAATCAAAGCAAAATAAATAAAAACAGAGATACTTTAGAATGAGGATCAGTGCACAAAGTGCAGGCTCTGAACAACTGAAGAACTGGTGGAAATGAAGTCTAGAATCTTTTCTTTTAGTCAAAGAGACAGCAAGCAACGAAGATCAGAGGAGACAGGAGCAATAATATGATAATTCCTCAATACTGACTCTATTTTTAACAAAATACGCAATAAAAATCTGACTATAGTCATCATCTTTGCACTGGCCATCATTGTAAGGATCCCTACTGCAGCTGTTCTTTGGTGCTTTTTTTTTTTTTTTTGGTTTGTTTTAAGTTATATAAATCCATTTTCCGACTTCTGTATCAAAAGGCACAGACCAATTACCAACTTCTATATCCTTAACAAGAACTCTAAATACAGATTGAGGGAAACAGCCATTTCTCAGGGTGAAATTAACCAGCATCACCTGTGAGACTCAACCTGACCTAACGCCTGCCCTTTGGTTTCTCCTTTGGTCTAGGCTTATCTCACAGCTACTGGACTTATGGCTTCTTAGTTATGTTGTTATTTCTTGGATATTGGGACCTTAGAGAGAGCAAGAAGTGAAGAGAAGAGATGGAGACAATTCGGGTATGGAGAAAGCCAATTCAAGGGAAATCTTTTACAGCTCTACCAAAATAATTTTGAAAGTTCATATAAAGTAAATGAAAGTAAACAGAGCCCCCAAAATCTCCCACTGGGGCCCAGTAGTTTGATATACTTTCTATGTTGCCTGGAAAACATGCCCAAGAATTCTTCACATACCAATTACTGATTTACAGACAGAGAACAGGCATCCTACCTGACAGGACCACTTCAATAAGATCACCTTCCTGGATGTCATTAGCTGTTTTCACCAGCTGAAGGATGTTTTCGGAGGTAGGGTCATGGCGAAAAAGTAGGATCTTATCGTACATTCCATAGAAACCACATTCAGGGAACTGCAAATAAAAATACCACAATAGTTGAAACATCAAAATCCTTGAAAATATTTTGTTGTAAAATAAAAACAAAATAAACAAGTGTCAGGGCACAAATATAGGCTAATTAGGATCGAGCATTTTAAAAATTCAGATGGCAGAGTTAATGGTGACAAGATTCCAAATTAGGAGAGAAGAAATCATAGGGACAATAATGACCAAGTGGCTTTCTAATTAAAGAGCAAGAAAACAGGAGAATATAAAACAAGATTCAAAGAATTTTCTCTAGTGAACTGGTTAACAAATATAATTGAGAAGAAGTGTACATTTTATTTTATTTTTTTTTATTTTTTTTAGTTGTTGATAGACCTTTATTGATTTTTTTTTATTTATATGTGGTGCTGAGAATCAAGCCCAGTGCCTCACACATGCTAGGCAAGTGTGCTACAGCTGAGCCCCAGCCCCAGCCCCAGAAGTGTGTATTTTCATAGTCTGTAGCAGCCAATAGCATAAAAATGGGAGTCAGTTTATTACACTTCTATTACACATCACTGTGGCAATTTTTTTGAAAAAAAAAATAGTGGTTGGTCTGTTTTGACATATCCAAAAATAAGAAATGACTCAATAAATCTAAATATGTGTGTGAGGGCAAAAGGGGTATCTAGAGCTTTTGACTCAGGAGAGCAACTGAGGAGACAACCCCACCTCCCCTTCTGCTGTTGCCCTTACCACATACCATTTAGTTTTCCTGCATTTTGCAAATTTAGTCTCATGAGCAGTGTGAGAGAGGGGCCATATACCCCCTCATGGAGTCTTTTCATTAAAACAAACAACAAAGGCTAATTTGGAACTTGAAAAGGATTCTCTTCTTGCATATGACTCTCTCACACAATTTTTGAGAATCGTTACTTTTTATACACTGATGTTTGTAATATGGTGGGAAAAGAGAAAATGATCGTTCTTGATCCTGAAACTGGTGATGGGTCGGGACACATCAATATATATATAGATTTTCTCCTAGAGTCAGGGAGAAATATCCAGAATCTACCACCTTCTAAAGATAAATGCAATATATTGTAAATTCTTCCTTCTTTTTCTTATTCATAAAATTAGGGGCTACATTCATGTGAGCTACTTTGTATGAATTAAAAATAAATATATTCAGAACACTCCCTTGCTCTTAAGAGTCTGTGCTGATGACTAGGCTTAAAACTACTTTTGCATGTCTCTTAGCAAAGTTGACTTGCCTAAAATAAACACAACAGCTGAAATGATGTCACTGCTTCCACTGTGCTAATTAAAAAAAAAATTAGCTCACTTTTTCTCAAATGTCTCCAATAATATTAGTAGAGCACAAGGAAACAAAGAAAAACTAAAATGCCATTTCTCCAATCTTAAAAATGATAGATAATTCATCTTCTATTTTAAAATCAACTTTATTGAAGAAAAATTTACATGAAATAAAATGGACATAAGATTTGATGAACCCATGAAACCAAAATGACAATCAAACCATGAAATATTTTCATCAACCCCAAAAGTTTTACTGTCATAGATTTTACCCAGGATGTTAAACCCCAAATACAGATCCACTTTCTTTCATCACAGATTATTTTGCCTACTATAGATTCATGTAAGTCAACCCACAGTATACTCTATCTACTCTTTTCTGGCTGGTTTATTTTGCTCATTATAATAGTCTTGAGATTTATTCACACACACTGCACTGCATATCTGTCTCTTTTTATAACTTCTTAGTATTATAGTAAATGGATCTAGCATAAGTATCCCATCACATACATATATACATCTGGTTTCTCTCAAATTTCGGGCTTCTATAAATAAAAAATGTTATAGACATTTATGTGCAAGTGTTTCTGTGGCCACAGGTTCTCATTTCTTTGTGTAAGTACCTAATAGCTGGAGATTAGTGCGTATCTATGTTCATGCCAATACCACATTGCATCTATTATTATAGTTTTATGTTAAATTGAGAACTCATGTAGTGTAAATCTTCCAAATTTTTCTTTGAAGATTATTTTGGATATATATGTGCTCTGAGTTTTTTTATACATTTTATAAACATTTTGAACTTTCTAATAAAAAAAGACCTACTGTGATTTTTTTCAGTGATGCATTCATTGATCTATAGGTGAATTTTGAAATATCTGTATTTTAACAATATATAAAGATATACCTGTCTAAAATTATTAGGTCTGCTTTAATCACACTCGTGTTATGTTGTTTTTGGTGTTTCCTAGTTTGACATATTTGTTAATTTATCTCTAAATATTTAATATTTCAACTATTGTAAATGGTGTTAAGGTATAACTAATACAATAAATTATTTTTAGTTTGTAATTCTGTGAGTTTTGAAAAACATGTTACAACCATATGCCATGTATATGTGTGTGCATTATATTGCATAATATGTATATTATACATATTATAGTCAAAATATAGAACAGTTCCACCACTAAAAAATTTTCACTGTGTCCTGGGAAAGGGGTCAACCACTCGCATGGCAAACTTTTCCCTAGCTCCTGGCAACCTTTTTCTGTATGCATATTTCAGCATTTACAAGGATATCAGGTAAGCATGATCATATAATTCATAAATTTGACTCTGCCCTTTTTTCACTTAGCCTAATAAGTTTGAGAAATGTCAATGTCACTGTATGTTACCATCAGCCCATTCAGTTTTATTGCTGAGAGTTTCACTGAATGAATTTTCAACAGTGTTTGTATCCATTTCTCAACTGAGGGATATTTGAATTAGTTCCAGTTTTTGTCTATTACAAATAAAGCTTCTACAGATGTTCATATAGAGGTTTTTGTGTGAACATAGGTTTTTATTTTTCTGGGGTGTATGGCAGGCATCTGGATATATTTAAAAGACATTGTCATGCCATGTTCAAATGACCATTCCATTTTGCATTCCACTGGAAACGTATGAGGGTTCCAGTTCTGCATCCTTGACAGCACTTACTAATATCAATTGTTGCTGCTTGATAAATTTTAATAGAAATATAATGATATCGCATGGTTTCAATTTTCATTTCTCTAATGACTAATGACGTACAGCATCTTTTTATTTACTTACTTGCCACACACACATGCATATACAGTGTCTGATCAACTCTTGTCCATCTTCTAAATTGAGCAATTTGCTTTCTTATTGAATTTCTAGAGCTCTTTAAATATTCTGGATGTTCACAGACCATTTCTTCGAGTTCATGGCTTATCTTTTCATTTCCTTAAGTTTTTGTTTTTTTTTTGACGTTCTTAATTTGCATGAAGTCCAGTCCACCAAGTGTTTCTAACAAATCTTTTCATCCTAAGGTAACACAGATTTTCTCTTGCGTTTTATTCTATAAATGTTATTGGTTTGGGTTTTATGTTTAGGTCTTTAACCCACTTTGAGTACTTTTTAAAACTTAATTTATTTCTTATTTGTTCTACTTAGTTGTACATGGTAGAAGAAAGCATTTCAATTCATCGCACACAAATGGAGCACCATATTTCAATTCTCTGGTTGTAGAGATGTACCATTAATGCAATCATACATGTACTAGGGTAATGATGTCCATCTCGTTCTATCCTCTTTCCTACCCCCATCTCCCCTCCCTTCTCCTCCCTCCACTTTGAGGTACTTTTAGAATAGGGAAAAAATATAAATTAAACTTCATTTTTTTTGGTATATTTTGGAAGACTGGATAGATTTTATGTTGTTTATTCCTTAAACGTTTGGTAGAATTCTGTAGGAAAGCAATCTGGCCCTGATTTTTTTTCTTATATAAAAGGTTGAAACTTTCATAATCGATATCCTTAATGGATAGTTCTATACCTCAATTTCTTCTGAAAGATAGCTTGTCGGTGTGTTTCTTTTCAGCAACAACTTCTTTCACCTAATTTGTCAATTAGAGGCATAATACTCTCATTATCCTTTTATTGACTGTAAATCTTATAATGATTTTTTTAAATTAACATACTTATTTGTAATTTGCGTGTACTTTAATGTGATTTGTCTACAAAAGGTTTATGTATTGGAGATTTGATCTTCAGTGTGGCAGCAGTAAGGTAGTGTGAACTTTAAAAGATGGGGACTTAGGTCACAGGGAGAGCTGCTGTAAGAAGGAATTTTTTTTTTTTTAGAGAGAGAGAGAGAATTTTTTAATATTTATTTTTCAGTTTTAAGATGGACACAACATCTTTATTTTATTTTTATATGGTGCTGAGGATAGAACCCAGCACCCCGCGCATGCCAGACGAGTGCATTACCGCTTGAGCCATCTTGAGTTCTTACATGACAGTAAGTTCTGAGAAGAGTAAGCCAAACTCTCAATTCTCTCACTTCCTGTTTTCAGACATGATCTGGTGACTTTCACATGTGCTCCTGCAGTGCAATCTGCTATGAGGGTAATAGAGTCAAGGGGGAGGTTTGCCCAAGTCATTGCTATGCTACTCAGATTTCAAGCCTCCATAACTGTAAATTACATAAACCTATTTTCTTTATCAAGTTACCAGCCTCAAGTATTTCATTATGGCAGTAAAAAAAAAAAAGGACAAATGTAGTGTCTTCTCTCTTTATTGCTTAGTCAGTCTGAAAGAAATTTGTCAAAGTTTTCCCAATGAACCAATTATGGCTTGCCTCAATTTTCTTATTTTTCTGTTCTCAATTACATAGATTCCTGCCCCACCTCATTGTTATTTCCTTTCTTTAGCTTGGGTTTGGTTCAATTTGTTCTTTTCTTCCTAAGTTCTTATGGTAGAAGATTGTATTATGACTTGAGATATTTGAAATTTCTTTTCTAAGTTGACCATTTAATGCAATAAATTTCCCCCTAAGTATTCCTTTGGCAGCATTCCACAAATATTGATAAATCTATGTTTTTGTTTACATCCAACTCAAAATATTTGCTCTTATATCGTATAAAAATACAACTCAAGATGGATTCAAGAATTAATTTTAAGACCTGAAACTAAAAATCATTGCCCAGAAAATGACTGCAAAATAAAGGAAGCACAAATGGAAAGGTATCAAACTAATAACAAAAGGTTGCACAGCAAAAGAAACAATCAACAGAGTAAAGACAAAATTTATAAAATAAGGAAAAAAATATTTGCAAACTACACATATAGCAAGAGATTGTGTATAAGAAACTCTTAACAACTCAATAGAAAGAAAACACATTTATTTGTTTTCTATGTCCTATTTTAAAAATGGACAAATGATCTGAATTGACATTTCTCAAAAGACATACAAATGGCCAACAGATACATGAATAAAATGTTCCACATCACTAATCATAAAGGAAATGAAAATCAAAACCACTTTGTGATACCACTTCAGCCCTATCAGAATGTCATTAGAAAAAGATACCAAGTGTTAATGAGGAAGGGAAGAATAGGGAACATTGCCCTGTTTACTAACGGCAATGTAAATTAGTACGGCTACCATGGAAAACAGTATAGAGGTTTCACAAAACATGAAAAGCAGAACTATTATGATCCAGCAATTCCATTCGGTGTATACATTTGTAAAAGTTGAAATAGCGTTCTCAAAGAAATGTGTGCACCTCAGGTTCCTTTGAGAATTATTCCCAATAGCCAAGATATGGAATCAAATGAAGTATTCATGAAAAGATAAGTGGATAAAGAACCTGTGACATTATGTACACAACACAGTACTCTTCATGTTTAAAGTGAAATAGACCAAGTTACGCTATATACCCATGTGAATATGCCACAGTGAATTACACCTTCATGTATATCTACAAAACACCAATTAAAAACAAAACAATAAATAGATAGAAGGAAGACCCCATAGAGTAGAGGAAGGGGAACAGAAGAAGAAGAAAGTGAGAGAACAAGAAAATCCTAGGAACTGAAATGGAGCAAAGGACACTCCCTGCGTGTATGCGCATGTTAAAATGAATTCCAGTATTATGTTTAACTACAATTCAGTGAGAAAAACATCTGAAAAGAAATAAATCTTGTCCTTTGAAATAACAATGGATGAACCTGAAGGAAATGATGTTCAGTGATGTGGAACATTTTATTCATGTATCTGTTGGCCATTTCGTATTTGCCATGTCCTTAATAATTTTCTGTTAGTTCTATACTCTTTCTGAGCCAGGCACAGAAAGCCAAATAACACGTGAGCTCACTTGTGTGTAGAACCTAAAAGATTGAACTCACGGAAGCAGAGAGTAAACCAGGAGGTTGGTGGAGGAGAGGGATGTTGGCATGATATTGGTCAAAGATTATGAATTTTCAATTAGATATGAGGGTTATGTTCAAGAGACCTATTGTACAACAATCTCCTATGCAATATGGTGACTACAGTTAATAAGTACATATTGTATTCTTGAAGATCACTAAAAGTAATTTTTAAATATTCTTACCACACACACAAAAAAATGATGAGTGAAGGAAGGTAATGCATATGTTAATTAGCTCAATTGAGTCCTTTGAAATGCATTTTCTATCTTCATGTTGTACATGATAAATGTATGCAATTCAATTTTGAGCCAAAGTTAACTAATTCATTTTAAAACATACATATTATCTAATTTCCCTTGTCAATTCCCTATTAATTAATGGGTTACTTAGAAGAGTATTGTGCAGTTTCTAAATATGCAGGGATTTTCTAGATATCTTTATGCTCTTTATTCCTTATCTACTTCAGTTAAGGTCTAAGTCCCTACTTTGTAAAAATCTGACACTTCCATTTTTAAATTGTTTTATAGCCCAAGATATAGTCAATCTTAGTTAATATTTCTTAACTAAAAAATATGAAGGAATGTGTGCTCTGTTTTTGTTGGGGAACAAATTTTTAAAAGTATCACACAGATTAAGTTAGTGGTGTTTTTGTATTTGCCATGTCCTTAATAATTTTCTGTTAGTTCTATAAACTGCTAGGAAGGAGTACTGAAATCTCCACATATACTTGAAGATATTCTCAATTTTTCTTTAAATTCCATAGTTTTCTTAAGCATTTGAGTTCTGTTGTCAGGTCCATACACATTGAATCTTGTATTTTCTTGGAGAATTTAATCCCTTCTCATTATGTGATATCCCTCTTTATCTCTGGAAGTAACAATTTTAAAGTTCTTAAAATTAATATTTGCATAATATTCTTTTGTCATCTTTTTCTCTGTTTGTATAAACTTCTTCTATAAAACTTCTTCCACTCTTTGTACAGCCCCATCTCACCATCTCTACCTTTTAATTGAGTTATTATTAACCTCCACAGTTAATTACACACAATTAAGCCTACTGCATCTTTCCCTCTTTGTTACATCTCTTCTTTGTTCCTTTCTGCATTCTTTGGGATCGCTTCTTGATACCTCACTTTATATCTTCTATCCTGGTTTTGGTCACACATTTCTGGTATAATCATTTTGTCCCCCTACACATACAACTGACACCACACAACTGTATCTCTCCTTTTCCTTTATGCCACTTTGTCATGCCTTTTACATGTATACATGTTAAAATGCATTTTATCTTTAAATAATTACTATCAAAATTAATTTTAAAATGGGAAAGAATCTCTTGTATTTATGATGTATTTACTCTTTTGCCACTAATTAGAGCTTCTGGCAGATCCAAATTTTCACATAATATAATTTTCTTGCATCAGTGAACTTTTTTAAAGAAGTCTGTAAATGTTGTTCTCTTAACACTAAAAATAAACTTGATGGCACTCACTAAAACAAGGTCCACATTTGACCTCTTAGTTTTGAAAGCCATTTTGTCATATACAGAGCTCTATGTTAATATTTTCAGTACTTTAAAATGCTCCGTTATCTCAGGACTTGAATTTTTTTAATCAACACATAAAACTTGCAGACATAAAATAAGTACTATGGATGGTTTCATTATACACATTATGAAATATTCAAATCAGGGTAAAATTGTCTATCTAATATTTGTCATTTCTTTATAATGAAAACTATCAAAATCCTTGCTTTTAAAATTTTTCTTAGTTATAGATGTACCCAATACCTTTATTTATTTATTCATTTTTTATGTGGTGCTGAGGATTGAACCCAGGGCCTCACATGTGCTAGGCAAGTGCTCTACCACGGAGCTACAACCCCAACCCCTCAAAATCCTTTATACAGTACATTATCTGCAGTCACCTTACTGTACAATAGCCCACACAAGAATTTATTTCTCTTAATAAATAACATAGTACTCCCCGACCTAACTTTGACCACCCCTCACTCCCTTCTTTCCTCCCCAGCATCTAGTAACAACTATCAGACTCCCAACTTCTATGAGGTCAACCTTTTTAGATTCCAAGTATCAGTGAGATCATATGGTATTTGACTTTCTATGCTTCATTTATTTCACTGAACATAATGAACCCCAGTTCCATCCAAAATGCAAATGACAGAATTTCATTTTTTATAGCTGAATGTACCACATTTTATAGCTGAATGTACCACATTTTCTTTATCCTTCAACTGTTGATAGACATGTTCCATTTCTTGGCTCTTGTGAATATTAGTGCATTAAAAGTAGGAGTGTAGATGTCTCTTCAACATAGTGATTTCATTTCCTCTGGATATACACCTATTAGTAAGATTTTGAAAAACTTTTTCAATAATGGCTGTACTGATTTACATTCCCACAAACAATGTGTAAGGGCTTCCTTTTCTCTACATTCTTGCCAGTGCTTGCTGTCTTGTATCTTTTTGATAATAGGCATTATAATTGGATTGAGGTGATTCACTTTGTGGTTTTCAATCATGTTTCCCTGATGATTAGTGATGCAGAGCATGTTTCATATATCTGTTGGCATGTATATGTATTCTTTTGAGAAATTTCTATTGAATATTTTAATCAGATTTTTGGATATTAAGTGGGGTTATTTATATATTGGGGGTATTGAATTTTTATGAGATTATGGTTTGCAAATAGTTTCTTGAATTCTGGAAGGTGGTCTCTTCACTCTGCTATTACCCTTGCTGTATAGAACTTTTTGGTTTGTCTGTTTTTGCTTTGTTTCTTATGCTTGGAGGTCCTATCCAAAAATTCCTTGTCCATTTCATCTTCCTGAAATATTACATTTTCTTTTTGTTGTATCATTTCATGTCTTACATTTAAGTCTAATTTATTTTTGCATTTTTTATGTGGTGATAGATTAACAGTCTAGCTTCGTGCTTCTGCAGGTGAATATGCAATTTTCCCAATAACATGAATTGAACAGCTTGTCCTTTCCCCAGCATGGGTTCTGAGCCTCTCTGTTGAACATCAGTTGGCCACAACCTGCTCTGAATTGTTTCTTATGAGAACTCTGAGTAATTTGTTCCCCCATATATGATGTGTCTTTCTTCTTAAATTCTTTGTTGTATTTAATTTTTTCTCATGACTTTAAAACAATCTCACAGTGATATGCTTTGAAATGATTTTCTTTCACTTATCCTGGTCAAGGGTCATTGAGCTTTCATGTGTGGATTATGGATTTCATGACATTTGGAACAATTTTAGTCACTATTTTTCCATTTTTTTTTCATTGTTTGATATTTATTTTCTATTGGTATTTTTAAGTTCACTGATCTTTTCTTTTACCATGTCTAACCTACTACTTAAATTTATGCAGTAAATTTTTCAAATTAAATACTGTACTCTCAGCTCCAGAAGTTTTTCTTGACCCTTTTATATTGCTTCCATTTATTTCTTATTATGTTCATGTTTTCATTTAAATCCTTGATTTTTTTTAAACCAAATTCATTACTTCTACTATTTCTGATCCATTTTAATCCTGTTTATGAGTCAAATTTTGTGTTCTTTAAAATCAGATGCCAGATATTATGAGTTAATGTGAGCCACTGGACTTTGTTTTCTTCCTTTAAAGAATATTGCTATTTATCCTGAATGAACATTGAAATACTAATAAGATCAGTTTTATCCTTTTAAGGCTTATTTCTAAGTTTCCTTAGACCAGTTCTATAGCAGTATTTGCTCTAGAGATATTTTAGGCCAATGACTACATACACAGATTTACATTCAGTCTAATGCTCACCTGGATCCTTAAGCAGATTTCTGGAGCACTTTAATTGCAGCTGTGCAACCCTTCCAGCATTCTTCCCCACAAATCCTGCTGATGGGCCCTCCTTGGGCTCTTAATCTCTGTCTCCTCTGTGTATCCAAACAATTAGGCTCTGCTTGGGTTCTATCTTTCTGCATTATATTAGAAATTCTGCCTACAAGGAGAAAATCAAGCACTAACCTTAGTTATGTCCCTTCTCCCAGGGACCATGGCCCTACATTCTCTGTTAGACAATATGAAAAAATAGGCATTTTGCAATCCTTGTGCTATTTCCTATGTGTTTAAAGTAGGATGGCATGACCCACTGGAAAAAGCTAAAGTCTTATACACTTTTAAAATATAGACTACCAATCTATTCATCACTTAAGACTACTTAATTCTATGTAATCTTCATTTTCCAGAAATATGTTAAAGGAAAATAAAATCTCCATAATTAATAATATTGCATTTCTAAGATTAGTAATAAAATGAAATAAAAATACAAATTTTAAGAATTATGATACGCTGTCCCCAGTTTGAGCTACACAGTTAAACTTTTATTAGAGGATTATCTCACAAATGTTCTTCAAAAATAGGACATTAGCCCTTCAGTAGATGAATGGATAAAGAAAATGTGGTATATATACACAGTAGACTATTACTCAGTAATAAAAGAGAATAAAATCATGGCATTTGCAGATAAATGGATGGAGTTGAGAATATAATGCTAAGTGAAGTTAGTCAATCCAAAAAGCCAAATGTCGAATGTTTTCTCTGATTTAAGGAGGCTACTAGGTTTGAGAGGGTGAGCAAGGGAGGATTAGACTAACTCTAGATAGGGCAAATGGGTGGGAGGGGCAGGGAGAGAGCATGAGGGTAAAAATGATGGTGGAATGAGATGGACATCATTACTCTAAGTACATGTATGGGGACACAAATGGTGTGAATTACTTTGTACACAACCAGAGACATGAAAAATTGTGCTCTACATGTGTAATATGAATTATAATGCATTCTGTGGTCATATATAACAAATTAGAATAAAAAATAAATTTAAAAAATAGGACATTAGTAAATGAACAGGTCCTATTATCATATCCTTTTCCAACTATGGGTAGCTGATTCTGATTTAAGAGAGGAGAGGAAAAAAATTAAAGGATTCAACACTTGGGCTGGGGTGAGAAGGAAAAATGACCTAGGAGGAAAAGGGGAAGGATGAAACAGCAAAATTTTTTTCTTGAAAAACAGCTAAACTATATGGAGACTTCACACTAACCACTTTTCAATGTGTGTGTTTGGTGGAGGAGTCATGTGGGAAGACTGAAGAGGGAGCTTAGGAGACAAGGACCTGCTGATCAAAATTTCTGTGCTGCCTGCCTGGCCTCATCCACATGTCTCCTGCTTTCTTCAAGGACATCTCTGTATGCCATTATTCTCTGATTCTGTTTTGCTTGTGTCTGCACATCACATTCTGTGCTCTAACTCTGTGGAAAGCCAGGGGTATAATGTACTCAGTGATTTGGTGTTCAGGCAAGGCTTAAATGCCTAACAATCTATTATTATATTTCTTTCTTAGGGTGATTCAGAAAACATTTTAAAAACTAAGAATAGGAAGAATAATATCAAAAATTATGCCACACATATTAAAGCTATTATTTAAAGACTAAACTTTTAAGATGAAAAGTGCTAGAAGTGTTCAAGGAGGTAATCTGTGCAGTATGACTGCCTGTGGGTAACCTTGTTCCCTTGTTTCTTGGTGTTTCAAAGATGTAGCTTTTCTCTTCAAGCCATTTGGTAAGAGGTTGCAGAGCCCTATGAAGTAGGGCATAGGAGAGGATGTGGAGGCCCAGCCTCTCGGGACAGTTGTCATGGTAGCAGAAACTGAAGGTTCAATTGTTTTTTTTTTCAAGTTCCACCCTTTATCGTTAACAGAAAAAAAGATAAGTATATTTGTTTTTGACTGTAAGAGAAAAAGCTCTTCTTTTATGTAACATAATGTTCTGCTTGAATAGAAACTATATACAATGAGACTTTCAAAAAATCACATTTAAAAATGATGCCTGGAAGGTGGAGAGTGTGACATAACAATGCCTCACAACCTCAAGGAGAACGTATTGAGGAAAACACTCACAGAACAACATTCCCTAATTTGGTCATAATCATCTGTTTTTATGTGAAGGTGTGTGAGCTTTGAAATCTGAAAACCCTCATTAAACTAAACAGGCTTTCAAAAAGGCTGAGAGGCTTGTAAACTCAGCTGGAGCTTATTACAAGATCAGTTCTGTGTTTCTCAGAGGCTTTGTGGCTGTGAGCACAAACATCTGAGATAAGTGATTTCAAGCTCTCTCCAAGTTCAAGTCTAACAAAACTGGCCACTGTGAAAATACGGCCAACAATCCCGGCACTGGTCCTAAGCTCTTTAATTCTACCCTAGGCTGGAAACCTCTATGCCGCTGTGTGTATCATTTGGCATTTTTGACCACAGAGCACAATTTACTGTTACATTTCACTATAAATTCGTGGCTGGCCAGACAATGTGCTCCAGAGTAGAATAAATACATGTTTTAATGAGTTGCTGAAATGTGACCTGGCCAACAGGAAATTTAAGGAACAAAGGGTGCTTTTTCTTAGTTGAGGCCAATCACAAAGAGTGAGGAACAGGCAATACTAGAAACAAATTAATCCATGACCCAGTCAAATGGAAAAAGAGAAAGACACATAGCCCAATTAGGAAATGAAAAGAATCTGCCAGCTTACTTCTAATAAAAGATGAAGATTCCATAAAGACCTGAAATTAAATTATTCTGGTCAATATGGAAGATGTCAGGCAGGTGAATATTGACAGCTTTGCATTGAAGATGAGTCCCAAGTCATTTTTCAAGAAATTTTCCATTCCACACTATTATTGCTAGTCATCCTTAATTAGAAAAATAATTTAAAAAGGAGTTATTACTTCCTAATATAATCAAAACACCCCCATGTTGAAGTTCTGGGAGTAGAGGTACTCAGGACACAGTATGACCAAATATCTCAGCAAGACTTTCTAAAATGTCCCCCAGCCCCTTAGTGGAGTTATATCTGAGTGGTGCTAGCTAGCTGATGTGACAAGTAGGACAGGTAGAACAAGAGAACCGAGACAGCAATGAAAACTTGCATTAGTAAAGTTTGTCTAGGAAATTAAACTGACCCCTTTCAGCTCATGCTCATGATTTAAAAAAAAAAAAAAAAAACTTTAATAATTGATTATAAAATTTTAAGGATATTAAAGCTAGGTGCAATGGTGCACGCCTGTGACCCCAGCAGCTTGGGAGGCTGAGGCAGGAGAACATGAGTTCAAAACCAGCCTCAGCAAAAATGAGTTGCTAAGCAACTCAGTGAAACCCTGTCTGGGGATGTGGCTCAGTGGTTGAGTGCCTCCGAGTTCAATCCCCAGTACAAAAAAAAAAAAAAAAAAAGATAAGAAAGAAATTTTAAGCATATTAATGAAAAAAGCCAACAAAGAGTGAATTGAGTAATTATAATGTACATTGCACCACAGCTTATAACAACAACAAAAGTTTATGGATAATTCATTGCCCACTAAAAATAGAACACTAGCATTTCATTTAGAAAAAAATTATAAAGTGTAAATAAAAGAAAAGTATAAATAAATCGTATTATTTGGGGGCATATTTCTGAAAATTTATTCAAATTTGGGCACAGGTTCTGTTATTAGGTGATTTCACATCCACAAAAGGAAGCACATGAAAAGAATATTCCACACTATGACCAAATATATAGCTACCTGACTATCTTCTGAATGTAACCACAGGAAATAGAACCAGGAAAAGTAGAAAACTTTTCCTATTTATCCCTCTCTTCTCTGCCTCCCTCCCTCCTATACCCCATGACATTTCCCTGTCTCTACCACTGCCTGCCATGGTAAGCAGAAAGTGAACAGCATTCTATCATACAATAATGAAAAACCACCATCAAAGACAGAGCTTTACTATTTTTCCTTGTGGCAAATTTTATTATAGATTCCTGGTCAAATTACTGGATTCTCAGTACAAAAGATCTGAATTGTGATGATAAATTTGTAATACCCATTTTCATGAAATATTTTTAAAACCCTTGAAAACTTCCAGTTTCTGAAATGATACTGCCCAAATTATATCTGCAATGTTGATATAAAAAGATTCCTCATACATTTCCCAAGCTATAGAAAACAGCAGAACTGCAT